>NC_030678.2:152899601-153203212 GCF_000004195.4 Xenopus tropicalis | reverse complement strand
AGAGGACTTCCATTGCAAACCAAAGCCTACAATAATGACTTCCTCTTCCTTATCTTTAAATGTTCCTTTTAAGATGGCAAACGTGCAATGTCCCCATCCCTATTAGATATATAATATATTTTTTGTTGCTCTTAAATACTTTTTTATTGTTTTAATCCACCAACAGGCAGAATGAGGCTGGCCGTGGAAGGGTATCGGCTCACTATTGGTCGATAGCTGAGCGCCTGATTGTAACGACTGTAATTACACTGTAAATGATTACTGTATCTATGGCTGCTAAGGATCACATTTCCTAGACTTGCTGGGGGGGGACTTTTAGGAGAAGTGAAGCACCCCACAATGGCTTTTTTTTTTTTTTTTATTTGGAGAATTTTTATGAAAGGCTTTTAGGGCTATTTTTAAGATGAAAAAGAAGCAGATGTGACTACCTTTTAGCGGGTGGAAGGTTGCTGAGTGACTAGAGATGTTGCGTTTGTCACGGATGTACATGCAGGTTCTTTTCTACATGTATTTAATGGGAACTCTCAGTCTTATGAAGCTTTTCTTTTAAACTGACTTCTTTTATTATATGGGAATATCGGTGATTATGTACAGCCCATTATTCCCCCCCCCCCAGTGTTATTCCCATGTGTAATGAATTGCATGTGACCCTTTTGCACATCTGAGGCACTTTCATGCATACGGAACCCTTATAATAATTTATTCCCTCTGTACATATGGCCACCGCTCGGCCACTTTTCATGAAAGCTGTTTGTTCTGTTGCTCCTGATAAAGTCATCTAGTCACTTTATATGTTGGGGTACCTTTCCTATGTGACAGTAGATTCTATTGCTCTAAATAAACATGGGAACACTTTCTAACTGGGCGTCATTTCCCTGTGAGTGTGAATGCTTTCGGGTACTGTAGGATGAGGGGGGAGGAAGTGTTGGGGTTTATTCAGTAAACTGGGCATCGTTACCATTTCCTGTGCCATAGGAACTGCTTCCAAACCATGGCGGTGATTATGGGTATAGTGATAACCAAGAGCCTGGCAACTGGTTAAGCCGGTAGCATAGTAAGGTTACTTTATAACCCAGTTGTGTGTGTGTGTCCTGTGTGGTCTTTTCATGAAGAATCTGACTGCTCTTTGGCATTTGTTGGGTGCACATTACATCAGGATGATTAGCTGTAGGGAACACAGTCACATAGGCAAGAACTGATCACACTAAATAACCAGGGTCTATATAGTATAAGCCTTAAGGCATAGGCAAAGGGAAACCTTAATCTAGGACTATCCAGTAAGGGAATAGGGGCTGAAATAAACACTCCTAAGTGTATATAATGGTTCTTATACATCACCAAAGGCACCAAGTAGTGTTGTATGTTACATTGTCTACAGCAGGGATATATAGAGCTGCTGATGTACCAAGTGATGCTTGCATACTACATAAGCTGCTGGTGTGACCCAATTAGAAGTCCTGTTAAAAGGTTCTGTATTGGCAAATCATTTCCACTTACATATCACCTATAATATAGGCTCTGCTCTTGGGACTGGTCCATGTTATCAGAAACCTATCTCACAGAGCAACTGGACAAATAAAACAGAACCATGACCAGGAATGTATGAACCTGTAGGAAGTGGAAATAGAGATGCAGATACATTTGTTAGTGCCCAAACAGGCTGCTCTGCATCCCCCAGGGCACTGGCACAGGGAGCCATGTAAGGTTTGTCTGGCCACATGTTAATGGATCAGACTCATAATATGGGCCAGGAGAGATTATTAAAGATGAAACAACTTGCTTTTCATTGTCTGTATAGAGCAAAGCTAATGTGAAGTCATTGTTTTAGAACATTTCATTTTTCAAATGTTAGGAAACAATGCAATAGAGCACTGACCCCCCACCCAGTCTGTATTTTGAAATTGGAAGCAGTTGTAAATAAAGGAGTTGTGTGAATATTTGGTGTGTGTGGCTTTAATGATTAATCCTTACTGCATACCATAGTGTCCTGGATGTACGATACACTTCACATGATGTTGGGGAGTGATGTGCTACACTGGTTTGTTTGTTACGGTCTTAAGCTCCCCATGCATGTTAAGATTTGCTCACTTAGCGAGATTGCCAAACGAGCGGATCTACACCCGATATCCCCACCTACGGAGGGGCAATATCCGGGAGCGTGTAAGCTAATTCGATTGTTTGGCCTTGGGACCAAGCGATCAATTATATTGACAGCAATGGGGTAGTCTGTTTGGGGACCGCATCAACGAGCCAATGTGGTCCCCGATCCGACTGAATTTTTTAACCTGGCTGATCAATATCTGCCCAATTTCAGGCCAGATATCGGTCGGGCAGACCCCTCATTTCTGCCCCTACACAGGCCAATATCGGCAGCTACAATTGGCCTATGTATGGGGACCTTTACTTGCCCTAGTAACTAGGAAGCAGCTTGCATGGCAGATAAGAGAACAGAAAGCATGTGTAAATTAAACTACACAAGGCAGTTTTGGGGAGAATACCCCTTTAATAAGTAGAGTATTCCTGACTGCACATGTTTCATCCTCTGCCCCATGGGGTTAGATAAACTCATACCAAACATGCTGCAGTGCACCAAAATCTGGCAAACATAGCAATGTGGGCACATCTCCCAGCACATAGTAGGGGGACAATAACCCTGAGTGTTTCTAGCTGTTAGGTTAACTATTAAAAGTTAACTTTTCAATTGGTCTTCATTTTCTCTTAATTCTTTGCCTTCATCTGACTTTCCAGCTTTCAAATGGGGGTCACTGACCCCAGCAACCAATTCTCACATTTTAAGGCTAAAATGTGTTACTTGTTTTTCTGTTCAAGCCCTCTCCTATAATTCCAGTTTTTTATTCAAGCCAATGCCTGGTTGCTAGGGTAATTTGAAGCCTAGCAACCATATAGCAGCTTAAATTTCAAGCTGGAAAGTTGCCAAATACAAAAGGTTAAAAATTCAAAAACCACAAAAAATGAATACCAATAGCAAATTGTTCAGCGTAGCACTCTACAACATAAGTTAAAGTTGAACAGCCCCTGAAGGCAATAGACCCTTACCTAACCATTTAAAATTCAGGGGTGTGCATAACTTTCCCTTTAAGGCACATTCTAATGCAGTTCTTTTATCTCCCCACTCAGATAAACTGGGTTATTTGTTGCCACAAACTAAGGATATGGCAGCTGCCCTGTCACTGTAGGCACCGCTTTAGACAGGCAGACACGGGAGTAGCCCTGGTTCTACTTAGCGTAGAGGTGAATATGCCCCATTGCACAGCTCCAAGTCTACTTCCAAAATAGCTTTATTTACAAAGTGTACAAAGTTATGCCATTATACAAAAACATACAAAAGTCCTTAATCCATTCTCCAATGCCGGGTCAAAAGCCGTGATTCAAAGCCGGTTGAGCTAAATCTAGAAAGTGCACTGCATCCACGCGCCAAGGCGCGCTTTGTATCCCTCCCTGCGCCACATCACACGATGTACTTGAAGCTGTAGGTGTTGTCACACGAGAGCCGCTTGTTTTTGCAGCGGCCGCACAGTTCTTGCCGATGAGGCCTCTTCAGGTCTATATGCCTTTTCTTTTGGGGACAGGAGCAGCGGGTTTTGGCACAAGCCTGCAACAGATTGGAGAGTCAGTGCAGCCTATCCCCATGTTCTATGCACTTCCTATAGTAGCCCTGGTGGCAATAGGTGGAACCCCTCTAATTCATTTCATGAGGGGGTTCAGCCCACAGCCAACCCTGCCTTACACACAGCAAATTTTTCCTATATTGCTTTCAGATAAAAGCAGCACTTCATGGGAGTTTTTGCCCAGTTTTTCCTGTGGTTACCAGGTTTGAGCCTAGATTTACTTTACTCCCTATTCATCTTTCAGATATCTACTGGCTGGTTGCTAGTAAGTTAT
Source organism: Xenopus tropicalis (assembly GCF_000004195.4). Lineage (NCBI taxonomy): Eukaryota > Metazoa > Chordata > Amphibia > Anura > Pipidae > Xenopus > Xenopus tropicalis. The sequence goes on along the minus strand of NC_030678.2, from coordinate 153,199,309 downwards.
AAGGGGTAGTTTATATGTTGAATAAGGGGGTGGGGGGGGAATAATGGAAGCTTATGCGGAGGGGTAAATAGACCACCAGTATAACCATTTACCCTTAGTCGCAACTGTTTTGTTAGCAGGAGTCTATTACGGGGGGGGGGGGGTAATGCACTCATGTTGAACAAGGGGGTGCACTGCCCCTCTAAAACGAGGGACACATTATGCAGACAGTGATACACACATAGGAGAATGAAAGCTGGAGTCCAACTGACCCATAGGCACCCAGTACAGGCAGCTTGGGCCACGCGCTTACCTGGCATTGAATGGCTTCCACCCGGTAAGGGTTGTACCCTTTTTGGCACTTGCGACAAAGTTGCTTAAAATAAACCTAGGAATAAAAAAAAAAAAAAAAAAAAAAAAAAAAAAGTGGCGTTACACACAGGGGAGCCTGGTGGGGCGAGAGACCGTTCCACATCCCCTGCCAATTGTACATGGGGGTTACATACTGCTGAGCCCACCTACCTTGTTACTCCCAGAAATGCACCAGACATAGGCACTTTCCCATCGGGTTTTACAGTCCTTGCAGTGAAAATAGCCATATTTCTGCTCCAGGAACTGTGGAGAGAGGGCAGTGAGTCCCACACAGACTCATATTAAACACATAAAAAGCCCATTTAGTTACCATAGTGGTCTCCCAAACACCCCCAATGGGAACTAGCCTTCCATGGGCCCAGTGCCAGCACTACAGGCCAGTACCACTCACCCACCCAGAAGGTGCTGGTAGGGCTGCCATTTCTTGCCTCAACTCTGGGTAGGGGTATGACATCACTGGGCAGAGCTGTGATGTCACATGGGCAGGCAGTTATGGGAGTTTCCCCCAATTGAGAGAACAGTCCTTCCTAAAACTGGGATGTCTGGGTCAAACCCAGACAGGGGGCAACTCTGGGTGCAGCTCAGCATCAGCAGGGGAGCCTGAAGGGATGTTCAGCTTTAAATTAACTTAGTACGATGCAAACATTGATATTATACTATAACTTGCAGTTTTCTATGGTTTTAACCGGATCAATATTTCTGTTCAGCAGCTATCTGGTTGCTAGGATCTTATTTACCTTAGCAACTAGTGGTTCAAATGAGACTGACCTATGAATTGGAGTGGGACTGAATAGATAGAATAACATTCTGTAATACCCTAGCCAGAGGGGGCTAAGAAAGGCTAAGGGTTAGACCCAAGCAGTTGTGCCCAATTCCCAAAGTTTGGGGGGGATAAGGGATTTTGTTGGGGGGAGCCTACGGGACCGGAGGTTATGGAGGATACGAGCTGCCAGGCCGGGCTGTACAGACGCACCTGGAAGGCCGGTTTCTTCTGCTCCTCTCCGCTCGGCTCCCCGGTATCCGGCACTGGGCTTCTCTCCGGCAGCTCCGCACTCTCCTCCTTCTCCGCGTTACCGGGGGAGGGCGCTCTCTCCTTCAGCGGCTGCGCCGGGCTCTCCGGGGCCGAGGGGCTCTTTCTGGGCAGGCGGCCGCCCTGGGGCAGGGAGAACACCCTTCTGTCCACTACCGGGGAATAGACCGCCACCGGGCGGGTAAATCGCACCGAGTCTGAGGGTTTCACCGGGCTGGTAGGGGGCGCCGGGGGGCGGCGCAGTGTTCTGGGCCCCAGAGAGCATTGCACCCCGGTATCTACCCGCGGGTTCACCTGAACCCCAATCTCCTTAGTGTTGGCCTTGCGCAGCCGGGGGGTGAGGTTGGGGTTGACCTGGGAGAGAATGGCCTTGAGCTGGGCCCGCTGGAAGTTATCCAGATAGTCTGTGGGATCGGAAGCCTTGCCGGACTTCCACGCCGCTTGCTTGTTCTTGGGAAGGGGCTGAGGGACATGCGGGTTCTGCCCGAAACCCCCGCTGTAGCCCTGATACGCGTTATAGGGCGGATACACGAACCCCGCCATTTCCCTGTCTGAGCTCTGACTGACCCGCCGGGTACTGGCCCTATATACCCCGGCCAATCAGCTGGGCCCTGCACCTGAGTCCAATCGGAACCAATTCTGGCAAACTGCAAGAATTCCGGGGGAACAACGGGTTAATGACCAGTTACCGACAAAGCAACAGAATGAATCCGGTTATAGGGCAGGTAACCAGTAACAGGGCCCATGGCTGGCACTCAGGCTGGGCACAAATGGCATTGCCCCCCCCCCCCCCCCCCAGTCATAGGGGTCATTTGTTAGGGAAACAGGTAAAATATGGAAGGTTCTAGTGTTTCAGACTTAGGGGCCCATTCATTAAAGCACAATGACCCACCATTGTGAAAAATTCATATTTTTCTAAAGTTTAGAACTTTTCATACTGTTAACGATAATATAGTTAAAATTGTATGACTTTTATCGTAATACATTCAATCTTTTACAGGATCAAAGGCAGAAAGGTTTTCCCCCGTTTACGATCGTTCGGATACAAAAATTTTGTGACTTTCGGATCGCAACCACAATATTTTCGTACCACCAAGAAAATAATTTTTGCACATCAAAAGTTATCGTGGTTACTCCGAATTTTTTCCAATCGTAAGTGGCAAAAATTTGTGCTTTAATGAATGAGTCTCCTAGGTTCAGGCTCCAGTGATATCCAGCAGCTGCCCCCCAGCTGTTCTTGGATTTGCACACATGACCATGCAGGGGGGCTCCTGGCTCGCTGGCATTTATATTGGATGTAGGACATACAGCTATGATATGCACTGCAATATATATTATATGAAATGTATGGGCTTTATAATACCTATATATACAGTACCAGTGGGGGTTACAATCCTACTCTACTGAATTGGTATGAGAATATTTTTCTTCGCCTAGTAAAGCTTCATGAAAACGTTTTCCACAAATCCATGCTAGGATCTCACAGTAAGGTGTGTTGCCAGAATACCCCCCCCCCCCCCCCCAGGCATCTTTATTTCCCCTCGTTGCCTTGACAACAACCATTGGGCTCAAGCAGGGGGGCCTGACCCTGTCAATGTGAGAGGCTGTGCAGGCACTGAGTTTGGAAGAAATTGCCAAGGTGGGAACCAGTTACCCTATGAAGAACAGTCGTTGCACAGTGGAAAGGAGCAATGTATATTGTAAAGCTAAAACACCTTAACTGCAACACAATACCAGGAGATAATAACACATTATTTTGCCTTTCCATTGACTCCAATGTATTTGACAGAATTTTGCAGTATCACAAATATTCACAGGAACTGAAACGCAGCAAGTTTGCTCATCACAAGCATTAATGTGTCGATTGCAGAACCACCGGTCATCTTTCTGTTCCAACTGGGCTTCCCCATACCAGGGATCTGCTTTTGTTTTCATGTTCACTTAAGGGTGAAGACACACAGAGCTACTAGTAGCAGCTACTTGTCACGGCTAGTAAAATAGACAATGCTGATCGTCTACTGATAATTGTCTCTCTGTGTGTTTTAGCAGAGACAATGCTCAGTAGTGTCTATGGCAGGGGATTTTCTGGAGTTTTGCAGCTGCTACTAAGTAGGTCTAAGTAGGTACCAGAAAGTAGCTATTCAACTTAAATGCAGCCAGGAATGTTTTTGTGCCCACAACCTGCTTTATCCTGTGTTCGTCTTGGGTTCCATGTTTGTGAGTGAGATGACTGGTACTTATGGTGGAACCCCATGTGTGAGTCTGTCTTGGCACCTGTCGGTGGCGCAATGCTGGAAGGGGACAATGTGTTGTGCACAGAATATATTTCCACACATATTTTTCACTAACCCCCATAGAAGGACTCATTTACAACCCCAGACGCAGCGGTCAATGCTTTTCCCTGCAGAGAGTTTATCTAAAGGTACGCGCTCAGCAGCAGTCGGTTCTTCCCTCCCGAATTGAGTGCTGCTGAGTCTACTGATGCACGGCATTGTGTGAACTATTGAGCTACTGTCACTTTCTGAGCAGGCTGTAGCTCCAGGTTCCCACAGCGCCCCGCGTCAATAGGTGCAGCACACTTACGCCTAAAGAATTAGGTGCAGACGTCATTTGCACACCAAACACTGGCACTGACTTGAGCAAACCCTAGGGCCAGATTCATTAAAGTATGAATTATGAGTACGATTTGCGAAAAATTTGCATTAAATACAAAAATTTCTGATGTGCGTTAATTTTGAAAAAAGTCTTGATTGGACAAACATATTGTGGTACGATCCAAACGATTGTAAACGGCGGGAAAACCTTTCTGGCTTTGAACCTTCTGTGCAGGATTTTGGAAGCCTCCCATAAGGCTCAATGGCACTCTGCAGCTCCAACCTGGCCCAAGGAAAGTCTCCCATAGGGCTCAATGGCACTCTGCAGCTCCAACCCGGCCCAAGGAAAGTCTCCCATAGGGCTCAATGGCACTCTGCAGCTCCAACCTGGCCCAAGGAAAGCCTCCCATAGGGCTCAATGGCACTCTGCAGCTCCAACCCGGCCCAAGGAAAGTCTCCCATAGGGCTCAATGGCACTCTGCAGCTCCAACCTGGCCCAAGGAAAGTCTCCCATAGGGCTCAATGGCACTCTGCAGCTCCAACCCGGCCCAAGGAAAGTCTCCCATAGGGCTCAATGGCACTCTGCAGCTCCAACCTGGCCCAAGGAAAGTCTCCCATAGGGCTCAATGGCACTCTGCAGCTCCAACCCGGCCCAAGGAAAGTCTCCCATAGGGCTCAATGGCACTCTGCAGCTCCAACCCGGCCCAAGGAAAGTCTCCCATAGGGCTCAATGGCACTCTGCAGCTCCAACCCGGCCCATGGAAAGCCTCCCATAGGGCTCAATGGCACTCTGCAGCTCCAACCCGGCCCAAGGAAAGTCTCCCATAGGGCTCAATGGCACTCTGCAGCTCCAACCTGGCCCAAGGAAAGTCTCCCATAGGGCTCAATGGCACTCTGCAGCTCCAACCCGGCCCAAGGAAAGTCTCCCATAGGGCTCAATGGCACTCTGCAGCTCCAACCCGGCCCAAGGAAAGTCTCCCATAGGGCTCAATGGCACTCTGCAGCTCCAACCTGGCCCATGGAAAGCCTCCCATAGGGCTCAATGGCACTCTGCAGCTCCAACCTGGCCCAAGGAAAGTCTCCCATAGGGCTCAATGGCACTCTGCAGCTCCAACCTGGCCCAAGGAAAGTCTCCCATAGGGCTCAATGGCACTCTGCAGCTCCAACCTGGCCCAAGGAAAGTCTCCCATAGGGCTCAATGGCACTCTGCAGCTCCAACCTGGCCCAAGGAAAGTCTCCCATAGTGCTCAATGGCACTCTGCAGCTCCAACCCGGCCCAAGGAAAGTCTCCCATAGGGCTCAATGGCACTCTGCAGCTCCAACCTGGCCCAAGGAAAGTCTCCCATAGGGCTCAATGGCACTCTGCAGCTCCAACCCGGCCCAAGGAAAGTCTCCCATAGGGCTCAATGGCACTCTGCAGCTCCAACCCGGCCCAAGGAAAGTCTCCCATAGGGCTCAATGGCACTCTGCAGCTCCAACCCGGCCCAAGGAAAGTCTCCCATAAGGGTCAATGGCACTCTGCAGCTCCAACCCGGCCCAAGGAAAGTCTCCCATAGGGCTCAATGGCACTCTGCAGCTCCAACCTGGCCCAAGGAAAGTCTCCCATAGGGCTCAATGGCACTCTGCAGCTCCAACCCGGCCCAAGGAAAGTCTCCCATAGTGCTCAATGGCACTCTGCAGCTCCAACCTGGCCCAAGGAAAGTCTCCCATAGGGCTCAATGGCACTCTGCAGCTCCAACCCGGCCCAAGGAAAGTCTCCCATAGGGCTCAATGGCACTCTGCAGCTCCAACCTGGCCCAAGGAAAGTCTCCCATAGGGCTCAATGGCACTCTGCAGCTCCAACCCGGCCCAAGGAAAGTCTCCCATAGTGCTCAATGGCACTCTGCAGCTCCAACCTGGCCCAAGGAAAGTCTCCCATAGGGCTCAATGGCACTCTGCAGCTCCAACCTGGCCCAAGGAAAGTCTCCCATAGGGCTCAATGGCACTCTGCAGCTCCAACCTGGCCCAAGGAAAGCCTCCCATAGGGCTCAATGGCACTCTGCAGCTCCAACCTGGCCCAAGGAAAGCCTCCCATAGGGCTCAATGGCACTCTGCAGCTCCAACCTGGCCCAAGGAAAGTCTCCCATAGGGCTCAATGGCACTTTGCAGCTCCAACCCGGCCCAAGGAAAGTCTCCCATAGGGCTCAATGGCACTCTGCAGCTCCAACCCGGCCCAAGGAAAGTCTCCCATAGGGCTCAATGGCACTCTGCAGCTCCAACCCGGCCCAAGGAAAGTCTCCCATATGGCTCAAGGGCACTCTGCAGCTCCAACCCGGCCCAAGGAAAGTCTCCCATAGGGCTCAATGGCACTTTGCAGCTCCAATCCGGCCCAAGAAAAGTCACCATACCGAAGCTTGAATGAATCCAAAACTTTAGTAGTCATTGCGACAAATAAGATTTTGTTGCACAAATTGTCACAAAGTACAAAAAAATTGCACAAATTAAACAAAAATATAGCAGAAAAAATGCAAAAGTTATAAACTGTAGAAAAAATACTATTTTTTTGTAATCAGACCTGTCATACTTTAATGAATGTGCCCCTAGAATTAACGCCAGGCAGAGTGCAAAAAATATTTAGCGCAGCTGCATCCAATTCATAGCAAGGTGCATGCACTGTCGCATTACTTTTGATGAACCAGATGCAGTTGCGCCAGACGGTGTTAACTCTTTCACGTTTGTGCCAGATACAGACAAATTCATCACCCACATTGTACACATAATAAAACATGAATTCTGGGAGAAAAAGACCACAGCGATCGCATCTGCACTGTGACAGGGGGACTGAATGCGCCCTACAGTAGCCACATATACACGCCCCCTAGCTAGGAAGAATTAGCTTACGGAGGCTTCTATTGGCTTTCATTGATTAGCCCGCCCTCTAGATACTTATGATTGGCTTTTGTGCTCCAATCTTTGCAAACATTGGCTGGTATAGTTTGAGGGCGGGGTGACATTAGGAAAGTGAGAAGTAATGTCTTGTTTAAGGGGGAAGGCGCAAAGTGCATGACACAGGGTTGGAAGTCACTTTTATATAACATTCTGAAATCTGACAGGCAATACCGGCAACAAGATAAGGCCGGAGCAGGGAGCGACTGCGGCGCAGGGCTGGTGAAAGAGGCGCGGCTACTCTTAAGGGGCGGGGTTGCGTGGTGACGTCAGGGTGTAGCAGACGTCTGTTTTGAGGCTGTGGCGGGACATGGTGAGAAGCTCTCAGGGGCAATGTTACGGGAACGTACCACTACCGTGAGTCGCATCTCTCAGAGGGACACACACTGCTCATAAGTGCGGAGTTCTAACGTAACCGTGTTTTGTTAGCGGGAGGTGCGACAGTGACACATTCTCACACATTATCATTTGCCCTGTACTGACGGCAAGTGTGGGGGGTGGGAAGCAGCAGCAGCTTTATAGGGGGGAGTGTTCCACTTGCCACAGTTGGGACTACAACTCCCAGCGTCCCTTAGGGTTCAAAACATTCTTTAAGGATATATGGAACGTTAACATGAGCATTTTTACCTATAGTATAAACTGTGATCACATACTGTGAAATCATTTTGGATGTGGCTGTTGTGATATTCCCTATAGACTTATGTGCCCAGCAGGATTCCTCACAACTACAGAGGAGCAGAAGTGTGGTGGTCTGTCTGTCAGTCTGGGCATATTGCTAGTCACAGTGTAAACAACCCAACTGGGAATTAAATTGAATTGCTAAGTTTATTTCCCAAGATGGTTCCCCTTTTTGGAAAAAAAGCTGCCCCAGCTTGTATGTATGTGTGTATAACTTTATTTATAAAGCGCCACAAGGGTACGCAGCGCTGTACAGTCTTACAGAATACAAAATTACATAAGTTTTATAATAAATAAATATATATAAATGCACAGGGAATAAGTGCCATGAGGTATGAGACACAGTAGGAAGGAGGTCCCTGCCCCGTAGAGCTTACAATCTAAGCCTTGTGGATGATCTGTCAGTTTTCTACATTTCCCAGTGGGGCTCCAAACTGCCAGGTCGCCCAGAAAATAAATCATATGAAAAACAAAAATACTATAGGCGCAACTGTTGCCTGGGCTTGATAAAGGGCCTGGTATATGCCCGAAACATTGCCACTTTTTGTGAGCTAATAAAACACTTTTCACTGCTTCACAGCAACAGCGGTGCATATAGTATTTTTGTTTTTCATACTATAAAATAGTATCATCTGATTGGTCACCTTTGAAAACCCAAAGGTACATGTTTTGTTATATTTGTTTATACGTTATGGAATGCTGAAATCTGATTGGTCAGATAGAATGGGTCACACTAAGGCTGGGGTTGGGATGTTTTTTGAACCAAAATTGTTGCTGGCCTTCTCCCATATTTAAAAATGGTCCCTAAAAAGTTTTGCTGCATTCTGTTTCCTAATGAATGATTTGTGGTAATATGAGATAACAAGAGCCCGTTCTCTAAAATATGCTGGGCCCTGATAAGTATTGTTGCATTTGGTTATACCGTGTCCCAGTACATAAAGAAATAAAGAATGCACAAAGATTTTTTTTTTTTATATTAAAAAATATGTGTATATATATCTGCGTATTAAAAGTTGAACATGAACTTTTTTTTTTCTTTTACAGATTTATTTGTGACATTATTTTTTTTTTGAAGAGAAATGGCTGCACCGCAACTTGGAAAATCTGTCTTCTATGATCTGTTTAGCACGCATTGCTCTCACTCAGGTATTGTGACCTGGAGCTTGGTCAAGAATTGTTTAAGCATGAATATCTTACAGAGTGCACCCTATCCTATGTAACATGGAAATGCTGTCTGTAGGAAAGTTATCGCACCAAAAGTCTCAACAGGTTGAGTCGTCCTACTGCTTCAATGGGCAAATAAACAAGCTGCTAAGTGAAAAACTATAGCGATCAGAGCTGGGCCAAGCCAGTTGGGCACCCTATGCAACATGGCCAGCCGTCCAGCACTGCTCCAGTGACACTTCTGGGGGTGGGGGGAGCACGCACTGGAGCGGTACTGACAAGCGGCAGTGGGGAATGACGGCTCAGACTATGGGTAGGCGAAGGAAGAGGAACATGCCTAGAGCCTCCCATGGTTGCACCCTAGGCACCGCTGATTCTGCCTACCCCTAGTTTGGCCCTAATAGGGATCATTTACAAAGTGGAAGGCAAGGTGCCGAGAGCACCCAGACCCCTGGGAGAAGTTAAGCACTTTAGTTTTTCATTTAATCTTGAAGTTCTCTTTTCATAAACATATTGCACACTCTTGTGCTTCTGTCTGGGGTCATTGTAAATAACCTTTTGCCTTCTATAATACATGAAAAAAACAATAAGTATATACAGATTTCAGAAAATCAATTGTCTGGTAACGAATAACTATTTCCAACTGGCTGGCAATATTTTGGCCTCTGCCTGTTGAAATTCAGTTTTATTTTTGTTTATGCACTCACTGTGCAACTGTTTGGTTGTGTGTATTACAGATTTAGGGCCTATCAGTCTAAACTGGTTTGAAGAGCTCACTGCTGAAGCCTTGCCTTACAAGTCAAGAACATGTGAAGATCATGAATGCAGTTTGGATGATCTCCATGAAAACAACATCAAAACTCCTAAACTGAAGTCGTCAATTTATAGCCAATTAGATTCCACTCCAGTCATCTTTAAGGAGCGTTTACTATCACCTCTTTTTGCTTCTTCTTTGACAGAGCTGGATAAAAGGCAGAATGCAACAGGTAAATTCAGGTGTATTCTTGTAAACATTGAATGGAATCTTATATATATTGCATATAAGGTGAAGTGTAAGGAACTGCTTCATTTATGAACTGATTATACAACCTTACTGATTTGTATGAAAAAATAAAGGTGGTTCTGTCCCTAATAAGTATGCTTAATAGGACAAGGAAAAGTATTTTATGAATATGCCTCGTAAGTATAAGCTCTATACAGTTTCTCTTTTAAACTTACTGCATTGCTTTTCTCCCTTCCTCCCTGTGCATGACGCCTGTGCAACTCAGCAAGCCAAGGTCTGGTACATGCCCACTACCTCTAATCCTCTCTTGAGGGTAATTACTAAAACGTTTCACTTGTTTTTTTGCAGATAATGGAAACAATGTTAGACTTGAGAAAAGTAACTGTACCCAAATGCAGCATCAAGCAAGTGAAGTTTTCAGTCCCTCAAGTCGATGCCTCAACGAAAGGTAAAATAAGAAAAAAATATATAAAATGTTGTATTAGAGAGCTTTTAGATTCCTCGCATGCCTTTTCCAGGTCTCCTCTTATTTATGATGGGTTTTTTAATGCTCAGATTTCTGGACGTTTTTTTTTTTTTAGCCTAACTTGCGTTGGACAACAACTAATTAGGTATTTGGTCAGTGTCTTAAGCCTATGAACGCCCTTATGTAATTAAAGCCACATAGCTTGCCTAGATGAATGACCCACACCAACCAATAATCTTTTGCTTTGGAACAGTTGAGCAATAACTGCTGCTTGCTGTTTGGTTGGTATAGGTAACAAGACCTGTAGCAACTTTGCATGTTTAATACATAACTACACAAGCTTTCTGATTTTTCTCTTTTCACTCTATGTAACAAAACCAAAACTGAACATAAATATTTAATTGTTTCCAGACTGATTCTTGTCTCCATTAACCATTTTTGTAACACTTTTTGTGGTCTTGACACAAATTTGGTTGGCAATAAACATGCTCATGGCATAGATCAAAGAGCAGCCCATAACAATAGAATCTATGGCGCTATTATGTTGGCACCCTAGATTTGTGGCTTGTATATTGTAATGTTGGGATTTTCTAGCACGCAGTTTCGATTGCCACTTGTCACCAGCTTTCTTTTTGTCCATTTCATTGGTACCTAAAATTCAGGTACCAGGTTGATACTGTTCTGATTAATCCTAAGGAGCATGGTTATGTATTCCGATTCAGTAACTCTTACTGTCATTTCAGTCCTGCTGTTATCAAAGAAATATTCAAGACACCATTACGAAATAAGTACCTACATAAAACACCACAGTGTGATTGGAAACCTGGTAAATATTTATTATTTTGCAATTTATATAAATGTAAGCTTTAATTCCATTTTCATTTTTAGGCACATAAAACTTTTTTCTCTTCTCTATTTTTTAAGACATTTGCAGCAGTCTGTTTTGTACTCCAAAGCTTATGAAGGTAAGTGGTTTTATGAAATTCTGCATTTGAGAAGAAGGCACTAACAGTTTTCTGTATGTATTTTTATACCTAATATGATTTCTTGAACTGGAAAATATAGTTTTGTGCATTAAGAGAAGGAAAGGCAAAGTAACTTAAAGTGACTTAAATCGCTTACCTTTTACCCCGGGCTAGTGCCCCTGTTCTGAGAGAACAGTACCAGCCCGGGGTACTTGTAGCGCTTCCTGCTTCGCTCGCGCGCATGCGCAGTAGAGTGAAAAGGCGAACTTTAACAGAGAAGCCGGCTTTTCACTCTAATGCGCATGTGCCGGTCCCGGGAATTTGCCGGCAAAACAAGCAGGAAGGAGGAAGCTTTTGCTACAGGTACCCCGGCCTGGTGCTGTTTTCTCTTAACAGGGGCACCAGCCTGGGGTACAAGGTAAGCGATTAAAGTCACTTGGGGGTGCCTAACATTTTGGCACCCCCAAATGACTTAGCCTTTCCTTGTCCTTTAAGCCATTGTGGTTAATAGTGCAGTTATACCTGAGTTTTTATTCTTTATAGTGGAAAATAGAAACTACAAAACTTTTATTTGACATTGAGCCTCATTTATTTTTCATGATAAATGACTTCCATGATGATCATGTGAAATGTTCTTTGTTTGTACTGGGTATTCTTTCATTTAATCTTGTAAGAATGTATTAAGAGTATTAATATGCATATTTTGGGCAGTCCAAGCCAATTCTTCTTTGTGAGGGTTCAGTCGCAGCACTGATCTATAACATCCAATCCATTTGGTATATCCCATAAAAGACAATCATTTAATTCAGATCTGAGGGGGTCTTGTCTTGAGGGGTTCTTTAGTAGAGAAATCAGTACTAAAAAGAAATAAAATGCTTCTAGGACCTTTTAACTTTGTCTGATTGACTTAGTATTATAAAAAAAAAAACCTTTTTTAGGACACTGAAATAGGCAAATGTTGTCTTTGTATAACTGATTTGTGTATGAAGTACTTCTGGACACAGTTAAATTCTGATTCAAAACATCTATTGTGTGTCTTGTTTTTAAGGGTCCTAATATATTGTGTATGCCTTTTTACCCTAGAACCAAACTGGATGTATTAAAGAAAGTCTAGGTGCAGAGGTGGATCCAGAGATGTCATGGTCTAGTTCACTAGCTACACCTCCTTCCCCAACTGTGATAATTGGCAAGTAACATAAATAAACAGCTATCCATAACAGAAGTGTTTAACCTAACTGGTTGACCATTGTGTGGGTAATGGCACATGAGCTGTTTCACGTGCTTTAAGATGTTTCAAAGTAGGTAAAAACTATGCACATTTTCAGGCAACTATTGCATGACAAGCTGCAATGAAAGCCTACAGGGGGCTGATTAGGGGGACTGCAATGCTACACGTATGCACTGAAAATTACAGTGAAACAACCCTGTATATCATCACCTATGAATAACTGGATGGACAAAATCTGACTTTTTCTGTTTTTATTCAGTTTTGTTTTGCTTTAAAGCAAAGGTAATTTAGCCCCCCCCCTTTTTTTTTTTTTTTTAATAAACTCTTCTGTTTCTTTTGTTATTTAGCACATGCTAATGATCAGCCCAGTGGAAATAAACATGCTGCAGTAAGTATAATATTTTATGAGCTTTCTTTTAACTTATTTTATTTGAATAAAAGAGAGTAATGAGAAACACAATAGGTATTATGCACCCACCTTCCCCAGCGGACCATTTCAGTGTATTTCTGGCACTTAAAATGTAACTTACTTTCACATTTTCAAAACCAATACCATTTGTTACATCAAAAAAACAACCTTGTCTCTCATGAGTTTGAATTGTGCAGGACAATGTCCTTAAAACAGTTCACTTATGCAGCCTTGATCTTTTCATCCCTATAACAGCTTCATTATACACTTGTGCCCTTGATGAAGCCATAAAAGGGTTGAAAAGTTTGGGGAGGTGGGAGCATAATACCTGTTGTTTTTCTCATCCCTTTATTTTATTCAGATAATTTTTTTTCGATGATAAATAATTCTTAACCAGTATAGACTTGCATGACAAATAATATTTCACATTTCTTAAGCTAATAGCAAAGGTTGTCTTGGCTGGCAGAAAATTCAGATTTTATACCTTAGAAGTGTGCACCTTCACAAGAGAGGTCATGTGTGACATAAGCCTAAGAAAAGTATTCTTTGTAATGCAAGTCAATGTACTCATACTCCAACAAACACAGATATGCTACTCTCTCTTACCCCCACCTTTCAAACTAATATACTTGTTTATAATTCATTTTTATTTATGTAGTACAATAATATATTTTAAATAGACTCACTTTGATCAAATGGACAGTTTTCCAGCAAAATCTTTATATGGAATAAGCTTAATGAATGTTTTCTTATCTGTTTTTTGTTAAAATTCTTTGCTTTTGTTAAAATCCAATACAAATTTAAAATAAAGTATAGTTACAAGCATATCAAAAAATTAATGTTCGTATTAAATAATTGCTTATTCTTGATGTGGGGGTGTAAGTAGAATAAATCCTTGTACCCCGAGCAATGGAAAAAAGTAATATTGTCTGCATTACCTATTACCATTTAGTTACATCTACCAACTTTTCCTCTGATTTTATGTAGTTGGTGTGTGCAATAAAACTCAACTCAAAATGTTTGTGTGCTGGTGTTATACTTTGAGGGCACACATGAACAAACTTTTTTCTGGGCATGTTTACGTTTGGAGAAAGCCAAAGATGTATTTTGTCTACAGCAGGGTATATGGCCTAGTGGCAGAGAGGGTTTGTGGTATAAGGTCATTGGTGGCAGGGTCAGTGTGAATTTTGTAGGGTATCATATGATGGTAAAACCTCATGTAGCATGTTTTCTCATCTTCTGCAGAGGCACCATGAAAATATATAAGTATAGCTGTTCCCCTGTTCTGATTACAATTCTGCAGAAACATTTAGGGCTGCCACATTTTTTATGTGTCCAGTTAACTTAAGCTACAGAATGACGTTTTTTTTTTATTTATAGATTGTACAGAGCCTTTTCCCAAATTGTGAGAATATGGAAGCGAATAATTTGCCACCACCTGAGACGGGCACACAAAATGAAGACCGTCAAATATGTGGTATGTTAGATTACATATGCAAAACTCTGATTTGTTGCATATTTAATAAGATTTTGCCAGACTAACATATAAGGATGAAGATGTTAACAGGAACCTAGATTCTGGGATGACAGTGCGATCTACTGTACTAAAGCCTTCAAAACATTAACACCCAAAAGGTTACTGATAAGAACAAGTTTTGAGATCTTAAGATCTGCAGTTAGTTGGTATAGGTATGTGTGTATATAAAGTTTATATATACAAGTGTATAGATAGGTCGGTATAAGTATGTGTATATATGCGCACAGGGTTTGCTTGAAGGGGTTGAACTTGAGGACTTTAGTCTTTATTTAACCCAACTTTACCGTGTAGCTAAGTAGCATATGTTGCTCTGTGACTGTATATATGCTGTTGTGTGATTCTAATATACAGGTATGGGATCTGTTATCCAGAAAATTCCGGAAAGGTCATCTTCCATAGACTCCATTATAAGTAAATAATTCTTATTTTTAAAAACTATTTGCTTTTTCTCTGTAATAATAAAACAGTTTCTTGTACTTGATCCCAGATAAAAACCTCCTGCCACATAAAGTGCACACTAATATGATGCCTTTACATTATTATAAACACGTTGTTTAAAGCACCAACGTGTTCTGCAATGCTGTTTATTGGCAGCTATTTTGGGTAATTCTTTTGTTGCTCCAGATTTTCTACAGTGCCTCATGGCACTTCAAAAAGAAGTATATAATGCCAAACACACTAGATTTGAAAAAGTCTAAAAAACTGCCTAAAGCTGGCCATACACGCACCGATAATATCGTACAAAACCTCATTTCGTGCGATATTCGGTGCGTGTATGGCAAGGCACCTGACCAAAATCTGCCTTCAGCGCTGAATCGGCAGAAGGAGGTAGAAATCCTATTGTTTCTACCTCCTTATCTGCCGTTTCAGCCCTGAACAGTGTGTGGCCGATTGTACGATCTTTCGTGCGACCGATGGATGCTTGTTTATAAATTAATGTGATTTGTTTATCTCGTTTTTTTAGTGAACGTGTGACTTGGTTTCTATATATTATTGGATACTGTTTTTTATTTTTCAGCAGGACTAGAAAAGCCAGGTTCATGCAGTGCGAGCAAAACTGTACCAGAAGCGTCTGCCATTTCCTCAAGGGCAGCCTGGAAGAAAACTGTTGCAAATACAGTGAAGGACGAGGAGGTTTCCAGAACTGTGGAAAATGCTCTGGAAGGAATGGAAGATGTCCTCTCAATCTTTTTTGCAAGTGAAAAGACTCCTGGTCTCAGAAAGCTGAAAAATTCTACCCAAGCTAGGAGAAAAGTGGAATCTATTAAGTCTCAGAAGTGCCAAGTTTCATTATTTAAAGCAGAAGAAGGAGAAAGCATTTTGGTCCCTTTAGATGAGCATCATAAATGTGATCATGAGATGCTTATGAAACCTGAACAAGACTACAAAATGAATGCTGTTAACCAAAAAATAGCCAAAGAAACTACTCCATATGAATGGTCACAGCTAAATATATGTGAGTTGGATATAACTCAATCACAGGATAGCACTTTGCATGCAGCAAATCTATGTTGTGAAGATATCACTGTCAACAAAAGTGATACATGTAATATTACTGAAGCCGAAAAGCAGGAGGAAGTCAATGAGCCAAGCACCGACAATGTACTGTCTAATAAAGTTGGCAAAGAAAGCACTTTAAATGTGAATTGTATTAATGCTGATTTGAATAACATGGCTTCATCCTCAAATAACTCTGTTCACTCACTGAATCTTTCTCAATGTGAAAAAATGGATTCTTCTGAAATTTCTAACAGTGAAGTTGGTTGTATAACAAAACTAACAACCCACCCAGCAAAAATAACAACTGGTGAATTAAGTTCAGTAGATGACTGTGCTAAGAAACCCCAGGAAAGAGTAACTATTAGTACTTCATTTTCAACTCTGAAAAAGCAATCGAAGTTTATGTACAGTGTAAACACTGTGTTAACTGGTCATATTGCAAGCAATACCAGCATAGCCACTAGGAGATCATTGAACAGTCATTTAAGTTCTGATGAACCAAAACCTCACATTAAGGAAAATCAAAGTAAGTACTTCCCACTTCCCCTGAAATCTGCAATGTTCTTGCAGCCTGAATTATTTGTGTATTGTTGTAAATAAGTACTGATATTTGGTGGCAGAATTTAATTATCCTTTCCTCTGTTCTGCCTTTTCCTTCTTGACTTGTCCCTTCTTGACTTGTCTCACCATTTTTATTTTCATTTTTAAGACTGAACACATGTAACGTCAATAATCTTTCCCACTTGTGTGTCATCATTTCCAAATGTTCTCTGCTAAATTTAGAAAATGAAAATAAAACAGTTTAATACCTAATATAAGCTGCTGTTTTAAATTGCACAGCTCAGTCCTAGTTATTTCTATCTGACATCTGATGTAGAATTGCCTGTGCCTTGTAATAGTTATCAGACTAAATATCTTATTGCTTTATTTTAGATGAACCAGAATCAAATGCTAAATATTATTCCAACGGCCTGCAGAAACCAGTATTCCTGGAAAAGGAGAATGATAATAAGGGAATTTCTTTATGTAAAACTATCTCAGACGGTCAAAACACTTCAGAAGGTGCCAGGGCTCCAGACTATTTTGAGGAACGTGTTCCTGAAACAAAAGATAGATGCAAAGCTACACTAAGCATCAGGGAAAAGGTTGTGGCTACAGCAAATTGTTTTGCAAGAAAACAGCTTGAAACAGATTATCCAGAGGATGCCTCAGCACAACATGAGGCACTTCAGTTCCATGCTAAGCAATATGTGTCATGCTCAATGCTAAATTCTAATGTGTCCAATGACATGCAAATAAAGCCTCAAGTGTTAACTCAGGCATGCGATTTTAGGAGCAGCGCAGAAAATCTTGTTGAAAAAACAAAAAATCAATTAAGGCGGAATGAAGATCAATCATTTTCATCAACTGGCATAGGGAAAAAGCCAGCTAGTGGTGAAAAATTAGTAGGTGACTGTAATGAGGGCTCATTCCTTCATGTGAAGCAAGAAATAAGTGCTGCTCAGGCATTGGTAGGTAATGGTTACGAAACCAGAGACACTCCTGATGTCACTAGTGATCATACAAGGAGTGTTATTTCCAACCATGGAAAGTCTCTGTGGGAGGAGGAGACAGCACTGACTGAATTACCAGTCCCAGAAATTCTGAGTAAAACTTTCAAGGGCTTTAAAACGGCATCTAATAAAAAAATACATATTTCAGATAAAAATATTGTAAAAGGTTGTGACTTGTTCAAAGAAATTGAGTTTGGCATTGGTGACGCTAAGCCCTGCAATGAAGAAAACAAAGAGCCCTTAAAGAAAACTCCCTTTGATGTTCCTGGGTATGAAACAAATTTAAAAGGATTCAAAACTGCATCCAATAAAGAAATAAATGTATCAGAAAACAAATTTGCTAAAGGTAGACTGCTGTTTAAAGACATCGAAGAGGAAAGCGGTCAAACTACAGCTATAATGGCAAAAGATAATGAGCTGTTCATTAAGCCTGCATCCAGCAATAAGCCTGACATATTTAAGAGTACATGTATAAAAGGAATGAATCCATCTGAGAACCTAGACAGTATGCCCCCCAAAAAAGGAGACGTGCAGCAGAGTGCAGGTTTAAAACATTCAGATCAAATTGACGTTTTTGGTTTCGATGATCCTCCTGCAAAAGGAAATGTTCAAACATTAGGCTATTTTAATATGTCTGCTTCTGAAACAGACTTCAAAGGATTCAAAACCGCTTCCAATAAAGACATAATTATTTCAGAAAGCACACTTGCTAAAGGTAAACTTATTTTTGAAGATATTGAAGATACAAGATACAGTGAAACAGGAAGGACCATAGATTGTAAAGCAAAAGGTGGTGCGTTGTCCACCAGTAACCTTGTAATGCATAACACCATGTGTAAAAATGAACCAAGTACATCTGAGAACACAAATGATAAAGCACCAAAAAGAGCAAAAGTACAAACACCTATGGCAGAAAATAGTCATTTAAAAGAACCTTCTTCAGACAAAAATGCAATGGATGCTGCAAATCATCAAATGACACTGAAAGCCTCCGCATACAGCCCAAAGGCTGCCTCTTCTGCACTGCCCAGGTACAAAAAGAAACCAATCTCTACCACTAAAACCTCTTTCCAGTTGAATGAACATTTGACTGAAAGCCAGCAAGCTGAAATCTCTGAACTTTCCTCTATTCTAGAAAATGCAGACAGTCAGTTTGATTTTACTCAGTTTAGGAAAGTGCCTTCTGTGACTGAGAAACAAAATTCAACTGAAGGTGGGAGCGAGTCCCAGAACCTTAACAACTCAGATGTCTGGAAGGACGTAGATTTTAATGATAGTTTTGCAGCAGGAAGGGATCATTCTGAGGGAATGGAGGCAATTCCCTCCAGTCCTGGAATAAAAGAATTGCCTTCTGCAGGAGAATGTTGCAGTAAAGAAACACATGATTCTATGCCAGATTTTGTGACCTTGGCACCTAAACAAGGTTTTCTGGTTAAACAAAATGAAAGACTCTTTGCAGGGTTTAATCTTGCTAGTGGCAAGCAAGTTAATATAGACAATGATGTACTAAAAAAAGCTGCTGAACTGTTCAATGATATAGATAATGATAAAGAATTGCTCAGCCACGCCAAAGAAGAAAGCAGAAAAAGCAATATAAAACACTCTTCTAAATTAATAAATAATGAAAATTGTGGAAAGACAGAACACACATCTGAGCATTTGGTATGTCAAAGTAATGTTTCATTACCATTCATAAAAACATTGGGCAAGAATGCTACAATACTAGTGAGTGGTAATGAAAAAAGCCAGAATCAAGAATTACAGCTGGATTGTTTAAAATGTGAAAGTACTGATGTAAAGCATACACCACAAAAGGAAACAATCAATGACAACTCAAAGTGTAATGAATCCTCTCTTTCTGAGCTTTCCATGAAAGGTTTTCAGACTGCCAGTGGGAGAAACATTATGATGTCCGAGTCTTCAATCCAGAAAGCCAGAAACATATTTGCAGAGGAACATGAAGACAGTTTTACATTGCGCTGTAATATTCAAAATACAATACAAATACCACAGCCTGTAAATGAACCGACCCAATTCCCATATGTTAATTTGGGGCCAAAACCCACAACGACATCAGGATGGCAAGAAAAAAATATTCTGAGAAGAAGTACAGAAAAAGGTTTCATGCCGGGTTTTTGCACTGCCGGTGGTAAAAAGGTTTCTGTTTCCGACGACTCTCTAGCTAAAGCACATAAACTTTTCCAGGAGGAATGTACCTTTAGCAAGGAAGGGAAATTGGATGAGGTGAAACAAAATAAATTAATGAACTCTGAGCCATTGTCTCTTCTCACTTGTGAGTCAGTCCTGAAACAGAGTGACGGATTCATTGAAGATATTTCAACTTCTAGAAATGCTTTGGAAATCAGACCAGAGCTTTATCCGGAGGGCATGTGTAGTAATAGGGCATCTAATGGAAGTGGAAACAATAGTGAATTTACAGCTGGGGAAGGCATATCAATAAATATCAACCAATCATCGCTGCTTACAACAGGCAACGTTTTAAAAAATTTGCCGTCTGAAAGTAGTGGCCATGATGTGTATTCAGTAACTGAGCATCTAAGCACTGTGGTTAAAGTCAAAAGATACAATGATTCAGGTCATTTTGTAAATCAAAATTTAGCTGAATGTAATGATAACCATGTCCTTAGCACTCAAAAAAATACTGCAAATATAAGCAACAGAAACGAGGACTGTACATCCCTGGCACCTCTCTCTTTCAGCACAGCCAGTGGGAAATCCGTCACAGTGTCTCATGATTCTCTTCAAAAAGCAAGACTGATGCTTTCTGAAGCAGCTAATGATGTTACAGTAGATACTAGTAAGCAAGAGGCGGCTTATATTACGCCAGCCATTCGAAAAACAGAAGCAGAAAAAGAGCAGAACACTGTTGATGATTCTGATAGAGTTAATGCAAATACATTTTCATTTTCTACTGCAAGCGGTAAAAAGGTCAACATAAGCGGAAATTCTTTAAAGCAGGTCAGAGCTGTCTGCCTATCCTCTGACCCAAAAGAAACATCAGCGGCTCTGTTTAATGTTGAAAAAAGTGTTTTTAATGAAGATGTTAAGGATGTATCTTTGCTTCAGCCCAATGTTACCATGCCGAAGGCTGTGTCGTTTAGTACTGCAAGTGGCAAGACGGTGCAGTTGTCAGACGAGTCTTTGAAGAAAGCTAGGGTGATTTTTTCTGAAATAGATACTTGTCCGTTGATGCAACAGCAGACTAATGAAAGCACTGTTGAAGAGATAGTAATAGGAGGAGGAATGACAAAATCAAAACAGATGCCATTAACAACAGAAAAAGTCGAAACAACTAGAAAAAATAATGGTACTTTTGGCTTTAATACCGCAAGCGGAAAGCAGGTCTCTGTGTCTGAAAGTGCGCTGCAGAAAGTCAAAGATATCTTTCAAGAATTTGATGATCCCGACAATTATGAACAAAATAAATCACTCGTAAGACTGCCTGTTTCATCAAAAATAAAAGAATCAACTCCAGGAACAAAAAGACTGGTGCAAACTGCAGGGTCCTCTTATAAAAATGATAATTTGCAATGTAAAGCAGGGAATCTTCGTACTTTTCAGGATAAGCAAGCTGGCAAGAAGTCACTTACATATTCAGAAGCAGCCATAAGCCCCATTATAACAACTGTCCCTGGAAATCAATTAACGCCCATCCAGTTGGTAAAAGTCTCAACCAACACATCAGCATTGGCTAATAAAACCAAACCCGATTTATATGTCGCAACAGCCCAGAACACACCACAAAATGATTTTGAAATAGAAGCAGCAGAAAGTGCTAGAGCTTTCTTGGAAGATGATGACCTGACAGATATGGGATCAGCTGCCCATGAAACATACTTGTATCTCAACCAGACCTCAAATACAAGAACTGGGAAGAGATCAAGAACAGAAGGGCCGACACCTGGTATGTAACGAAACACTGTTTCTTCATTCTTACTCAAAAGGGAATAAAACATAAACATATTTTGCAGTTTATTTTTAAAAATATGCTCTATGTGTATGTAAAGCAGTACCATTGAAAAACTACTTTTGGGTCATACATGGTTTCAGTATGTTGACTTTTGACTAAACCTAGATACAGTTGACTTATTAAGGGGAAATATGCAAATGAAAGATATACAAATTAATTGTAGTTTTTTTATATTTTTATAAGTTACTACCGCCCAGCACCCCTCTTTTGGAGCCACCTTGCCACCTGTTTGCATTTTTCACTTTAGTGATATGGCTTATTGCTGTATTCTTCAAAATGCCTGAAACTGTCGCTGTTGTCTCCCATTCATTGAATGAGAAACATGAAAACCTTGGTACTTTTCAGGCACCAAAACATGTAAACCCGTGTATGAACCCAGGCCAACCCAGTATCTCTGGGTGCAGACACAATATAGAGCAGATCACAATGGAAGGGGTTTTTCTTAGCCCCATGTAGCAATAGCCTTATTCTTACAACATTTAGCCAAGGTAAAACATTGGAAAGCAATCACTTGTGTAACATTTTCCTAAAAGAGCATTTATTTTGTCACTTGCATTGTAGCAGACTGTGTACCTTGTGACTAGTAATGGCTATGGTTGGTATTAATAATAATGAAACCTGTAGCATTACCTAGTGAACCAGGTAGTTGATGGTAAGCTGTAAATAGTAGTTATAAGAGTGTACTATAGTAAGTGCTGCCTATAATGCATTATTGCAATCTTATCAAATGCAGGAGAGCCACCAATCAAAAGACGGCTTTTACCAGAATTTGATTGCACAACAGACACTCGGCAACAAACGGGGATTTTAAAGCCTTTGATCAGCACTCCAGGTTGTATTTATTTATTGGCTAATAAATATGCAGAGTTAGACCATTTACAACTGTACCATTGTACTGTGTTAATGCCCATCTTCTTCCATGTAGTGAGATGATTCACTATGATTCTACATCTTTGGTGGATGGGTTTTAGTAACATGAAGATGGCATAGATAAATCAGAGGAGCCCATGTACAGAATGGGGGTTATAATAATATAATTCATGCTAACCTTTTAGACACATAACTTTTACATTGACTGATAATCGTCATGTATGTATATTTTTATGTTAGTTTTAAAAAAAAAAAAAAAAACGTAACTTTTTTTTTTTTAAAAAGTAATTGTCATTTTAATTACTTGTGTCTTAGACATGATGCGAGACAGGCGAAGGTTTTTGTACACCCTTCCCTTGAAGCCATCAACTTGTAATCCTGAAAGGTAAATATAAATATGATGTTTGGTATTGGATTGTATTGTTTATTCATACTGACAGATAAGATCCCTTTTTATGTTGCTTTTTGTGCTTATCACACCTGCCCTGTCCCTGTGTAGCTCCCTTGTTTGCAGTAGGAAAGTTCTGTCCCCATTTATGAGATGCAAGTTATGTTAAAGCAAGAAAAAAACCTGCATCTGAGGTAACCCCAATACAAAGTGAAACTCCAGTAGAGTTGCATGCTACAAAGTTGCAGCTGTTGGCTGCCATTTGACATTGTGGGAACATTTGACCAGTATATTTCCTATTTCCCATATAATCTAATACTGGCACAAGCAGAATGTAAGAGAGGCTTATATAGTTGTGCCCCTTCTTTAGGGAAGATTTAAGCACAAAAACTAATACTCCCTCATGTGTGCCTGCACCCAGGTTTACGCAGTGCCTGTCAGACACACCAACAATCAGGCCTGCAAGTATCGGCCCCGTGTGGAAGTACCCTAAGGGCAGGGGCGCACATAGCAGATTGTCCACTTTCCTCTGTCTGCATTTTGTATACAGGCACAGAAAAACAGATCCGCTTTTCTGCGCTCACTCCAGGATCAGCGTTGGCAAAACATATTGGAAATTGAACTGCCTGCTACATGTGCCCCTGCCTTTAGGGAGACAGTATAAAGATAGATCAGTATACTTAACATACCAGGCTATGGTCTCATGGAAAATCCAAAATATTACATGTAGGGCAATATTTGCAGTCCCTAAAATAAGACATGAGTCTTCTTGAACAAGCAAATACCCATGCCTATGATAAGTTACTTTATTAAAAATAATTGGAAAAATGTTTTGAAATCTGACTCACTTCTGTTCTAAACAGGGATGGTTAATGGAAATATGGTGCTTTTAGCTCATCAGGATTGAACTTGACAGATATATAATTTAGGCCTCAGTTAATATGAGATGGTGAAGTCATAATAAATAGCTGTTTAGATAAACTAATGTATGGAAGGCCCCAAAAACAAAAATCTTGTTTTATTTTTGTGCAAGGTTTTTAAAGCAAGCATACACTTTGGGACAGTAGGCAGCCCAATATTCCTGCTTGTTTAGCTTTGGCTGCATTAATGTTAAGACCTCTGTTGACTGCATTGCTGTCAGTTAGTTATTGAGCTTTTGTTGACATGTGAAACACTTGCAAGGGTAACTGAAAATGCATTTTCATATGTTTTCTATAACTAAAGCAAAGCATTTAATCTCCAAAATTGCATTTGTTTCTATAACATAACATTTTATTTTTTGGTGACCTGCAGCTATGTTTAAACAGCCACTATATGCTAAATTATTTTCTCTTAAGTTGTGCTTTAGACACGGGAAGACTGATTTAGTCTGATGGTGTCTTTTGTTCATGTTCAGCTAATACCTGTATTAGGTTTATAGCACTCAACCCATTTTGACATCTGCAGTCTGTATAGTGGAAAAAACCCTGCAGTCAAACATCAACTTGCTTCACATTCCAAAATGCAAACACTGGTAATATCAGGGAGGGATAGCTCGGGAACACTCACTTTGCAGTTCACCCTGAGCTACATAATACTCACTTTGCTACCTACTTTGGATGGCTGTATCCTAACGACTTGAGACAACATAGTTAGTCACTGGCCATACACCTTACTGGCTACTTATGAAGTATTTCCCATAATATATGTGGTTTCAGAGCTAATGAAAAATAAATGATCTAGACTTAAGGATAGTAATTCTGCATACAGTTAATAATCAATATTCATTAAACAAGCAACTTTTTACCTTTTCTAGTGCTTTACGTCAAGTCACGTGCATTCCTACACAAGCCCATCTCCATTCTAAAGTCAAAATCTTCCACCAGTCTCTACCCATCAAGTCACCAGATGTTGCATCTGATTCAACTTCTAAATCGTATAGCCCCACTGCTGCAAAAGAGACCATAAACTGCTCATCTGCATCTAAAATACCTGCAAAGAAATTTGTGCCTCCTTTTAAAAAGACTGTGGCGACCTTGGCAGACAACCAGTCAAACAGTGTACAAAATGGCAGTTCGGATGGGCTTATCGAGAGCATTGTTTATCCAAAAGAAGACAAAGTTGAAACCATATGTTCTTCAAAAGATCAATTTGATGACTCAGGTATTATATATATATATTTATACTTTGAGACATGGGAAAATGCAAAGAAAGGCAATTTTTCTTTAATTTCAGGGGGACACAGGCACTGGAGGGTTAGCTTCACTTCAGTGCCTGTGTCCCCCTTTCAATGAAGAGAGAAATTACTTTTACAGGTAAAGGTGGCCACACACGTGGCGATTGTAGATCTTACAATCTGCCACTAACTGTTCAGGACTGAAATGGCAGATAAGGAGGTAGAAACAATGGGATTTCTACCTCCTTCTGCCGATTCAGCCCTGACGGCAGATTTTGCTCAGGCGCCTTCTATGGCGCCTGATCAAAATCTTTTAACCGGCCCGATCGGTGAGTCGATATCAGCAGCCTCCTGCGATATCGGTCGACTCACCAACTTGCCATACACGCACCGAATATATCAGTGCGTGTATGGCCAGCTTTAGTAACAAAAATCCCTTTCTCTTTCATTTCAGAGGGACACAGGCACTGAAGTTGAAGTTAACACTTCAGTGCCTGTGCCCCCCTTTCAATGAAGAGAGAAAAGAATTTTACAGGTAAGTAACAAAGATCCCTCTTTTAAGCCTTTATTTCACTGCCACCCGTAGGGTATTGCTTATTGACCTGGAACTTTTTTTTTTCTCCCTAAAGATATTTTACAAATGACTTCAAATCTTCGATGTAGCAAAGACCTGCAGGAAATGAGAATTCGGAAAAAGCTAAGGCAAAAGATTAAACCGCATCCAGGCTCACTGTATCGTCTGAAAATGTCACATGTGAAGAGAATTTCACTTCAATCTGCAGTGGCAGAAAGGTGTCCCACTCTGTATTCAAGGGAACAGGTAACGTGCGGTATCCGTTTATTGGTATCTGTGGAGAATGTGATTGAAATGTCAGCTTCTCACCCAGTCACTTTCCACATTTGTCTTGAAAAATGGCGGTGTATGTAGAAGCTGTATGTTCCTTCCTTCCTCCCTCCCACACTTATTTCTTATCATTGTGTACAAACTGTGGCAGCCACATTTTCTTGCTTAATGCGCTGAGCCTGAATTTTGTTTGTATGCAATTACTGTCAGTGGCACAATTACGATAAAAAAAAAAAATGCTGTCTCCTCTGCCTGTTTAGTTATACAGATATGGCATTGTGAAGAACCATATTGGAGTCAGCAGCGAGAACGCATTGTCCTTCCAGTTCCACTGTTCAAATTATTTCACAAAAGAACTTCTTCTTTCTGGAAATGGTGTGCAGTTGGCAGATGGAGGTTGGCTTATTCCCACTGAACAAGGCAACGCAGGCAAAGAAGAGATATACAGGTATTTATTTAAAAGTGGTAAGTTTGCAACAGAAACGCTACTATAGTTTATATAAATGAACTGCTATGTCAACACGGGGGCAGCCATTGAAGCTGGGAAAAAGGAGAAAAGGCACAGGCACATAGCAGATAACAAATAAGCTTTGTAGAATATAATGGGGTTTTATCTGTTATCTGCTAAGAAACCTGTGCCTTTTCTCCTGTAAATGGCTGCCCTCATGGCTACACAGAAGCTTTATTATATAAACTATAGTAGTCTTTCTAAGGAAAACACACCAGTTGTACCAGTACAGGGCAGCAATACATTATATATTAATTACATTTATACACTTTCATTTTTTGGTGTTACCGTCCCTTAAAATCACCCATAACTTTGTATGGTATTGTGTGTAAAGATATATATATATATATAGTAGAAAGAGTGCCGCACACACAGGGACTTGATACAAAAGAAAAAGTGGTTTTATTGAAAAAATTCCAACGTTTCAAGCACAATCTGTGCTCTTCCTCAGGGACAAACCAGGTGGTTTGTCCCTGAGGAAGAGCACAGATTGTGCTCGAAACGTTGGAATTTTTTCAATAAAAACACTTTTTCTTTTGTATCAAGTCCCTGTGTGTGCGGCACTCTTTCTACTATATTTTTGTTTTTTGACCTGCACCAAGGGCATTTGGACTTGTATAGGGTGTGCTCCTCCCTGTATACTATATATATATATATATATATAGACAAATATTGATGTTATTCCTCCTACACACACTGAAGTGATCTAATTCTCTTAAAGGTAAAGTTACAACTTAAATATTGTAAACCATTAAAAACATTTCTGGGTTTCTGTGTAACTTTTCACTTTTGCTATGTATTTTCCTATGTTTCCTTTTTCTCATTTGTACAGAGCGTTTTGTGACACTCCTGGTGTGGATCCAAAATTAATTTCAGCTGAATGGGTTCATAACCACTACCGCTGGATTGTATGGAAACTTGCTGCAATGGAAGTCAGGTTCCCAAAGACATTTGCTTGCAGATGCCTTACACCAGAACGTGTGCTTTTACAGTTAAAGTACAGGTCTGTATAGCAGGGAAACCTTTATATTTCTCTCTGTTACATAATCAAGTAGAATGTAAACCCTTCCAGGGTAGGTGAAAGAGTGCTTGAGGGTGGTTTGTATATATATTCCACTATCTGGTTTAGCCTAGGTTGGACTATTGCCTTGATTGGTTGGAGATTTGTGTATAACGTTGGCTAAAGCAAACTAATCACATTTCTGTTTTATTTATGAGAACTTGCCAATCAGTGGGTTATAGTTCAAGTTTTCATGTTCCGCTTTTCAAGATTTATGTTTTAACAAACATAAGACTATAAGTTTCATCTCTCCAGCTCTGATCTACCGAGGTACTATAGAAAGTTAACGGAAGTGGATATTTTAAAATGTTATTTAATTTTGGCTGTAATATGAAAATCTTGAGCCTTGGAATATGGAAATAGCTGACTGGAAAACTGAAAGAGGATTCCGTTGTCATTTACTTTCACAACAAAGTGCAAGTAATTCCTCATAACATCAATAATTAAATCAACATTTTCTGTTTTATTTAAGGTAAATGTTTCCCACAGCAGTCTCCTATAATAACGTAACCTGAAATGATTGTATTTTCTTTCCAGATATGATGTGGAAATTGATAAGAGTCAGAGATCCGCCATCAAAAAGATCATGGAGAGAGATGACTCCCCAGCTAAAACGCTGGTACTGTGCATTGCCAAGATCATTTCCCAGGGCACTCGCCTGCCCAATGCATGTAGTAATAAAACCGAACCCGCTGACTCTAAGGAAAGTTCTGCAGTAATAGAGGTGACAGATAGTTGGTATGGTATCAAGGTTCTGCTTGATCCGTGTCTCACTGCTCTCTTACACAAAGGAAGGCTTTTTATTGGTCAGAAGCTAATTGTTCATGGAGCGGAACTTATTGGCTCAGATGATGCCTGCTCTCCCCTTGAAGCGCCAGAATCTCTTATGTTGAAGGTAATGTTACTAAGAAGGAACTTAATTCTCTGCTAATTTGAGACTACATTTTAAATGCAAAGTAACTGCATTGTCAAATTCAGCTTAAAATACTATTTGTGCTTCTCACTGCCACCTTTTTTGTACTTTTTGTACATCTACACTCTTGTTGTTTAGTTATTGATTTAAATGAAGTAAAATAATCTCTATATCTGCTGAGTCATGCATATTTTATATGGGGCAGTCTCCTTTTATGATAACGATGGTTTTCGATAATCTATAATTTATGAGCCCATCTGTAGATATTAACTTTGTAGCCTTCTCCTAGATTGCAGCTAACAGCACTCGGCCTGTTCGATGGCATACCAAACTTGGATATTTCAAGGATCCCAGACCATTCTGTCTCCATTTATCATCACTGTTAAGTGAAGGAGGTGTGGTGGGGTGTGTCGATGTAGTAATACAAAGAATCTATCCCATGCAGGTAAGAGGCAGAGCCATTTTAAATGAAATGTTCACTTTCAGGGGCTATACACACAGAAAAAAATTGGTGCTGGCCCACCAAATGTGACCTTTATACATGTATTATGGATATTGGTTGGTTCAAGGATTAGAAAGGTTCAAAAATTATATCTGCCAATGGACCATGTCAGTGTATGGTGCAGATGAGGAAGTGAAAAGGAGCTGCAGCTCCTCTTTACTTCCTGCTCTTCCAATCTGTTGTGTGCTCTGCATAAACAATAGAGCTATAGGAAGGCTTCCCTTCTGTGTGTGGCCCCACATATGCTCTCTGTCCTATTGACCCTTGGTATAGTAGTCTGAATTCAAATCCTGTAATTTAAAGAGACCAAAAATTAAAAAAAAAAATAAAGGGTCATCTTATATTTTGTTTTGAAGCCCCTTTAGGTGAATGTGATATTGCTTTTTAGTATGTTCAACTATCTGTGTGCCTCTGAGTTCAACATCATCAGGACCCTAATATGCCCCCCCCCCCCCCCCATTTAGTTCTAAGCATTCTGTAACCCATATAAAAAGCAACCTTATACATGTATATAGTCACAGAAAGCCTCGGTTGTTTACATGCACTGGCATTCCACATTTGTATATTAGCAGATATATAGAGAGAATATGCCATCTGGATCAAGTTTCTCTGGTCAGCTGCATGGAATCAATTCAGTGTATAGCAGTTTGTTAAAAAATGTATACCAAAGGGCAAACCTTTGTAATAACTGACTTTCCTACCTCTCCCTTCCTTCAGTGGATGGAAAAAATGGCAAATGGACTGTATGTGTTTCGCAATGATCGAGCAGAGGAAAGAGAAGCAGAAAAGCATTCAGCAAATCAACAAAAAAAGCTTGAAATGCTCTTTTCAAAAATACAAGCTGAATTTGAACAGCGGGAAGGTTGGCACTTTGGTTCTTTAAATAAACTGGCTTTGCAGAGAACGTAATGTACAGAGCTTATAGCACATAACAAAAGAGCAAGTCACATTGGAAGCATTCATCCTGACTCATAGCAGCATGATAAGTGGGAAGTTGGTGCGTTAACAGTTTTGGGAAAGAAAAATGCTAGATAAAGTCTAGAAAGGATGCATAACTAAAGGAAGGTTTCACAGGGAATATGAGATCTGATGAAAAGAGGGTTGGAGTGTATATTTGTTAGCTGATTCCTTTTGCTTTAAGGAGCATAACAAATTAGTAAGCAAAAAAAGCTGCACATTGTTTTGTGTTTCTTTAGTAGGCACAGGCACATTCCCTGCCCATGCTCTGTGCTGCTGTCACTTACCTGAGCTTAGGGACCCACTCACAATATACTGTATATATAGAAATGTCACTATACAAAGATAATTAGTCATTGATACAGAGTCACATTACATGTATAGCACTGCATCATCCCTCCTCAACCCCATTTTCTCTGATAATTTTAAACAACCCATAAGCTTAGCTTCTCAACAGCTGCCTAGAGCACACTGAGCATGTGCAGTGTCACTGCATTCAAAAGATGGCATTACAAGATGCCAGGCATTGAGGTCCTCTGGACAATCTTGAAAGTATGGGTCATTACTTTTTTGGGTTCTACAACTCTGCAGGTATAGAGACTTTATTATATAAAATGCAGCATTTCTAGTCATATTCATTTACAGCTCTCTTTAAAGGTCACTGCCACACAGGAGGGATTCCGCTGCCTCATTGCATTGGCCCAGGTGCAGGCCCATGGAGCAGATTTTGGCACATAACTGCTTGAATATACAGTTTTGCACTGAAATCCACTTTGTGTGCCCGCACCAGGCCAGTGCAATGGCTTCAGAGCAGGCACATCAATAAGCTTTTTGTATTGTAGGGTGGATTTTTATCTGTAAGCCGAGAATCCATCCCGTGTGACAGTGCCTTTTTGGTCAGCAACTAATATAAATGTAAAGTATACCTATCCATATACTTTAAAATAGGGCAGCAAGATGGCAGCATTCGTTTGCAAGGTGTAAGGAACTTGTAGGGTCATTAATAACATGCTCACAATTATTTCGTTCCAGTAACATGCAACAGAAGAAAGGGACTCAGGCGGCGGTCATTAAATGCACAACAAATGCAGACCCTTCAGGATGGGGCTGAAATCTATGAAGCCATTCAGAACGAATCTGACCCTGGGTATCTGGAGGTAAGCTAATACTGGCCTTAAATAGGCTAAGCTTCAGCTTTCCCTATATAACTTTTAATTGATATCCTTATAAATGATGTTTAGTGATGCATTCAGTTTGAAATGTGTGTGTATAAGGAATAATGCACCTTGCTTTTAGTACTCAGCATGTAGCCTTGATATGGTCATAGTACTCTTTAGTTACTTCTGATACTTTTGTACAGTATTTACAATAAGATTTATGTAATTCCCAGTGTTACTATAGGAGCAAGCCTTCCAATTGCTAACTTGTACAAATAACAGTTCTTTAAGACACAAAAAGAGATGTTACATCTATATAAACTTTAAAATGCATAGTTCACCTTTAAAGATCATTTTATTTTTTATGGTTGGTTTTTTAACGATTTAGCTTTTTGTTCAGCAGGCTTAGCTTTAATTCCAGCAGCTGCCTAGTTAGTAGTCCAATTTATACTAACAACCAGGCAGTGGTTCAGATGACTGTAAGGTGACTAAGAGAGGGCCTAAACAGAAATACACTGTACATAATAAAATGGCAGCCATTCAGAGCAATAGTTTTTTTTACAACCAGGGTTAGTGTCCTCCAGCCAACAGATATCATTTTATAGTGCAAGATAAAAAGAGGCGGAAGAGGATGGCAAATAATTTCAAAAACTATCTTTTAAAAAAAAATGAAGGCAAATTTAAAACTATGAATAAGACATTCATATTAAAAGTTAACCTAAAGATGAACAACCTCTTTAAGTCCACGTGCACATTTGGGTAGATGGTTGGGGAAATAAAATATGATTGCATATTTATTTGGATATTACATATCATGCTGTGCATCTCTGTGCAGAAGGCACTGTGCCCACTTTGTGTTATGAATCTAGGGTGGGTTATATGAAGTTCATTGGGAGTGCTCTCATGCATACTGCTCCTTTTTATTTTACTGTCCTTTATCATCTTATATCTCTTAGCTTGAGTAAGCTGTGTATTATAGGCTTATAAGAAAAGTATCCCTATGTTTTATCCACAATTTATTTTACTTGCATTTTAGTGGAAAGTTTCTAGGTTAAAACCTGTTGCAACCTTTGTGAGGCTGATGAAATTACTATATAAACCCGTAATGTATGTCTTAAGTATGATTTGTGTTTTTGTTTCATTGCTAGTCGTACTTAAGTGCTGAGCAGCTGAAAGCCCTCAATCACCACAGGCAACTTTTAAACGATAAGAAGCAAGCACTGATCCAAGCTGAATTCAGAAAAGCCATTGAATGCAGTGAGCAGGATGCAAATGGCTGTACAAGGAGGGATGTCACTCCTGTATGGAAATTACGCATTGCAGATTACAGAAATTATGAAACAGATGCAGGTCAGTCTTTATGTATATTTTTGTAAAAACAGTATTTTCAGTTCTTTGTAATAATCTATAAATATGCCTACCGGTTCTCCCTGCATAGTAAATACTTCTGAATTTTCCTGGCAACACAGAGCTCATAAAATTGCTAAAAGCTCATTTGCATTCCTTATAGTGGTAGGACATAAATGCTGGTTCCCCCTGAAAGCTGCCTTTTTTTGGTAAAGGTATTGTTTTCTTCGTGTTTTTCCTTAAAATCACCCTTAAAGGAGAAGGAAAGGCTAATAGAGTTAATCTCAAGCTGCAGGCATACCTTCAGTTCTCTCAATAGTGCCCTTAAGTCTCCCCATATTTCTCCCATTCAGATGATCAGAAGCCTCATAGGTAAAAAAAAATGCTGAGCTCTGTAAAGAATATTCCCATAATGCCTCGCTCTTGCACCAAGACCAAGACAGGTGTACATGCTCAGTTTGTAAGACTATGAGGAATCTTCCTGCTGATTGGCTCAGATCCACATTCCTAAGGGCTGGGGAAGGGAGTTCTTAGCATTCTTGAGGGAGGGGGGAGCAGGACAGAGGAGAGAGCTGCATGTCTCTGGCACAGGAAAACAGAGAGACAACAAATCCTGTTTCTTTTGACAGAGAACTCGGATGAGAGTGCATCCACTTCTCTCCATCTTCCTACAAAACGTAGGCAGAAAGAAGCACACCCAATGCATTGCGATTTTAGCTTTAGACCAGTGTTGTGTGTATCTTCTCTGCTTCACTTTACAACTTGTGAAGGGTGCCATCCATCCATGGCTGCACCCGAAAGTGAAGGTTGCTGTGAAAGAATGTGGTTCTGATAGTAGAATTAATAGAGGCGCTAATTAGGGGAAAGGTAACCTTTAGTTTTATTTTGATCACTGTGATTCTTACACCTCAAAACAAGTCCACTTATCAGAATATATTGGGATCAAATGTTGATATTTGTGTCCTAATTTTCAGCATATATACTGAACATTTGGCGTCCGTTACCAGATGTGCTTTCTCTTCTGAAAGAAGGTTGTCGCTATAAAATGTATCATTTGGCAGCATCCACATCAAAAGGAAAGTCATTAGCAGCTGATTTGCAGTTAACAGCTACAAAGAAAACTCGCTTCCAGCAACTTCAGGTATATAATAATGTGTATAATTTGCCTCTAAATGTTTATTAGCCAAAGACACTGACTTCTATGTGGGTTCTTTTTAGCCATCAGAGAGCATTTTGGAGCAGATTTACAGCCCGAGAGAAGTGACGGACTTCAGCAGGTTCCAGGAGCCTTTGTTTAGCGCCCCATATGCAGAGGTTGATCTGGTGGGATTAATCATCTCCATATACAAAAAAACAGGTACGTGGATATTTTGTGAATAATGCAAATGCATTCATCGTTCAACAATACTAATTTTAGTTGTCCTTTTCTGAAATACCTTTTCTGGGGAGCCTGACAGATGAGAAATACATTGACCCTAAGCACTGATAACTGCAGGTCATGCACCTAAGGGGCCATTTTGCTTAGGGGAAAACCTATGGGGACATGCTTTATACTTTATATCTCCGTAGCTATAATTACATTCAGATGGTTGTTATTGTAGTCCTTTGTAAGGCCGTTTACATTCCTGCCTGTTACCAAATGGTCACAACCCATGACCTTTCTGCCTTGCCCCATGCTAGCATTGAGGTATTGAATAGAAATGTGTACAGTAGCATTTTCATTACTATATAATGCTAGTGTACTTAACATAAACCACTCCATAGTGAGGAAGATTTTCATAATTGTACCTTGGAACTAAGAGACATACAAATGGCTCAGAAAAAAACAACTGTATCTTGTTTGCAGGTGCAGCTCCAGTGGTTTATATATCAGATGAATCTCACAATATTGTGGCGCTAAAATTCTGGACAGATCTAGGGCAGCTTGGGCTTGAGGAGATAACCAAGCCACGCACATATATCTCTGCCAGTAATCTTCGCTGGAGATCAGACTGTATCGAGGGGATTCCTACACTGTACGTTGGAGACTTAGCCAACATTTCTTCCAATCCCAAAGAAAGCCATCTGCAGAGGGCAATTCAGAAACTGAAACTTTCTGTACAGGTGAGGATATTGGCACAGCCAGCTGGGAACTCATTCCAAGGGCAACAGATCAATTTACAGTTGTGTTACTATTCTCTCAAGTAATAATAATACATTTCGTACACAGAATGTCCAAGATTTTTGGAATTCATCACAAACCGCACTGATGAAAACCTTGCAGATAAATAGCACAGACACAACGGAGTGCAGTAAGAACCCAACGACACCAACATGGAAGTCAGATGTTTCTGCTAGAAGTGGTTACCTAGTAAGTGCCCAGAGCTGCATCTGTTTGTAGTAAGATTCAGATTGACTCCGTGCAACTTCTCTACTATGATTATAACTTGAAAAGTGTTTGACAGATATTTCAAGCAACTGCCTGATGCAACATGAAAGCTGATTTCATTCATTTTAAATAGATTTATATTTCCCATACTATTACCAGAATTCTTCAAGTTTATGTTGAATATATTATTTTACTTCCATGCCGTTTTTTATTTAGGTAAATGAAAGGTAGTTTGACACAAATTTGTTTTTCTTTTTCAGACCCCCTTGCACCATAGTGGTAAAAGGTTATTAAATTCTGTCCATACATCAGATCCTCAGACAGAAAATCCTGGATGTAGTAAAGAAATACAACTAAAAACCTGCAAAAAGAGGAAAGCTCTGGACTTTCTCAACCGCATTCCTTCACCTCCACCTGTAACACCAGTACGGCCCTTTGTATCCCCATCTTTGCAGAAGGCATTCCGACCCCCACGGAGCTGTAGCGTCCAGAAGTTGGGCCCGGAAACCAAGGGTAATACTGAGAATGTCCAGGGAACAACCCCAGAATGCACTAAAGACCTAGCAAAATTAGAGGGTGAATTTGTGGCTGATGAAGAACTCGCCATGATCAATACCCAAGCTTTGCTTTTAGGTCTGGAGGAAGAAAAAAAGAAAACCGAGCAGAAAACCAGCAGAACAGCAGGTAAAATGACTGCCCATGAGTCTCCAATAGAAAATGCTTCCCCCGTTCCTGCCCAGGAACAACAAACTGAGGAAGCATTGAACATTCCAGTCGGTAACTCAGAGAAATCTTACCTGTGCCTAAGAAAAAGGAAACGGAAATAGTGGCACCATGTGTGTTTAATTACACAAACTGTAAATAGATGTTTAAAAACAGTGTGTATATATTTATAAATTCAGCAAGTTCTACAGACAAACTGTATTCAAAAAGAATGAACATGAAGTCAGGAATCAAAATACAAGTATCCATTAAAGTACAACAGGAATTAGTCAAGAGCTGCTGCTTTAACCTCTCTACAGCGATACAGTAAGTACAACACATAGACAGCAGAAGCTTTAGGAATAAAAATACAAAATATAAACACTAAAGTATCACTTGCAATGTATCTCACTTATATACAGAAACTACAAAAATACAGCTAATTTAAAATCATTGATTTGGTGGAATGGTTAATTTTTATTACATATAATATTCTGTAAAAGGCAGTGTTTGCCCAGGTTCAGTAACCCACAGCAACCAATAAGACAAATGTTTGTGATGAGTAAATACTAAAGTACCTGCTGATTGGTTGCTATAGGTTATTACACTGGGGCAAACTTAGTATAATTTTATAATATTACGCCTTAATCATCTTATTAAAAATGCATATTGCTGACTTATGGTTAGCCACAAATGTCTCCATCAGGGCCACCATCAGTTTAGGCAGGAGTCATGTCAGGGGACCCAGGATAGAGGGATCCCCATACCTGCTGTTACTATATTGTCTCTGGGGAAGCTGCAAGTTTATTTAAGCTGAGGAGAGAAGAATGGCATCTTTCATTTGTTTTAATTTAAGGCAGAAGGATATATCTTCTTTTATGATACACACAGGGGCATTTGTCAAGGTGCAAGGGTGTTCTTTGGTGCAACGAGGGAATAGGGAATAGTGCAATGCACATTCAAAGATTACCTACCTGACCTAGCCAGACACTACACCTTGTATAATGGTACAGACTCCTAATGTATATAGTTTTAGAAGTATGGCATACAATTCATGTGCTGTTTAACCTTGTTTCCTGCTCAATGCAATGGTATATATTACCTTGTTCTACAGAATGCCATGCATTTATACTCATGGCACAACTTCTATTCTAATGCACAGGGCAACTTAACAGTGGGGCAAAGTTATAATCCTTCTAAGTGCCCTTTTGGTCCAGTTTAGCACCATACTCCTGATGTCCTTGGTCCCAAAGCCATGTTTATACAGGCAATTCTGTACGTTCTGTTAAATTGCCTGCTTGTAACCCAATTACATTGGCTGCTACAAAAATCAGAGCAATGTACAGCTGAAATCTGGAAATGTAGATTGTATCAGAGAGAATGTTATTGGTGCCAGCTGGAAATGCCTTGTTCCATAGAAAGCAATGCAAACTAGAAGCCTAACGTTTACTCATGTATCACACTATAATACAAAATCAGGATAGGTTGCTGTAGCAGACTGTCCTACAAGAAAGCTTCAGTTTAAAGGGGAAACCATATTATATATTATTATAAATGAATGCAAAAAAAAATACTTTTGCAATTTACATCATCATTATTTTTTTAGATTAATACCATGATTGTGTGACCAGAGCATTCTCTACTGTTAGGCCTGGGCGCGGCTCAGGCAAAACAGCAAAAGCTTTATTTACTGAAGCAAGAAGTGTCTCCTGATGCATCCCTCCTTAATTCTATCACTCCTGTTGCACTGAACAATTGAACTGAGCAGGGAAGTGTCAAAAGACACATTCTACTTCAGTAAATGAAGCGTAGGCTGTTCTGCCTTGGACAAACAGCAGAGGGCACTCTTGTCACACATACATGATGCTAGGCAGTGTGTAAACTGCTGATATAATGAACTAAACATTGTGTAAATTACTCTGAACAGTTTTAAATTATATGGCAGAATTTATGTCCCCTTTAGATTTGTTTGATAAGAGGTTGCACCATGTCTATAACAGGAGTTGGGGTTTATTGTATTTCCATTTAGGGTTACCATGCTAGACTTCTACCAGGCGATTATATTTGGAATGTGAGGAGTTGTGTTGTACACTGCGTGTCTGTATGAGGAATAGTCCGATGATGCACAAATGCTTAAAACTAGCCTTTAGTGGGGAAGACCGCTCTGCCTCACAGCACCATAAGCCTGTAGCCACTGGCTCAGAACAGCTGAACAGAGAAGGTCTCTCCCGATAGTAGTTTTACAGAAAACAATCCCCCAGACAGTTGAATCTTCCATATGTTTAGGAAACAGCTTGAAATGAATTCCAGGTTTTGGGTAGAGTCCATGCACCAGATCCCCCCACTTCTTATGGCTTTTCAGCATGTAGAACAGTCTGAAAAGTGACATTGTGGTCATAGACGTCTTTCATCCTCTGAATCTTCTCCCGAGGGACCCCATGGCTGTTTCTTCTAATGGCACAGGAGAGGGTAACATTAATTCCTTCTTAGTGCCTTACGCTCAGTAAATCCGATCCAAACCCCAAAATCACATATAGTGAAACATTTTATAAAAATAAATGCCCCAATATATTTAGAAGGTAACAGATATTCATTCGGGTATATAAAACCCAATACAAACAGCAGTCACATAGGGGCATCTCCATTGCATTTTCCAGTTCCAAAACAAGCATAAGTTTGGGCACAAGATCAGGGCAGGCAGCAAGCAAACAGATGATGAAGAGGCAAAAAGTCAGGGCAGGGGCCAGACAACAGGCCATGGGTCAAAAACAAGTATCAGAAAATGGGGCATAGGGACGGAGCAGAAATAACATAGGGCTGTGACAGACGGGGAGATTAGTCGCCTGAAATGCCATCCCACTGGCTAGAATGTAAATTGTCGGTGGGATGGCATACGCATCAACGAAGTTTCCTCTCAAGGCAACGTTGGCGATGTTCCGCGTATCCCATCCCACTGACGATTTACATTCTAGCCGGATGGCATTTCAGGGAGATTAGTCGCCCACGATTAAAGGATAATCGGACAGGATACTTGGGCGGGGTTGGTCAAGGCAACAGCACAATCATCCAGCCAAAGGTATTGGAGGAGGCTTAAATATCCACTTAATTACAGCCAGAAGGAAACGTCTTTGCTATTAACCTCCAGGCCAAACCTGCAGTGGCTCCTGTAGGAGCAGAGTCCCTGGTTCTAAACAACGGAGTTCCTAATAACATCACATCTCTGCTTTTATATTCTTACATGAAGAAGAATGTTCAAAACTTGATAGCTGATTGCTTGCTATTGCAATTTAGCGCCTATGTTAATAAATAAGCCTTGTATCCAACTCTTAGTAATTCCATTGAGTATTAAAGAAAATCAGTGTAGCTGATGCAGTGCAAACAAAATGCATGGGTGTGAGTGAAGGGCATTCTTCCCCCAACTAATTTCAAACATGGACTTTTTTTTATTTTAAAAAGTGATTGGTAGAATGGGGTATCCATGCTTTTCTTACTAATTGAGAAAAGCTCCATAATCAACACTGGGGAGCCTGGCATCACGTTATCTGGCCAGACAGGGTGGCTGCTAACCCAATACCCCAGGTAAGGGGAAAGGGGCACTTCTCAGAAAGGTTTTCATTGTCTTTAACAGTTACTTCCTTCCCTGTCCCTTAACTGTTTTCCCTTTCCCTAGTGATTGCACCAATTATGAACCAGAGAGCATGGGTTAGCATTTACCTATGTTAGAATATACTTTGCATGACTTTTGCAGGGAATATCCCACTGTAGCAGGGGATGATACCGGGGCTCAGACTAGTTCTAATTAAACTACTATAATGAAATGGTTTAGGGATGCTGTAACTGGCAGCCTCCAAGCACAGATCCTCTACGGACATATTTCATGGAATCCCTTTCCTCGGGGGACAGTGATGACTCTTGTTTTGTGCAAATGAAAGTCACGATGACTCAAATGTTTTGAAGCTGATTAACGGTGTGAGACAGACATTGAACTTATTGCAACAACAACCAGAGCCCACATCTAGTTATATTCTTTCTAACCAAAGAAACATATGGTCCCTGTTCTGTCTAAAATTATTGAAGGAAAGGCTAATAAAGAGTTAATCTCAAGCTGCAGGCATACCTTCAGTTGTCTCAATAGTGCCCTTAAGTCTCCCCATATTTCTCCTGTTCAGATGATCAGAAGCCAAACAGGAAGAATAAACACTGAGCTCTGTAAAGAAAGTTCCCATAATGCCTCACTCCTGCACCGAGACCCAGACCAAGTGAACATGCTCCGTTTGTAAGACTATGAGTAAGCTTCCTGCTGATTGGCTCAGATCCACATTCCTAAGGGGGGGAAAGGGGGGAGCAGGAGAGAGCTGTGTGTCTCTGGCACATGAATTTCAGACACAACAAATTTTTGACAGGGAACTGAGTGCAGCGTTTCTGTGAGTGCTTATGGCTGTATTTTCTGATAAAGCTTACTTAGTTTTTACCTTTCCTTCTCCTTTCATGAAACAGGAACGGTCTAAGAAAACTCACATAAGTCATGTTTGTCTAAAATGCTTTCCACTAGGAGAACTCTGGATGGGCTCTGGTCTTTTTTCAACCCTTTGTAACTATGGGTGTGGGATACCCCCCTTAATTAAATGTACAGGTGGTGTGCCTTTGAAGTTGCAGTTACATTTTTCAACTCCCCTCACACTATGTAATAAGCAGTGCCCATTCCTGGGTATCATGAAGAAAGGCAATTACTACACAGCAGCCTTGGTAGGACATGAAGAAAGGCAAATGGAGCAGAAGCCATAGCTGTTCTGTAGCAGCACGGGAAGCTTGGTTATATGACATGTGGCCACACCATGACATCACAACGTACCTTGCTAGTTCCGCCACATTGAACTTCCAGCGAGTGCTCGGCTCCAGGAAAATAACTTGATATTGGTTCTCGAGTGCCTATAAAGTTATGCAGATATGGTCAGGATTGTTACTGTCATGCTCCCTAGTAGGGCACCTGAGGGTTGTATATGGGGGTTGCAATGGGCAACTTGTGGCGTTTTACTGTGGCTCTTAAAATGGCAAATAACCTCATTATAAATCCTCCAGACACTGGTACCTTGGAACAATAACAGGCCAATTTACTAACATACATTCCAAACTGCACCAGTCCAGAAGCAACCAATTAACCAATTAGATTCATGGCTTCCTTTTCTAACATACAGCAGACTGCTCACTGCACTGGTGCAATTTAACTTTATATTCATAAACCAGCTGTTATGGGGCATATGAATCATAGTGAAAATAGGGTTCACCACAGATCATCAGTAGGAACCCCCTGTTATCATTTTTTCAGTCCAACTGCATCAGTGTGAAGTCTGGTGTCACCATTTATAAGTAAAGAGAGAGCTGGAAAGTTCCCCTTTAAGTGATAGTGACACCCTTAGTTTGGCGAATAGATCTTTTCTTCGGGAGCAATAATAATTACTCAATCACTAACATAAACTCACCAGATTAGTAAAATATATTGCTGTAAGAAGAAAAAAAACACTCCACTTTCTCATATGGAGAAGGATACTACTTCCTGTAGGGATGGGTACTACTGCTATATTCTTGTTAATGTTTTTCCTTTTCAGCCCCCTCAAGCAAAAAAGAAAAAGCACCTCTTTTTGGAAAACCCGTCTCCTGCTCTGGCTGCTATATTATTTATTTTTAAATGGTAGTTTTTAACTCATCCCTCCTCATTCATTTATGTGTATCCCTTGCCTTCCCTGCATGAACGATATACTCCAGCACTGGGAGTTGAAAGGTTAATCTTAAGGCTGATGCCACACGTGGCGTTTTTACGCTGCGTATTTTCTAAACCTAAAAACGCCGCACAAGCCACACAGCCCCTTACTAAGGCGTTTTTCAGCCTAGTACTGGTGACGTAGCAAATCCCGTTTCCATGGAGCTAATAGTGTGAAATAATAAAAAACACAGTGTATTTCCGCTAGGTCTGGCAGTTGTGTTTGTGTATACATAGGAATAGCTTGCTGTGCAAATACTGGTGTATTTCGGCAAACGCTTTAAAAATCCATGCTAAGGTGTTTTCTAGCGTATTTCCGCATTGTGTGGTTTGCTTAGAGTCTTTTCAAGTTATTTCTAAGGATGATGATATCGTGTGTTTTTCAGCCGCTAAGAGAATTAGAAAATACGCAGCGTCCTAGCACAGGTTAGTTTATGAAAGACAAGCAAGGGCCATGCATTAATAATCAAGTAAGGGGGAATAAGTTAAAAACACCATTTAAATAAAAGGCGCACAGAGCAGTGCAGGAGAGAAGGGCCCTGGAGGGTTGTTAGTGTATAGACACAAACCTAAACTTAAAAAGGCAGCAGCAACACTGTGATAAGAAAGTCACATGGTATAAGCCTACAGCGCCATTTGCCTGCGATGTCAGTCATACATTTAAGAAAAGACCTGACAATTGTCACTACCTTTAAACAAACAGAGGTGACCTATTTTAACTATTTGATAAATATGGTTGTGTGTGTTTTAGCACTGCTCCTTAGTAGCACTGAGCCACATAGAAAACCATGATATTAGAAAATCCTATCTTCTCCTGGACTGTAACATGGCAGTGGGCACCAATGGGTTAACGCCCTTGTTATGAGAAGGACAGGAAATGACAACCAAGCTAATAAATTTGAAACACCGCCCCAACCCTGTGTCCTTTTTTACTGTACGAGTCACATGTTACAGTCAAGGAAAAGAAAATCATGGTAAGTGTAATGGATGCGAATATAATCTTATTCCTTGGCAACCAAAACGGATTTCCCAAAAATTGCTTTGTTAGCAAACACAATGTCAAATTGTAGAATTTGATGAAAGTATTTAACGACGACCACACAGCAGCTTTAGCCACCTTACATCCCTCCTTTGGACCCGCAAGGATGATGGGGATGTTTTTGTCAACTCTAATATCCTTGTCAAGATAGGTCCTCAAACATCTCACTGCATCAAGGTTATGCCAAAGCTCCTCTCCTCCATCTTGGGATGTGGGAAGAAAACTGGTAAAACAATATCTTGATTGAGTGAAAACCTATAGTTACTTTGGGTACAAAACCATTAGGCTTTCTAATCACCACAGAATCTTCTTTAAAAAGCAAATTGCTATCTGATGCAATTAGGACTTGTATTTCCCCTACCCTTCTGGTTGAAATGATGGCCAGCAGAAAAGTTGTCTTCCAAGTAATCCATTTTAAATTTGCCAATTCCAAGGCTCAAAGGGTGCTTTGGTTAAGGCTTGAAGAACCAAGACCAAATCCCACAGGAGAATTTGAAGAGCCTGGAAAAAACTAATAACCAGGGAGTTCTGGGCCCAAGATTCTTTAAACAAAGCTGATAATGCTGACACTTGTCCCTTGAGGGTGGAATTTCTCATATTCAACCTTTCAGCAGCCGCACCATCAATTTCCAACCTACTGGATTGAACCAGGACCAGGACACCGCAGCATGGGCATTATGGGAATCCTAAACAATGGTGCTTCCACCAATCTGAAAAGCTGAGGGAACCAAAAACATGAGGTCTATGGTTGGGTGACCCCACTTTTCCACCAGCAAGTTGAACACTTGACAACTCAGTTCCCACTCGCTCAGATGAGGCTTCCTGCTCAGTCAATCTGCCCAACCATTGGAAGATGTAAGGCAGTAAGATTTAGAAGGTGAGCTTTTGCCCAAAGAAATATTGACTAAGCTACATGGAGAAGCGATCTGGTCCTTGTGCCTCCCTGTTGACAAGATTCTGACCATGGTCATATTGTCTGAATAAACCAATATGGCTTTCCCTTTGATTTCTGACTTGAAGTTCAGGAGAGCCAATTTTACCATAAGCTCTAGTTGGATGAATATCTCATCTGAGATGGCTTTCACCTGCCTCAAACTGACTTCACACCTAGGCGAGCTCCCCAGCCTGTCTGGCTCACATCCATGGTCAAATAAATCCAATCTGGTTGGTCTATGGATTTCTCCGACAGCGGATTCTTTGATTTTGTCCACCATTGTAGACTGTCTCTCACTTTTTTACTAATTATAACAGTTTGGGTTTGACTTGCCTGCTTCCTGTCCCATTGAAACTTGGACTGTAAAGGCCTGATATGGT
This sequence comes from Xenopus tropicalis, assembly GCF_000004195.4. NCBI lineage: Eukaryota > Metazoa > Chordata > Amphibia > Anura > Pipidae > Xenopus > Xenopus tropicalis. The sequence continues at coordinate 153,156,033 of NC_030678.2, read as the reverse complement.
TAATGGCCCAATTGACTTTATCCATAGTTGCTACCAGTTTCCCCACCAATTGCTGGCACACTAGTGCTGAAGAAGATTAAAAAGTTGTCAAAATGCTGCACCAGGCTCTGAATCTCTACCACTTTTTCTACTGGTAACTGTGCCATGAACTATTTGGTGTCCAGGACCATCCTCAGGAACTTCAGCCTTAGAGTAGGAACCAGTAAAGCTTTCTGAAAATGATGATTCTGGATATAATCCAACTATATCCTTGTAATATCTTCAAAACCTTTTGAGAGTGTAGAATGAGCACTTTACGACTTGCTCCTTTGATAAGAATGTTGTCCAGATAGTCTTACATAGCTTAAGTGCCCTGCAGCTTCGGCGGGGAGCCCAAGTGTGCTGGAAATGGGGGTTCCCTTCATGACAAGGACAGAAAACAAAGGAGACAGGTTTGGGGAGGGGTTTCAAATTTATTAGCTTGGTTGTCATTTCCTGTCCTTCTTATGACGTAGGGTTAATCCATTGGTTCCTACTGCCAAGTGAAGGACCAGAAAATCTGTTTCTAGCAGGTAGCACTTATCTGTGTGACCTAATGGAGTTTGTTCTGCCATCATCACCCCAAAATGCCTGCCAGACAATGGATTCTGGCTACACTGGCTAGTGAATGACCACTCCTGGCTAGTGCATGATTACTGCAATGCATATCTTCATAAGCAAATACACAACACTTTCCTGTTGGAATAAAGGAACCTGTAAGTACAGGAGGGAGTATTATGGATATTGAGTTATAACGTTACAAGGTAATGTAACTCTTTACATGCCATAAAATAGATATATAGTATTGCCTGTATTTAGCAAGGAATTATTGCACCCACCATAAGGGTAAATACAGCTCCTGCAAATGTTTCAGTAATTATGGGGTTAATGCACAGGGACAGTGTGCAGCTTTATAAGCCCTATACAGATATGCGCAGACACCCTGTGAATACATGTGACCCCTCCTACTGTGTGTGCATAGGTTGCACTGTACCACATGGAAACTAATCAGGGGCAGAACTAGGCTGAGGCAGAAGAGGCATTTGGGGACACAGAGGGGGTGACCTAAAGGGAATAGTGACCAGAGAGCAGCAGGTAAGGTTAATGCAGGTAAGGTTAATGCAGACAAGGGGTTGGTTGGGGTTTGGATTGACCGGCCTAAGTAGGAATGCGGCAGCACCTGAAATACATGTTCTAATTGTATCTAACAAGTGTAAGTGCCATGTGTATAGAAGCCAAAACTAAATCTGATCCCAGTAAATAGGAAATCCTTTCATTTCTTTCAATCACCTAAACCACCCAGGGGCTGATTCAGCAGCAACTGTCCTCCGGGGGTACTTTAACAGAGTATGGATATAATGATAGCTTCGGCACGGGGCCATATCTGGGTGCTTTACAGCCGTGTTTATGAGGGAGTGATGCAAAAACACCCCCACCTTCCCCTAGAGTTCAATGCAAATTCCTAAAAAATGGCAGCCCTAGTGTTTGTCAGCCAATAGCGGCATGAAAATGTGCACTGGAGTGTTTGCAAGCCCCAGTCATGTGCGGAATTCAGCCAATCAGCTCACAGATATGGCAATGAAGGGGCACGCACATTTGTGCAACTCTCTATAGTAGCTCTCTTGCATATAAAGCCCACAGTGTCCTTACCATGACTGCATAAGGCTTCATTTCCCAAGCCTGGATATTGGTATTATCAATGATAATGGGGGTCTTCCCTTTGCTCATTGCCTTGCGTGCTGCAAAAAAACAACACAGAGTTCTTAATGAATATTTAATATAAAAATATATCCCTTTATACAGCCTTCCATGGTGTAACGTAACCTTGGCCACTGCCAGATATATTCCATGTTCTCACTGCCAGGCACCACTAACAAATGTGCCGTACTCATATTTACATTAAATACATATTAACTGCTATCTAAATATGAACTTGCACTATTCCCCATTATTCTCCAACACCATGCAATCACTCTTCATGTTTTATCTCGTCAGATTTCATTGAAATATTTAAATTTTTTGTGCTGCTACATACTTAGGGGCAGATTTACTAATCCACGAACGTCCGAAAAGCGTCCGAATGCGACTTTTTCGCAAATTGTCGCAAATTTTTCGAGCGCTCAATACGAAAAAGTCGCGACAATTCGCGAAAGTCGTAATGGCTATGAAAAAGTCGCGACAATTCATGAAAGTCATAATGGTTATGAAAAAGTCGCGACAATTCACGAAAGTCATAATGGCTATGAAAAAGTTGCGACAATTCACGAAAGTCATAATGGCTATGAAAAAGTCGCGACAATTCACGAAAGTCATAATGGTTGTGAAAAAGTCGCGACAATTCATGAAAGTCATAATGGCTATGAAAAAGTCGCGACAATTCATGAAAGTCATAATGGCTATGAAAAAGTCGCAACAATTTACGAAAAAGTCGTAACGGCGACGGAAAAATCGCAAAAATGCGAAAAAGACGCAAAATTTTCGTTTTCCAATCCGAATTTTTCTCATTCAGATTTGTGGATTAGTAAATCAGCCCCTTGGACTTTCACCCGCTACCTGGTTGCTAAGGTTTAACTATTAAAACTAGGGATGCACCAAATCCACTATTTTAGGATCCGGTTGAACCCTGAATCCTATGTGACAGAATCGGCCGAATACCAACTGAATCTAATCCTAGTTTCCATAAGGAAGGGTTAAAAAGAACCACACGTTTCGCGCATGGTGAAAAATGTTTAACTTCCATATTTATGTGACAAAAAGTCATGTGATTTTAAGGATTCGGATTTGGTTCGGCTAGGGGCATGGAATCCTGCTGAAAAAGGCCAAACCTTGGGTGTATCCTGAATGAAATCCTGGATTTGGTGCATTCCCTAATTATAGCAACCAGACTGACAGATCAATAGGAGTCAGTACAATGGGTGAAAAGTTCAGTTTATAAATTACAAAAGCATTTGTATCCATGTTCCTTTAGGGTGAAGAAACACGGAGCTACTTGTAGCAGCTACTTGTCACGGCTACTAAAATAGACAATGCTGATCATTTACTGGTAATTATCTTGTGTGTTTTAGCAAAGGGAATTCTCAGTATTGTCTATGGCAGGGTATTTTCTGGTGTTTAGTAGCCGTGACAAGTAGCTGCTGCTAGTAGCTCTGTGTGTCTTCACCCTTAAGCTATTAATATGCCTTTATAGAGCAATTTAGGGCAGTGGCACACGGGGAGATTAGTTGCCTGTGATAACTCTTCACTATTGTGGGCGACCAATCTCCCTGACATGCTATTCCACTGGCAAGAATGTAAATCAGCGGTGGGATGGCACACGTGTCGCATCGGTTTTCTGAAGTCGAGGAGAATAGCCGCCCGCAACAGTGAAGATTTATAACGGGTGACTAATCTCTTTTGAATACCTTTAAAGGAGTTTTTCACCTTCAGGTTAACTTTTAGTATGTTATAGAATAACTTATTCTTAGCAACTTTGCAATTGGTCTTCCACTTTTGACTCTTTCCAGCTTCCAAATGGGCTCACTGACCCCAGCAGCAAAAAACTATTGCTCTGTGAGGCTACAATTTTATTGTTACTGTTACTTTTTATTACTTATCTTTCTATTCAGGCCCTCTTCTATTCATATTTCTGTCTCTCTTTCAAACCTCTGCCTGGTTGCTAGGTTAAGTTCAAATCTAGCAACCAGATAGCTGCAGAAATTCCAAACTGGAGAGCTACTGAAGAAAAACTTAAATAACTAAAAAAACACACATAATATAAAATGATGACCAACTGCAAATTATCGCCGAATATCACTCACTGCATCACACTAGAAGTTAAAGGAACAGTAACACCAAAAAATGAAAGTGTATAAAAGTAACTAAAATATAATGTGCTGCTGCCCTGCACTGGTAAAAGTTGTGTGTTTACTTCAGAAAGTCTACTATAATTTATATAAATAAGCTGCTATGTAGCCATGGAGGCAGCCATTCAAAGGAGAAAAGGCACAGGCACATAGCAGATAACAGATAAAACACCATTGTATTCTACAGAACTTATCTGTTATCTGCTATGTAACCTGTGCCTTTTCTCCTTTTTTCCAGCTTGAATGGCTGCCCCCGTGGCTACACAGCAGCTTATTATATAAATTATAGTAGTGTTACTGTAGCAAACACACCAGTTTTACCAGTGCAGGGCAACAGTGCATTATATTTTTATTACTCTAAAGCTCTTTAATTTTTTGGTGTTACTGTTCCTTTAATCTTAACAGCCCATTTAAGCAGCTGAGTGTAACAAACAACACAATCACCTCTTTTCTGGTTCCATTTATGAGCTTCGGGCAGCATTTCATGGTCAAACAAGTAAGTGCCATCGTCCATGAGAAAGTACTCGTCTGTGCTGAACACAAGGGCACTTGGGAAATCCTGCTTCAGTTTCCTACAATCAGTGGAACACAGTGGCACCAGTAAGTTGTTTTGTTCTGCAAGCAGGGGGAGAAGAGGGGACCAAGACACAAGCAATTCACATTTATTCTTGTATTTTTTTTAGATTATATGATATTAGCAGTTCTTGGTTGGATAATAGCAGTAAGTGTAGCATGAGTGACCCCTACTGGCATCCAGAGGAACAGCCAGGCACAACAACATGCGCAGTGTAAGAACTGCTAATGTTATGAAATCTAAAAAAACATTACATTTCCATAACTGAAACAAACATAAAATGATATATAGGTTTTATTTCCACATACATTATATAAGTTGTGTTATTTCTATCCATGAAGAAGTCCTGTTTTTATTGCAATAAATGTGCTTAGTTTGCTTTGCTTTTTCTCCCCCCACATGAAAGGCTCTGTACATAAGGGCTTACACGGCTCCTTTAGCAAGGCAAACACGAGTGCAGATCACTAGAACAGATACAGAGCAGAGATCACACCAGTGCTATGCGCAATATGAGCCTGCAGGGGGCCTCATACCCCAAAGCAGTGGTTTTTGGTTTTTTTGATTTAGGTTCCCCTTTGAGGGGTCAGGTCTGGGTTAGAGATCTAGGAAAGCATTGCAGCTAGGAGATCTAGGGGGCAAAGGAGTCCAAGGAGTATGTACAAGAGTCAGCAGGTATTCTGTGCAAATCTCACCCTAACTGCCCTCCAGTTGGGAGCCCTCCGTCCCCGCTATGGGTCACATAAGAGGGTGCAGTCCCACAGTTTTGGAAACACATCCTAAGGGCTCTTTCTTCATGTGGTTTCTCCAGTGGATCTCCCAGGCATTTCACCAACAGAAGGAACCGCATGAAGAAACGCAGCCAGTTCTTCCCAATGAGTTTGTACTGACTGTCGAAGGGATGTGCCGAATGCAGGCGGAATGCAACTTGATGTAGAAAAAAATTGCACCAACCTGAGAAAGTAACGTAGCATCACATGGGCCTCTTGCCTTTCCCAGGCTGCCCTGGCACATGTACAGTATTGCAATACCTGCAAATATTACTGCACTGCACATGTGCGAGTTGGCTGAGAAAAGAAACACTGTGCCGCTGGGCTGCACTACTCAGTCACTCGGACCACATAACTAAGTGGCAGAATAGTATCGGCTGGGGGCCATTGGGCCTACCCAAGGACCAAAGTTCTAGGTCCCCCACCACCAATAACTGGCTGACCACTGATACCATCAGATCTCCTGCCTCCCACCCCCACTCACAAACCTTTCCCTTACACACCCGCTGCTTACGGGGGCCCACAAGGTAGAGACCGACAAAAACAGACCTATGCCCAAAACGTGCCCGATGGCCCCCAATCTGCATCCACTTACCTGCATTCTTTTTCCTAGCCTGCTACACCTGACCAGCCCCCAGTGTAAGTGTCAAGTAAACCAGAAGTGATGTAATGTAAACAGGAAGTAATGTCACAGGATAAAGCAAATTTTCCTCCACCCCTTAAATAGACTGCTTATTAGGGTGAAGACACATGGAGTTAGTTAGTAGCAGCTACTTGTCATGACTACTTATCGCCAGAAAATCCCCTGCCATAGATAACACTGAGACTTGTCTCTGCTAAAACACACAGAGAGTAAATGATCAGATATTCTGTCTGTGTCTGACTGCAGGTGTCTGTGTCTGACTGCAGGTGTCCCACTGGTACCTGACCGCTGCAGGACTCACCACACATCGCAGTGTAAAACATGGGATAAAATCAGCGTAATAATAAAAATAATAATAGAAATAATTTTACACATTTTTTCTTCCATTGGAACTTATGTAAAATAATGGCTGAAAATCTGGCGTTATTCTACACAGCTTTTTACACCGTTTTTTCAGCAAATTTAATGTTACACAGCATAATAAACAGGCCCCTTAGAAAAACATAGTTACACTTGGGCCCACATGGGGAACTATAATGAAATGGTTAAATCTTTTTCTTTTCTCTCACAAAGCAGCAGCAATGAAATGCTTTCTGGCTCAGATTCTAGTTATTTTTATTGCACAGCAATCTGACCACGTGAAACTGATTATTTACCCCCCTGCGTGGCTGCTTAGCTACACTGCTGCCATCCCACCCCTGCTCCCACCAGTATGGGCCAAGCTCCGTACCCCCCCTCCCCATTCCATGGCTGTTATATCCCTGCATTTACAGTAAAAGAAACAGGTTTATTGGCATCAATGTTGTAACCTGACCCAATTCAGAACCAACAGTACATCTGGGCACCTGGGCGCTTATTACTGCTCAGTTACATAAACAATTGGAAATGGTTAATGAACCTTGGCATTGGCGCTGTAGCCAAAGTAATTCTGTCCAATGCAAACACTGAGTTGTTATTGTCTTGTGACCATAATGAGAGGGAAATACGAGGACAATTAATAATTTCTCTATACAGAAGCAGCACTGCACCCAATCAGCCCCTGCCATTCCTGTTCCCTTGCGTTGGGTCATTTATCTGAGACCTCAGGCATAAAACCAACTCAGTTCCTCCTGCACTTTATTCCAGCAGCCTGAATATTATACATGCACATTAATGTACTCCAACTTTTTATGTGACAACTCTATTTGCTACTATAGGCACCATCTCTCCCTACTATACCTGCTATCCCACAGTCACAGTCCCTTCCCAGAGGCTATTATCCCCCCACTGCTACTATAGGCACCATCTCTCCCTACTATACCTGCTATCCCACAGCCACAGTCCCTTCCCAGAGGCTATTATCCCACTGCTACTATAGGCACCATCTCTCCCTACTATACCTGCTATCCCACAGCCACAGTCCCTTCCCAGAGGCTATTATCCCCCCACTGCTACTATAGGCACCATCTCTCCCTACTATACCTGCTATCCCACAGCCACAGTCCCTTCCCAGAGGCTATTATCCCCCCACTGCTACTATAGGCACCATCTCTCCCTACTATACCTGCTATCCCACAGCCACAGTCCCTTCCCAGAGACTATTATGCCCCCACTGCTACTATAGGCACCATCTCTCCCTACTATACCTGCTATCCCACAGTCACAGTCCCTTCTCAGAGGCTATTATCCCACTGCTACTATAGGCACCATCTCTCCCTACTATACCTGCTATCCCACAGCCACAGTCCCTTCCCAGAGGCTATTATCCCACTGCTACTATAGGCACCATCTCTCCCTACTATACCTGCTATCCCACAGCCACAGTCCCTTCCCAGAGGCTATTATCCCCCCACTGCTACTATAGGCACCATCTCTCCCTACTATACCTGCTATCCCACAGCCACAGTCCCTTCCCAGAGGCTATTATCCCCCCACTGCTACTATAGGCACCATCTCTCCCTACTATACCTGCTATCCCACAGCCACAGTCCCTTCCCAGAGGCTATTATCCCACTGCTACTATAGGCACCATCTCTCCCTACTATACCTGCTATCCCACAGCCCCAGTCCCTTCCCAGAGGCTATTATCCCCCACTGTTACTATAGGCACCATCTCTCCCTACTATACCTGCTATCCCACAGCCACAGTCCCTTCCCAGAGGCTATTATGCCCCCACTGCTACTATAGGCACCATCTCTCCCTACTATACCTGCTATCCCACAGTCACAGTCCCGTCCCAGAGGCTATTATCCCCACTGCTACTATAGGCACCATCTCTCCCTACTATACCTGCTATCCCACAGTCACAGTCCCTTCTCAGAGGCTATTATCCAACTGCTACTATGGGCACCATCTCTCCCTACTATACCTGCTATCCCACAGTCACAGTCCCTTCTCAGAGGCTATTATCCCACTGCTACTATAGGCACCATCTCTCCCTACTATACCTGCTATCCCACAGCCCCAGTCCCTTCCCAGAGGCTATTATCCCTCCACTGCTACTATAGGCACCATCTCTCCCTACTATACCTGCTATCCCACAGCCACAGTCCCTTCCCAGAGGCTATTATCCCCCCACTGCTACTATAGGCACCATCTCTCCCTACTATACCTGCTATCCCACAGCCACAGTCCCTTCCCAGAGGCTATTATACCCCACTGCTACTATAGGCACCATCTCTCCCTACTATACCTGCTATCCCACAGCCACAGTCCCTTCCCAGAGACTGTTATCCCACTGCTACTATAGGCACCATCTCTTCCTACTATACCTGCTATCCCACAGCCACAGTCCCTTCCCAGAGACTATTATCCCTCCACTGCTACTATAGGCACCATCTCTCCCTACTATACCTGCTATCCCACAGCCACAGTCCCTTCCCAGAGGCTATTATCCCACTGCTACTATAGGCACCATCTCTCCCTACTATACCTGCTATCCCACAGCCACAGTCCCTTCCCAGAGGCTATTATCCCCCCACTGCTACTATAGGCACCATCTCTCCCTACTATACCTGCTATCCCACAGCCCCAGTCCCTTCCCAGAGGCTATTATCCCCCCACTGCTACTATAGGCACCATCTCTCCCTACTATACCTAAGTATGTGTTGCTCCCTGCCTCCCCCCTATGCTGCCCCTGACAGGCGGGGGTTGAGCCGGGTACCTGGCCAGGCTGGATTTGCCGGAGCCCGGAAGACCCCTAAGCAGGTAGATGTGTTTACTGAAGCGAGATGAGCGAGGGGCCGGGCGGGGGCGCTGTGGAGCCGGCAGAGGATTCTGTTGTCTGCTTTGGGGGCGCCGCTGGTGCCTGTAGCGTCTGTTTTGCTCATCCAGGCTCAGGTTTCCAAAAGCGCTGCAAAATCGCTCATCCATGGTGCCCCGCTCTGAGCCCGGCCTCCCCCTCTTCCTCCTTCCCGGGCAGCGCTGGGCGTCTGGGGGAGGGAGTTGGGCGGCAGCAGTTTAGTCCAAGGGCGGCGTCTGTGTCTTTAATGTGCAGCCTGTCGGCTCTCTGTGTGACTTCCCTGGCAGCTTCCCGCTGTCCTGCCTGGTACTGTGCCCCATAGGCTTCTTCTGTCTGACAGTTAATGTGACTGCCACTCATATCTCGGTGCCCCTTAGGGTCGGAATTAATGTGCTGCCCTGTATTATGTCTCCTTGGCACTAACAGAGCTGTCTCCCTCCTGCAGGGCACCCAGCCTGGGCTCCAGCTACAGGGAAATGGCAGCTGGGCTGGAGCCTCTTGGTGAAATAAACAGGTCTTTCTATTCAGCAAAGAAACTGGTATGAAGGGACCCTTTCACAATCCCATATGCAGGTACAGAGGTATTGGGTGGATAAAGGTGGCAGTGGGTACAGAAGAATTGGATGGATAGAAGTAGTTTTGGGTACAGAGGTATTGGGTGGATAGAGGTGGCAGTGGGTACAGAGGTATTGGATGGATAGAGGTGGCAGTGGGTACAGAGGTATTGGGTGGATAGAGGTGGCAGTGGGTACAGAGGTATTGGATGGATAGAGGTAGTATTGGGTACACAGGTATTGGGTGGATAGAGGTGGCAGTTGGTACAGAGGATCCCATTATGACTTTAGCAATGAGGCTGCTCTCAAACAGGGACCCGGAAACTACGAATAGCTCTATTGACTGTCATTGGCTCCTGCTACTTACCCATCAGCAGTGGGAATCTGACAGACCCTCTGTGCCCCCCCCCCCCAAAGGGAACAGGGGTTCATAAAAGCAGAGCAAAACACCATGATGAGGAACAGTGTCCCATGCACCATTCTCTCCTGCCCAGTGGGCCGTGCCTGTGGGGGCACTGTATCTGTAGGGGTATGTCCTGCCTGCATATTACAGTTAATGGGGTGGGGGGGGGGGAGAGATCTCAGCATTAACTGGTATTTGTGTAACCACACTGATACACTCACCCCTGGCAGCTGTTTATTTGCACTTTGCACTGTCGCTTCCCAGAATTCCACCCATAGAGGAGCCCAGAGAGCAGAACTATTGTGCTCTGTATGTTTGCTGGCGCACACAGCATGGCAAGGTTATGCTGAGCAATAGATTTTATAGTGGGGTACACTAAAAGGGTTAAATCACAGTTGTTACTAAGCGCCACAGATATGCAGCACTTTTACAGGTAAAAGAATCCCAAAACTTCAAAGAACAGGAACCCTAAGGCCCATTTCCCACAGCACCAGCACCTTAAATCTGAGTTGATTTAATCCGTACAGACAGTTTCGGACTGAGATGCCCAGGGCCCACCAGGAAACCCTGGTCTCTTAACTTTATTTCCTCCTCTCCTCCTTCACACTCTATTATCCTAATATCTTTTCTCTACACACTATACTCTATTCTTCCATCTACCAAGCTGCCATATTCCTATACAGAAATAGGGAATGCCCATGAAATAAGCTAAATAGTTAGGCTAAGCAAGAGGGCCCACTGACACCTGGGCCCAATGGGAGTTTTCCTGGAATCCAGGTGGGCCAGTCCGACACTGCGTACAGCAATGGAACTCGGGCACAGGACCCGTGAGTGTAGCACCAAGGCTGCTTCCATAGAGTCAAAGGGCAGTGAACCAGATTCTTCAAATTTGTATAATGAAAGCAAATGTAATTGTAAGGAACATCCAGAATATGTGTGCCAGAGAGATGAATAGTCAGTATTTAATAAAGAAAAAATCCTTAAAAACTTGCCAGAACCTAGAACCCAGGCTGCTTCTACCATTTGGAGTCTGTAATTGCCATTGTGCAACATGAGGAGAAAATCTGTGCCAAGGAAAGTCAATGAAGGCATTATGGGTGCTATTATTTTTTTTTAAAGAAAAACCCTCTAACGCCTGTCCAACAGCTCAGAGATAATTCAGGAGGCAGGCGTGTCTGGGTCACAGAGGCTATCTGCAGAAGGCTTCATCAACAGAAACACAGAGGCTACACTGCAAGGGGCCAACCACTAGTTAGCAACAAAAATATCCAGATTACAGTTTGCTAAAAAGTACTTAAAAGAGTGTGCAGAATTCTGGACAAACGAGACCCAAGGTTAACCTGTAGCAGAGTGACCAAAGCATAGCAGCTCCTCTGTTAAACATGGCAGTGGGGTGTTATGGCTTGGGCATGTATGGCTGCCACAGATACCGGCACACTTATACTCACTGATGATGTTACTGCTGATGGCAGTTGCAAAATGTATAGAAACATCTTATCTACGAGTTCCAAACTCACTGGACGGTGCTTCGTCCTGCAACAAGATAATGATCCCAAACATACTGCTAAGGCAAAACCGGAGTTTCTCAAAGCTAAAAACTGGAAAATTCTTGAATGGCCGAGCCAGTCACTTGATTTAAATCCAATTGAGCATGCCTTCCATATACTGAAGAGGAAACTTAAAGGGATGAGCCCCCGGAACAAGGAGTTGAAGGTGGCTGCAGTGGAGGCTTGGCAAGGCATCAGCAGAGAGGATACTCACCATCTGGTAATAGTTACATAGGGTTGAAAAAAGACCAGAGTCCATCAAGTTCAACCCTTCAATGTCTATAAATTGCAGACTTCAAGTAATCATTGCATGCAAGGGATATGCAACAAAGTACTAAACATGCCTGCTCTAATAGACCTACCATTACTTTGTCCCAAACATTATGGTGCCCTGAAATGAGGGGACTATGTATATAAAGTGGTGAAACTGTAATGCATGCAAATCATTTTAAATGAAAGTCTGAAAAGTGCACTATAGTCACGTCTGAATTGTTTGATTTTACACTGAGGAGCAGAGGGGTGGGGCAGGGACCTCCTTCCTACTGTGTCTCATACCCCATGGCACTTACTCCCTGTGCATTCATATATATTTATTGTATTTATTTATTATAACACTTGTCCTCCCTGTGTGTAATTCTGTATGTTGTAAGATTGTGCAGCGCTGCGTACCCTTGTGGCACTTTATAAATAAAGTTATACATACATACATACACTGCTTGTATGCATCTCTCCATTAGTGCTCTGTAGGCTCCTCTAGCACTTTGAAGTCTGTTCTCCCACTAAAACTGGACACACAGACACTAGAACTGGGCGCCCAGTCAGCAGCAACTGCTTGTAGAAGTGCAGGATGTGTGTTGGGTGGGGGTGGAGGAGTTGTGCATTCTCACTAGGCTCCCTCTCACAGAGTGCTCTGCTGTCTCTATAGCTGCACCATGGGGTACGATACTGTCACTGTAGCAGCACTCTAGTCCTATGTGCCCAGCACCAGTAGGCTTGCAGGGAATAAAAGCACTGCCTTACACAGGGTGCACCTCTGGCACCCAAATACCAAGGGGGCAATCTGTTAGTTTCACCATAGTGAAAGTGTCAGCATCGGCAGGTAAGAACAGTCAATGGAAGCAAAATAAGCAGCAAACAAAGATATTTTATACAACCAAGTCCATTTATGAACCAAGACCGTATTATATAAAAGTAGAATGTGCCCAGCCTGTCCTGCTGGCTCAGCGTAACAAACGGGAGAGAAACATACATTGGAAAAGTGGCATATTCTGTTCTGTGTATATTTCCGTGAGCCCAATCAGCTGGCTGCCCCTACAGAACCCCCACAAACAATACTGATGTATTACTGAAGACAGTACGAACTTCTAACACTAAAGAGGGATTTATCGATGCTCGAGTTTGTTTCTTTTTCAAATTTGAGTTTTTTAGCTTAAAAAAACTCTAAAACTCGAACGTAAAAATTTGCCATCTTGAAGCTTGCGAGTGTCAGTCAAGACATATTTTCAAACTGGAATTTTTTAAGTTTCTAAACTGGAAAAACGTAAGGTATTCAAAATTTTCTTATTAATAAATAACAGGCATTTAATATGTGAGTTTATTCGATTTATAGAAACAAACTTGAATTCACAAACTCGAAAATAGATAAATGAGTCCATGGGTCCTGAGAGCATAATGTTCAGTTAGGGGATATGATCGGACATGAACATGTGCCGAGGGGGGTTGGGGGCAAATGAAACATAGAAACACCAAATATTAACAAATGGATATCATTGTTATGCTGAATTCCTGCCATGTTGTTACATTTATGCTACGGCTGCATTCCCCATTCCAATCCCCATCCAAGCAGATTCATTGTGTAAATATTCTCCTATCCTAAATCTGCCGTTTTTCCCTGCAACTGCCCCTATTCTGTGCTACAAGGATTGGGGGGACCGTGCGTGATTGCTCAGCACTGACAAACAAGAAGCTTTACTGGAAACACAGCAATGTCAGCTCAGCTACTGTGTTTGGTAAACAAGGGGGCTCATTTACTTGCCCGTGGCAACCAAATTTAACGGTTCATTATTCTTTCTGCAGCTGGCTGATCAAATTGAATCAGTGAATAGTTATTATGGGTTACTGCCCAATGTTAGTAAATGAGCCTTACAGTGTTCAGACAGCAGTGCCTCCTGCCAAGCATGGATGTCCCTGATGCAAATGGTTAACAACATTCAACCAATCAGGTCAATGACACGCAGAGGAAGTGATGTCACTGCACTGCTTCCCATTCATTTGAAGTGAACACCACATGTACTAAACAGCACCAGTGCCAACACGGTCATGCTTTTCCCTTTATAGTGCAATGGAGGTGACAATGTCCTGCACATCTCTGCCCTAAAGGTTTTTAAAAACAATTAAAAAAAAAAAAGTGTTTAATGTTGAACTAATTCAACATATAATAAAAAAACTGGGAATTTACCTTGAACACCTACTTTAACTTTGCATTGTGAGAAGCTGTTCGATTCATTAGGAAAATAAACCAGTAAAATATATTGAATTCCTTTCAAAAAGAGCAGGCAGATATTAAAAAATGTACCCGCTGTCACCACCAAGCTGGTTTCTGCAAGAACCGTGAGGTATATTGGTATCTTTAATCAATGATCCCAGGGTCAGTTCATAGTGTATCACACGCTGGTACAGGCGCTATCTGTTGTGAAACGTCCTGTTGTGGTGGGAAAAGTCCACAGAGGCTCCCCACCTTGGCCTGGGTTGTGGAGGGCGCCTGTGAGCGTTCTTGTGTGGGGGTTCTACAGAATTCATAACAACAGGCACAGTCATGTTGTGCTCATATCGTTCCAGCATCTGGGAGATCTTCTCCTGGGGAACCCTGTGCGTATTCCTCCTAAAAAGCACAAGTTTGAGAAAGTATAAATAAAAGAGCTTCTAGCAAGCAATACCTGGACTGAGATTCATTTCTTCCCATGGTCCTTTTTTGAGTCAGACAGTGCCAATTGGCATAGCTAATAGGTGCAGGACTTAGCAGAGAAAATTTACATATATGGGACCTGGTCTTTTCCATAATTTGAATCACCTCACTGGATCTACTAAAAGGTCACCATATTGGATCTACTATAAAAAATAACCATACTAAAATGGAGTCTATATGAAATGGCCTTCCTGTAGTATTCTGGATAACGAATCCCATACCTGTATAGCCAAAGTGTTCAGTGGGCAATGCTGGAAAGTATGCGAAGAGTCTGCTATAAACCTATGGAAGGGGCTATAGAGAGAGACACTACACCATGACCTGGGCCTTCGGCCTCATGCTTTTATAAGATCATGGAACTCGTTACTGACTTATAATGTCCCTATATTTTACAATAATAGGTATTTTATTTTCTTTACTATATTGACAATTTCAAATTATTACCTAATTGTAAATCCAAATATTGGATTGCAAAGCTGACTTGTCTTATCATGAATCCTATATTAATAATGGTTACTCTATTCTGACCCTTCCTTCTCTGCTTTAACCCCTCCTTATTTGTATAACTTAGCGTACAGCTGCTCATTATCTCACTAGTTACTAAATACGTGTAGTATAAAATATACTGATCAGTATGTATCTGTAGGACAATTTCAGTGAAGCAGTTTGATAGAACATGACTTACTTTGCCAATTCAAGTGGATCAAGCTTCCACCAGTTGTCTGGCTCCACAAAATCCACAAAATAACCACGCTCTATGGCCTTCAAAACAAAAAAGGGGTTTAGTTAAGCAACAAAGAAAAACAAAACATTAAGAGTGCTGTTATATATAAAATAAAATCAGCTTTTTAGAAGTAGAAGAAGTAATGTGTAACAAAGAAATGCTGCACATTATGTTTTGTGCTTCTGTACCAGTCCAAGGCAACCACAGCCCTTTAGCAGGGAAGATCTGTGCCCCCAAAGATGCCCCAGTAGCTCCCCATCTTCTTTTCTGCTGATTCACTGAATGTACTCTGGGTTGCTGTCAGACGAAGCTCATTTTCTGCTAGATGATTTGTGACGACGCCTAAGCTTGGCTTCCCAACAGCTGCCCAGAGCATACTGAGCATGTGCAGTGCCACTGACACTTCTCACAAAATACAAGATGTGACAACTTTGAAGGCTTGGATCACTGCTACAGAGATACTGTAAGAGTGCAGCACCAAGCTACAATGCCCATGTGCGATAAGGTTATAATAATAATGTGTCCAGTCTCACCATCTGCACGTACGGTTTCATTTCCCAGCCTTGGATATTAGTGTTGTCAATAATAATTGGAGATCTTCCATCATCCATTGCTCTTCTGGCTACAATAAAAAAAATATATGAAACAATAATATTTGCTTCCTTTAAAAACAGCACTAACCATCAGTTAAAATAATTTGCATTAACACAAACACATATTTAAGCCTGTTTAAAAGAGAAAGAAAGGTAAAAACTAAATAAGCTTTATCAGAAAGGTCTATGTAAATACAGCCATAAGCACTCACAGAACTGCTGAACTGAACCCTCTGTCAAAAGATTTGATGCGTCTGTTTTCCTTTGCCAGAGACACGCAGCTCTCTGCTCTCTCCTGCTCCCCCCTCCCTCAAGTATGCTAAGAATTCACTCCCCCCCCTTAGGAATGTGGATCTGAGCCAATCAGCAGGAAGTGTATGTACACTGGTCTGGGTCTCCATGCAGGAGCGAGGTATTATGGGAACTTTCTTTACACAGCTCAGTGTTTTTTCTTCCTGTTTGGCTTCTGATCATCTGAACTGGTGAAATATAGGGAGACTTAAGGGCACTTAATACTGAAGGTATGCCTGCAGCTTGAGATTAACTCTTTATTAGCCTTTTCTTCATCATTATATTGTCGAGAGCTCTGCATAAAAACACACCTTTGGCTGCAACCACAAATTCTCTCTGATGGCTAAATACAATTGCAACCCCTTCATTTGCCACCTTTTTAATCTTCCCATCTTGTCAACAAATACTAGCAACTTCCGTATAGGGTGTATGTAAAAAGTAAATAGTTACAAGTATAAAGTAATTTCTTATCATTACAGAGCAAAAGAAATCAGTCAGAACTGTTTGTATAAAAAGGACACCATGGGAAATGGCACTGCTGTATTTTAGAGATATCTGGATAACAGATCCCATATGATTCCATTTTTCTTATACCTCGGCATTGATTCCAGTTATGGGCATCTCCAAGCAATTTTACATCATACGTGTACCCATCTTTCTGGCAAAAGTAGTCATCCGTGCTGAACACAAATCCGTTGGGATTAAGATTGAGAAGAAAGCTGTACAATAAGAGAGGAAGGGGAGTTAGGGTTAAGTTGGTGTTTGTGCACAGGGCTCCTTTTCTGCTTCCCCTATGTCTCATAGCTACAGCGCTAAATGCAACCCTATCTAGATTCCACCGATATTGCCCTCCTAAGGGAATAGCATATAGTATGGCACCCAATACTTTAACAGCACCAAAAGCACTGCATTATATAAAAGAGATTATATTATTATATATTTTTTTATTATTATATATGATTATAAAGACATGTAATACATAGTCCAATTTATTTTTAGATACATACCGTGCCAGTGTTGTCTTCCCTGAGCCGGGAAGGCCTCTTAACAATACCAGTTTCCTTTCATCACTGGAAGTCTTTTTGTTATCGTCCTCAGTGTGCCGTTCTTGAGGAACATAAGTATAGTTATGTAACTGTGCTGCACCAGAATGTGATTCTTGATTTCCCAATGCATCACCAAACCTGTGTTCCTGCTGTCTTTTCCCACATTCACTATCTAAGAACAGTATATTCCCTTCCTTTAGATTAGAGTTACCGGCATTATGAGGGATGGGAAAACTATTCCAGTGTTGCTGGTCTTGCCTCTGATGTTCATTATGGCCGTAACGAATGTTCTTGTTTTCAGTACATGGTGCAAAGGCATTCTGTATTGGATGTGGCACTGGATGGTTGTATGGAGGAGTAGGGGGAAGGGGAGGTGGGCCATGAGAGACAGAGAAATTTGGGGGTAGATGATTTTGGAAATGTGGTGGTGGCTGATTTTGGAAATGTAGTGGTGGCTGATTTTGCAAATGTGGTGGTTGCTGAATTTGAAAACGTGGGGGTGGTTGAATTTGGAAACGTGGAGGTGGCACTGTATTGTTTAAATAACAATTTTTTATATAATCATATGGAAGAAGTTCCCTTAAATGGCTTTGACCATCACATATGGCCTTATTATTTGGGGTGCCAACATGCCTCAAGAATGTGCTGGAGTCTTGGCTAGACTTATTTAATAAAGTAAATTCCTTGTTATCATTAGCCTTGCTTTCACTTTCCTTGCCATTATCATCTGTTTCAGCCTCAAGTATCTGTAGCTCTTTATAGAACTGGCGCAGCTCATAGTCCATTCCATTCTGAGCACCTGCTCGACCTGAAACTTTCCCCAGCTCCACAGTACTTATCTTAAAATGCGGAGATTTGGATTCAGTCCAGTTTTTCACATTTTCATTCCACAGTACTGCTTTTGGATTTGGTGGACATTGTGGACCTATAAATGCATGGCTTTTTCTACTCCCCTGTTCTGCTATTGGAGCTGGTTGGAATAGAGGACTAGTAGACACACTGCCTGTTTTAATCCCCTGTTCTTCTGTTGGAGCTTGCCGAAGGAGGGGACCAATAAAAGCATGGCTTACTTCATTCCTCAGTTCTGCTTTTGGAGCTGTCTGGAACACAGGGCCAATAAATTCATGGGTTGTTTCACTCCTCTGTTCTGTTTTTGGAGCTGGCTGGAAGACAGGACCAATAAACACATGGCTTTTTTCTAAAACACTGCTATGAGATTCTTTTTTTGGAATCCTGTTGCTTTTGCACCTATCAGAATATGGCCTTTCAGACAGATGCTGTGTGCCAGGCATGTTGCAATTTTCTTCATCACTGGATTCGAGTGGTATAAACAGGGCTCCTTGAGCATCATTATAGCCCAAACCAGAAGTTCCTTTGGAATGGAGAGACTTCTTTTCTAGCTGAAGCGTACTGTGCTCAGTCTCTGCAGCGCTTTTCTTATCAGCAGTTTTTGTTTCATGTTCCTGATAGAAATAACGACTGTGTGGCTGGAATGGCTTCGCCCTTCTTTTTGTGCTTACAGCAGGATTTCGGCTTGTATGTAATCCAGAATCATCAGGTTTTAGTCTTTTTAAACTTGGCTCAATGAACGAATCCTGTCCATCCCATGACACTTCATTTTCAGCATGAGGCATCTTAAAAAGAAAAAAAAATGTTTATATGTTGCAATTGTAATTACAAGGTCATCTACACGTTCCAGCATACTAATGTGTGTTTTACCAAATAACTCCAAAGTCAGAGGCAACCAATATTGTAATTCTTGGCTTGCATACGTCCCCAAAACAGCCTGGTCTCATGCCTCTTCTCTGCCACCTCCCGCAGTTACCCTTCAGTGCCGGATACTTAGAGCTCTATTCCCAGATCAGTGACAGAAACACAGTACTAACGTTGGAGTTCATAGACGTTTCTTCTTACCAAGCTCAACACCAACACTTTTAGTAAAGCATAAAAGTTTTTACTTTGTGACGTCTTTCCGTGCTTACAAGGGGAATATACAGACATGTACATTTTAAAGCAACATCTCAAACAGACTCCACTCCTACCAGTGTTTAACTCTGTAAAACTCTTTTCCAGTTAACATTTTGCACTAATACACATAGGGGCTGATTTACTAAGACACGAATTCGAATTGGAAAAATTCCGATTGGAAAACGAACATTTTGCGTCTTTTTCGTATTTTTTGCGATTTTTTCGGCGCCTTTACGACTTTTCGGAAATTGTCGCGACTTTTTCGTTACCAATACGATTTTAACGAAAAAACACGAGTTTTTCATAGCCATTACGATTCGCTCGTATCTTGTCGCGACTTTTTCGTATTGAGCGCTCGTAAGCGGCGGCCGAAACTTTCAGACTTAGCATGATTTTGGAAGCCTCCCATAGGACTCAATGGCACTCTGCAGCTCCAACCTGGCCCAAGGAAAG
The DNA here is from genome assembly GCF_000004195.4 of Xenopus tropicalis. Classification (NCBI taxonomy): domain Eukaryota; kingdom Metazoa; phylum Chordata; class Amphibia; order Anura; family Pipidae; genus Xenopus; species Xenopus tropicalis. The sequence continues at coordinate 153,136,424 of NC_030678.2, read as the reverse complement.
TCTCCCATATGGCTCAATGGCACTCTGCAGCTCCAACCTGGCCCAAGGAAAGTCTCCCATATGGCTCAATGGCACTCTGCAGCTCCAACCCGGCCCAAGAAAAGTCTCCCATAGGACTCAATGGCACTCTGCAGCTCCAACCCGGCCCAAGAAAAGTCTCTCATAGGACTCAATGGCACTCTGCAGCTCCAACCTGGCCCAAGAAAAGTCTCCCATAGGGCTCAATGGCACTCTGCAGCTCCAACCTGGCCCAAGGAAAGTCTCCCATAGGGCTCAATGGCACTCTGCAGCTCCAACCCGGCCCAAGGAAAGCCTCCCATAGGGCTCAATGGCACTCTGCAGCTCCAACCCGGCCCAAGGAAAGTCTCCCATAGGGCTCAATGGCACTCTGCAGCTCCAACCTGGCCCAAGAAAAATCACCATACTGAAGCTTGAATGAATCCGAACGCTATGAAAAAATCGCAACATTTTGCGCAACTTTCGGAATGGCTACGAAAAAGGCGCGACTTTTCGCTTAAGTTTTAACGCTACAAAAAAATCACCAGATTTTACGCAACATTCGGATGGCAACGAAAAAGTTGCGATAATTTTCCGAAAAAAATCGCCAAATACTGATCATTACGAAAAAAACGCAATCGGACGCATTCGGCCGGTTCGTGAGTAAGTAAATGGGCCCCATAGACTGTAAGCTCAACAGGGCAGGCATCTTATTACTCTTGTCTCTTTGACACTGAGCATTTCATCTTTTATGTAACTGGACTTTGTATTTATTTGTATGTTTTATTGTATTGCCCTATTTGTTCTATTAAATTTATGTTCTTCTGTAGACACAGCACTGTGTATATAAGCAGGACTATAAAAATATAAATATACATACAAACTGCAAAAGTGAATTGCTTGTAACTCAAACTCTAAGCTCCCAGAATGAAGGGTGAAATCTGTGTATGTATTATGGGATGGCAGTAGACATTGCGCCCCTTTCTTGCCCGTCACTCATGAAGTCTAAGTAAGGAATGGCAGGAAGCCCAGTACTAGAATCCCTTGCCCCTCCAGCACTGCTCTTTGTCACTGCTTCTCAATGAGGCGCAAGGCACAGAGGACTGTTTCCATTTGCTAGGAGTCTGGGCACTAAGTCCTTTGTGTGTGGCCTCTAAGGTACCAATTACTGTGACAGCACTTGTGCCTATAGTAATGAGCCCTAATAAGTTTAGGCGACTGCTTCTCAATCTATAAGGCCTAGCCCCATTATATACAGCGGCATGTGGGGCCTAATGTTTCCCACTGGCCCAGTGCTGATATACTGGTGGGAATACTAGCTGCCTGTGCCCGGAAGCGATACAGGAATAGAAATGACCCGGAAGCTGCTGTTTTATTCTCCGGTTTCTTCCCAACACGACGAGTCACTTTACCTCAGAAGCCCCTGTCACTGCTCGGCTACGGCGCAACCGGCCCCATTTAAAAGACAAGGACCAAGAAGGCTACTCCATTTCCGGAAGTGACGGGAGACGGAAGAAGCTGTCAGCCGAACGGGATTATGGGAGTTGTAGTTCAGACAGTTTCATGGATAAGGAATCCCAAAAAAATAGGCGGGCATTCCTGGGGGTAATGAGTTATCTCGTTATAGTGAGGGTTATAAATGTTTGTGGAATAGTAGTGACTGGTGCAGATTTGAGTTATCACCGAACCAATGGGAAGTGGAGCTCTCATGCGTTTCTGTGTAACAGTATGAATGGCAGCGCCATGGCATTTTTAAGACAGAGCTGCCAAGCATTTCTGGGAAACTTACAGCTTCTCATTGCTCCACATTTCTAATGATAATTGTATAAATAAAGTATTGATGGGAAATGTCTTTGTCTGCAGGTTGACCCCCTGGTACTGATGGGCCAGTCCAGCCCTGGGCACATTGCCTCCTGGTACTGATGGGCCAGTCCAGCCCTGGGCACATTGCCTCCTGGTACTGATGGGCCAGTCCAGCCCTGGGCACATTGCCTCCTAGTACTGATGGGCTAGTCCAGCCCTGGGCACATTGCCTCCTGGTACTGATGGGCCAGTCCAGCCCTGGGCACATTGCCTCCTGGTACTGATGGGCTAGTCCAGCCCTGGGCACATTGCCTCCTGGTACTGATGGGCTAGTCCAGCCCTGGGCACATTGCCTCCTGGTACTGATGGGCTAGTCCAGCCCTGGGCACATTGCCTCCTGGTACTGATGGGCCAGTCCAGCCCTGGGCACATTGCCTCCTGGTACTGATGGGCCAGTCCAGCCCTGGGCACATTGCCTCCTGGTACTGATGGGCCAGTCAAGCCCTGGGCACATTGCCTCCTGGTACCGATGGGCCAGTCCAGCCCTGGGCACATTGCCTCCTGGTACTGATGGGCCAGTCAAGCCCTGGGCACATTGCCTCCTGGTACTGATGGGCCAGTCCAGCCCTGGGCACATTGCCTCCTGGTACTGATGGGCCAGCCAAGCCCTGGGCACATTGCCTCCTGGTACTGATGGGCCAGTCCAGCCCTGGGCACATTGCCTCCTGGTACTGATGGGCCAGTCCAGCCCTGGGCACATTGCCTCCTGGTACTGATGGGCCAGTCCAGCCCTGGGCACATTGCCTCTTGTGCAGTCTTTCACCCTTGTAGCCTAAACCAATTCTCTCCCTAAGTGGCGCACCCACAGAAAGTTTGAGGCAAACTGACGTATTTATAATTTTTTCTGAAAAAGAAGCTGATATGTAGTGGTTTGTAGGACTTTCCCACAGTTTTCCCTTAGCCTGAACTACTTTTCACTTCAGATGGCTGATTTGGAGACTTGGAAGTTTTTGGCTCAAGTGATAAAGTGGTTTTTGACTTCTCAAAGCTGCACATTCACTTTATGAATGTAGAGGTGGAAAGCTGAGGGTGAGGTTACACACCCACCATAGCAGAGATCTATCGCGGGCGACTAAATCGCTTTGTGGGTCCTTACCCTAACAGTAAGATCATAGCTAGGTGTGGGGGCTTGGAAGGGAAATAGACCTGCAGAGATTAGCAAACATGGAAACATATACATTTGGGGACTGGAATGGTTTTAAATTAAGGTACAGTGGCTTGCAAAAGTATTCGGCCCCCTTGAACTTTTCCACATTTTGTCACATTACAGCCACAAACATGAATCAAATTTATTGGAATTCCACGTGAAAGACCAATACAAAGTGGTGTACACGTGAGAAATGGAAGGAAAATCATACATGAATCCAAACATTTCTTACAAATAAATAACTGCAAAGTGGGGCGTGCATAATTATTCAGCCCCCTTTGGTCTGAGTGCAGTCAGTTGCCCATAGACATTGCCTGATGAGTGCTAATGACTAAATAGAGTGCCCCTGTGTGTAATCTAATGTCAGTACAAATACAGCTGCTCTGTGACGGCCTCAGAGGTTGTCTAAGAGAATATTGGGAGCAACAACACCATGAAATCCAAAGAACACACCAGACAGGTCAGGGATAAAGTTATTGAGAAATTTAAAGCAGGCTTAGGCTACAAAAAGATTTCCAAAGCCTTGAACATCCACCGATCATTCAGAAATGGAAGGAGTATGGCACAACTGTAACCCTACCAAGACAAGGCCGTCCCCCTAAACTCACAGGCCGAACAAGGAGAGCGCTGATCAGAAATGCAGCCAAGAGGCCCATGGTGACTCTGGATAAGCTGCAGAGATCTACAGCTCAGGGGGGGGAATCTGTCCATAGGACAACTATTAGTCGTGCACTGCACAAAGTTGGCCTTTATGGAAGAGTGGCAAGAAGAAAGCCATTGTTAACAGAAAACCATAAGAAGTCCTGTTTGCAGTTTGCCACAAGCCATGTGGGGGACACAGCAAACATGTGGAAGAAGGTGCTCTGTTCAGATGAGACCAAAATGGAACTTTTTGGCCAAAATGCAAAACGCTATGTGTGGCGGAAAACTAACACTGCACATCACTCTGAACACACCATCCCCACTGTCACATATGGTGGTGGCAGCATCATGCTCTGGGGGTGCTTCTCTTCAGCAGGGACAGGGAAGCTGCTCAGAGTTGATGGGAAGATGGATGGAGCCAAATACAGGGTAATCTTGGAAGAAAACCTCTTGGAGTCTGCAAAAGACTTGAGACTGGGGCGGAGGTTCACCTTCCAGCAGGACAACGACCGTAAACATAAAGCCAGGGCAACAATGGAATGGTTTAAAACAAAACATATCCATGTGTTAGAATGGCCCAGTCACAGCCCAGATCTAAATCCAATGGAGAATCTGTGGCAAGATCTGAAAACTGCTGTTCCCAAAGGCTGTCCATCTAATCTGACTGAGCTGGAGCTGTTTTGCAAAGAAGAATGGGCAAGGATTTCAGTCTGTAGATGTGCAAAGCTGGTAGAGACATACCCTAAAAGCCTGGCAGCTGGAATTGCAGCAAAAGGGGGTTCTACAAAGTATTGACTCAGGGGGCTGAATAATTATGCACACCCCACTTTGCAGTTATTTATTTGTAAAAAATGTTTGGAATCATGTATGATTTTCCTTCCACTTCTCACGTGTACACCACTTTGTATTGGTCTTTCACGTGGAATTCCCATAAAATTGATTCATGTTTGTGGCTGTAATGTGACAAAATGTGGAAAAGTTCAAGGGGGCCTTTTGCAAGCCACTGTATATACCTACAATGGGAAATGAGACTGAATAGCTGAGCAGGGTGCAAAGGGCAAAGAACAGTTGCAAGCTGTCATGTTTTTTGCTCTTTTCACCCTTCTCTGCCATCAGTGCCTCTGGCCGCAGCAGAAGAATCTACCTTCTCCCCATGAATATAGCACTGCCTATGTTTAGCAGCATTGTATTCATGAGGGGTGGGGGAGGCACACCAGCATCCTTACACTTAGGAAATCAACCCCTTGAATGTATTTCAAGTATTAGATTTGCCAATGAAAGTTATAATGCTTTCTACTCTAGAGTTGCTTATAATAGCAAATTGATTTTTTGTAGGATATTAGAAGGGAATACATGTTATGTAGCTAACAATTCTAGGTAAAGGAAACAGCCTTAGTTTGTGGAGTCTGCTCCAACCCTACCAGTGGGATTTACACTGAGCAATGAGAGATTGTACCAGTGGAAGGAACTCACAAGTCCAGTAGGAGTTGGGTTTGCATATACCTCAGCTTTTGCCAAAATGACTGATAATTTGGTGACAGTTGTGCTGGGAATGGCTGCTCTACAAACAGCTGGGAGAACCTCTCCTTTGGCAGTGATGAAATTCATAATCCAGACATGCTCTACTAACAATGATCACATAACTGAAAAACACAGCATGGAAAGGCAATTTATCTTTTGCAGCAGCCTAGCTTGGAGATGTCATGGATGAAGAGGCCACTTTGTTGGTAAGTGTAGTAATTACTCTGGCTCAGTTGATTCATGTTGATATGCAGAAACTAAGGGTCTGTGGGAATTTATATCTGTCTGTAGGATTTGTTTTGGTTCTGGGAACCTTTATGTATATTACTGAACACTGTAGTGCCGCATTGTTGATATCTAAAGGGAATTGTATAAATTTTTCCAGGATGGGTTAAACTGTTATGATTGTTTATATCCATCAAATGACATCATTTATTAAAAAACAATATGGCTAGAAATGCTGTATTTTATATTCTGAACGTATTGTACCACCTTGTGGGTGGTTAGGTTGCCTTTTTACGTGGGCTGCCTTTAAACAAGCTTAGGGGTCGGAAATTCATTCTTCAAAAGTAAAGGGAAATGAAGGTACAACTGCAGAGGAAGGTGTAAAGGCGACTTACCTGTGTTTAATCAAACACCACAAACAGCACACTTAGGGGAGCTTTTATTAACACTTGGTTTTTTTTTCATGATTTGTGTTTTTTCGTGCCAAAATAAGATTTTTGTCACTAAAAAGGCGATTATGCAACAGAACCGCAACAAATACAAAATCTTAAATATGCCATCTAAAACCTGTCGAAATCATGTAGAAGTCAATGGCAGATGTCCCTTTTACAACTGGAAGATCTTTGTTTGCTTCGTGGTTTTAGAGGTTTTTCAAATTTTTTTGATGCTGTCATTTGTGCAATAATATGAAAAGGTTGCATTTTTCGTATTGTCGCACGTGTTTTTTGAATTTTATTCTGCGTCTTTTTTCATTTGTGCTTTTTCAATTTGGATCTTTTGATAAATTGCTGACATTCATGAAAATGAGTTTAGTCATGGTTTTAAAAACCTTTAAAACCACTACAATCCAAATGTTGATAACTTAGCCTCTCTGTTTTGGGACAAAGCCCTTGGTGTGATAGCCAACTGGTGTATTTCATGTCTTTCCTGAGTAGAGCAACATCAAAACAGTTCTCTGTTTTATTTCTGAAGGTAATATAAGGAAGCAGCCCTCCTGAGGATATGATTAAAACATGAAGTCATTGTTATGTTCACCATTGGAAAGTTACTCTGGTTTATATTTTAGATTTGCTATACATCTGCCATGAGGGTATTTGTGCTGCATGATGGGGATGCTGTATGGGTCTTATAGGAATGTTACTCTATAATGTGGAATCAAACAACACCTCATCCTATGGATTCTATTTATTTTAGCCCTAGAATCTTGGACCCTACTGAGTAGTAACGCACCCCCTTACATCTCAGGCATGCAAATAGGTAACCCACTTATCCAATTCCTCTTGACAGATAACATAGAAACTTTACCCCAACTAGTTAACTTATGAGAGAATGTCTGACATATTTTAGGCCTAAAGGCAAATAATGCTTAATCTGGAGATCTTACCACATACCTTTCTAAGCTTAAATCTATACTGTCATTCCTACAAAGAAAAACAGCTGCTGTGCTTCAGTTTGAAGTGTAGTCAGCGATTAGCTTATGGTTGCAAATTGGCCATTGTGCAGCAGAGTGGGGGCAGGTAGTCAGGCAGGGAAGGGAGGGTTGTGCCGTCTCACAGCAGGCTGCTCTTTGGCTCTGACAGGGGCCAGGGACGACACATTTATGTTCCTCATGCAGATGTATGCTGCACCTGACGACTGCAACCATTAAAGGGGGAATATTGTAAATATGTAACATAATAAAGGCTGCATCTCACGGAAATATGTAGCTTTGTACATATAATCAATTAATATTCTGCAATTTTTCCTCATGCAAGTTTTGTATCAGAGTCAGATTTTCTTTTTAAAGACAGTTAGTGGAAACACATCATCAAGCATGCACCAATGATATATTAGAGTCCCAAAAAAATAACCCTGACACAAAAGGGTTCGTGTATGTCTGCAAGTGCAGTGAGCAAAGCACAGTTTTGAGGGCATTCGCCTTGTGTTCTGCAGTGTTTTTTCCCAGAATCTGGCGTCATGGTGGCCACAAAGGGGCAATTCTGTTCATGCAAATGCCTACCACAACACATTGCAAACTGGGCGCAATAGTCGCACATGTTTTCTAAGTCTGCCTGGCATCATTTCAAGTGTTCAGTGTGTGAGTGACGTGCACCCTATTCTCTCGGCACAACTGAAATGCTGAGAGAACCCTGGGGCTACTAACTGTTCAGGAGGTGGCACTAGCTCCAGGGTTTTCCTGTATCAGTAGGCAGGGCCGGATTTCTATCCCGGGCACCCCGAGGCCGCCCCTGTGGGTGTCCCCCGTGCGCATGCGCAAACGCGCCCCCCCCCCCCCCCAGTGCGCATGCGCAAACGCGCCCCCCAGTGCGCATGCGCCATCTCCCCATTGCGAATGCGCGAACGCTCCTTTTAACTCCCATACGGAGCAGTGGGGAGAGGTCCCGACTGCTCCGTATGGGAGCCAAATTTAAAAATGTTCTTGCGGTGGGGCGGCATGCGCCCCTAAACTTCTGCCGCCCTAGGCCCGGGCCTTTGTGGCCTCTCCACAAATCCGGGCCTGTCAGTAGGCACAACAGTTTGCAGATGTATAGGAGCCCTATAGCCTGCATGTAGATTGCTGAGAGGGGGTTAGTAAAGAGTCTGTTGTCTATTTCAGTAACTGTACTTACATTTTTAATTGATTATATCTAAAATGCCATGGAGTCAGCCCCTCCAGACTGAGTTGAAAGCTTATTGGTCCTTATACAGAGCCTTCCAGGCAGCCTTTCTCACCAATATTTTTCTGAAAATAAGCCACATATCTCTCGGGCAGTTTAAAATAATCCTTTTAACCAAGAACTAAGAACTACACTGGTTCCTATAATCAATCTAAAATGCTGCTGGGAGACTCATCTACCACCACTTTATCCACAGGCCGAGAATCCGCACCATACATTAATGAGTTTATTTCACAGATGACCCAATCCATTGAACCCCCCACTAAGATCATTGCATTTAAACGTACAATCAATACCCGAACGTTCATTGGAAAAAGACGTGTATGGCCAGCTTTAGTCAAAAGAAAACCAATATCTTTTTTGCCAATGGTAAGTGAATATTTTTTAATCAATTTATCAACATTCATATTTTTGTTGTTTTAGAGTTTTTTGAAACCACGACTAAACACATTTCCACTAAAACCATTAACGTCTAGTCATTTATAAAAAGATCTGAATTGAAAAGGCACAAATAAAAAAAAAAAAAAATTTGAAAAAACACATAAACCACGCATTTTTCACTTTTGTCAAGGAATGGAGCATCCTAAAAATCCAAGAACCTCTAACAGAGCAAAAAAGATCCTATTGGATCAGGACAGCTGCCCATTGACTTCTACATGAACGCGACAACTTTTAAATGGCGAAGCTTTGTATTAGTGGTTTTCGTGGCTTTGATGCTTAATAAATCACAAAACATTAGTTTTTTTATCAAATGAAAAATTTGAGTTTTAGCACAAAAAACCACAAATCGTGAAAAGAAATACGAATGTTCGTAAATGCCCTTACTGTAGTTCCTTGGCTCCCTGGATGACCCTAACCTATTTTATTGCAAATCTGCCTTGGGAATTTAAGGAATAAGCTTCAAATTAGGAATAAACAGAGTCCAGAATTCAGTGTAGGATTTTGCCAGATTCCTGCATGAACATCGGTGCACTTGTAAGGACTCCAGCACTTTTTGTAAGTGGTGGATTTGTCTGTATCCTTTGTTTCCAACTCAGATTTGAGTTCTCCGGTTCTCCCAGATTTTAATGATCTCTGTCGAGTGGAAGAGTGCTTACAAGTGCACCGGTGTTCATGCAGTATTTTCTATTTACTAAATGTTATACTTTTACGGAGAAGGAAATGAAGGAATTCATTTCCCTTCCTTCAGTGGATGACCTTTCTCAGAAGACTGCTTGACACACTGGTGAGTGCATTGCATTTCATAATCCCATGGATAAGAGAATAAAGGCTGATCTAAAAATTGCATTTTTAATTACTAGTTTTCTTTGTAAACGAAACAAGGCCCTGAAAAGCAGAATGGCTCTTGAGAACACGGAAAAGTCTTTTGCCTAATCATGGTGGCAGGAGATTGTAGGATTTGAGTTGGTTAAATTTGGGTTCCAGTTTTATTGCCACTGCAGTAGTCGATGCTACCAATCTGGCCTCTGTGTCTCTTTTAATTCCCAAACAAAATCAGTGAAGAATTCCAAGGTTCAGACAATTGGTTAGGTCAGGCTGCCATGAAGAAGGTTGAAGGTCAGGGCAGGCAGAAAAGAATCAAAGTCCATATAACAGGCCAAGGGTCATAATGGGGAAACAAGGACAAGGCAAGAACAAGACTTATAAGACAGGAACTCAGGACAGGATACTTGGACAAGATTCTCAGGAACTTGGATGGCTTGCACAAGTAGGAGAACTAATGATCCAGCACCAGGGTATGGAGGAGCCAGGCTTAAATAGTTCCTTAAGTGGATTATTGGCTGTAGCTGGATCATGATCATGGGCTAGGAAATACAGGCAGGAGGAAAAGACAATAATATAATCCACCAGGCCCCAACCACCCTGCCTTCTGTGGTTCAAGCAGGAGGAGCAGCAGCCAGTATATAGCAGGTCCCTGGTTCTAGACCAGGTAGTTCTTGACAGGTTTGTTGTTGTTGTTGTGAGCAGTCTTGTAAAAAAGACTTAATGATGGTGGAAAGCAGCAATAGATCTTGGAGACTACATGCAAATCTCTTCAAAACAGGAACTCTGTAGACCATCAAAGTATCTTTGCATGTGCAATTGGCATTCAGTGCAAGCCAGTGGGGTTTGACATCCAGTTCAAAGGTGTCTACTAAAGTCTTGTGATGTTTCACCACTTGGATGACATTCCATTGGGGCCAGGTTAAAGAAAGGACAGGGAAAGGTGGTTCAATTACTGCAAACATTGATGGGTGATTAATGAAGAGTATGTTAACACCCTGAATTAACCCGTCCTCTTTGGAAACAGTTATTACACAATTTATGGTCCCAGTTCCATGTCAGATCAATGGGTGGTTTACTTAACTCAGCATCTGAAGAGAGCTATAGTCAATCTGTTGCAGATTATGTTTTATACAAATGTCAGGCTCCATGGCCGCAACAACTGACTCGCTGACTTGCTGCATTATGTGCATTCCCCAGAAAGCTCTCCTTGCACCGTCAAATGTCTGGGAGAAAAAACTGGATTGTTTTATATCTGGCCTGTTGTATTAAGGGAGACACATTTGGTCTTTATGGAATCCACTTCCCAATAAGCAATACTTCATCTCCTGCTACCGCCTCAGATCCAGAGAGACATTAAACATAAGATCCTCGTCCCTGGATACAGTGTCTCTCATCAAGACTGTGAATAGAATTTTAGCAAAATCTTTGCTGTCCGGGACTGGCCACTTCAAACCTGCAAGGGTTTTGTCTCTAACAACCTCCATCAGGTGATGATTAAAAGACAACTAAACCCTAAAATAGAATATGGCTAGATATGCTGTACTTTATGTATTGAACTGAATGCAGCAGTCTAAGTCAGCTGCTGACTTGATCTGAAGGGGTTGAATCGGCAGCTTAAATCTGCACATGCAGAGTCAGTCTGGGCCTAACGGACCACCAGGAAACATATGGTGGGCCCTGGTGACCCAGACCCGCTTGACACTATAGAAGCTACCCCCAACCTTCCACCTCACGGCCATAAGGGAAGAGTGCAAGGAACACGCAGGGGAATGGGGGTGCAGTGTGTGGAGAACCTAACAACTGGGGTTGTGGTGCCTAAATTGGTAGACCTGGTTGGCATTAGACCCCCCCCCCAGTCCAATGCCTACTAGCAGGGCCAATGATTTGATCACACACTAAAGGATTTTAAAGTTAATCATTTGATTTTAAAGTAAACTTAATAAAGGTATTTTTAATAGGTCTTAGCTGGTGTGCCTTGACAGGTGTCTAACTATAGTGCGAGGTTAACTTCACTATTAACACTAAAGGTGGGCACACATGGGTCAATAAAAGCTGCAGGCTTTGGTTGGTATTGGCCAACATATGAGGCCCTCCGACGGGCCTACTCGACTGATATCTGGCCAAAAATAGGACAGCTTTGATTTTCACATGGGATAGAGGACCAGACGTGCACGTTGATGAAGTCCTCAATCTGACAGTCTGCATAGGAGCAATTATGATCCAATCATTTGGCCCGAGGGCCAACCAATCAGATGAGTTCAATATTTAATTGTGTGACCACCTCGCCAACTGAGCGGATCTTTCAATGCCTGGCCTGCTTTAGGCCTGTGGGGGCCAATCAGATGAAGACTGCTTCAATGCACCTTGTCTGATGGAATTTTCAAACCTGTCCGACTGCTATTTGTATGTATGTATGTATGTATAACTTTATTTATAAAGCGCCACAAGGGTACTCAGCGCTGTACAGTCTTACAGAATACACAATTACACACAGGGAGGACAAGTGATATAATAAATAAATACAATAAATACATATATGTATATATATATATAGGAACAGGTGAAAACAGGCACTCACGTATAATGAAGTAATAATTTGCCTGGGTGCAGTATAAAGTGAGCATACAAAATTAGAAAGAATATGCTGCACACTCAGGTCTTAGATGCAAAAAACAAAAAAAAATTTATTTGGATCAAGGATCGAGTCCTTGATCCAAATAAAAAAAATTTTGTTTTTTGCATCTAAGACCTGAGTGTGCGGCATATTCTTTCATTCTTTCTAATTTTATATATATATATAAATGCCATGTGGTATGAGAAACAGTAGGAAGGAGGTCCCTGCCCCGTAGAGCTTACAATCTAAGTGACAACATACACAGCTTTTATGGGCCCATATAGGGCCACTATTACTTAGCCATGTAGTACCTACATGCATAAGTGTCGCCTGTAACATGACAGATGGTTAGGGAATGCACTGACAGCGTCCCCCCGCTGGCACAGTAGTGGAATGGATTTGCCCTGTGGCTACTGAATACTTTCCATTCCACTAGTCAAACGGATTTCTCACTCGCCCATAGTTGTAGAGCGCCAAGGTTTCGTCACCGAGAGGGGGTGGATCTATGGCAGTTCCCAGTTTGGCCGCCTGGGGCCGCTGCATGACCGTACAGCGGGGAAGGCCGCGCTTATTCCCATAGCCGCTTCCATTGGAGCTGCCGGAGACAAATTGGCGCCATTTTGAAGCTCTGGGCAGGCTGCACGGAGCGGGATAACACGGACGGAGAGGAGAGCGGGGAGTCGGAGCCGGAGGGGAGGGAGTACAACGTACTGGCGAGCGGCAACATATAAAGGTAAGACATACGGTGCCAGGGCCGGCGGGCAGAGGCCTGTGTTCCGGTGAGCGGCCTCCCGGCTGAAGGGAACGGTGTGCGGGGGATGCGGGGAGCGGCCCGGGGGTACGGAGCGCTGTGCTGCCCTCACTCAGTGCGGGGAAGTTGTCTGTAATGCTGCGCAGTCATGCTGTTATGTACAGCGCCATCGCTGGCCCCTCCTGTCGCTGAACTACAACTCCCAGCATCCTCCGGCAGCCCAAGCCTGCCCAGGGGTCGGGGGGCGGGGGGAGAGGAGTATAGTTTCAAGACTGCTGATCACAAAGGCACTGGGTGCCCGGGGGTGCCCTGTATTGTTACTGGGTGCCCTGTATAGTCACTGGGTGCCCGGGGTTGCCCTGTATTGTCACTGGGTGCCCGGGGTTGCCCTGTATTGTCACTGGGTGCCCGGGGTTGCCCTGTATAGTCACTGGGTGCCTGGTATAGTCACTGGGTGCCCGGGGTTGCCCTGTATAGTCACTGGGTTGCCCTGTATTGTCACTGGGTGCCCGGGGTTGCCCTGTATTGTCACTGGGTGCCCGGGGTTGCCCTGTATAGTCACTGGGTGCCTGGTATAGTCACTGGGTGCCCGGGGTTGCCCTGTATAGTCACTGGGTGCCTGGTATAGTCACTGGGTGCCCGGGGTTGCCCTGTATAGTCACTGGGTGCCTGGTATAGTCACTGGGTGCCCGGGGTTGCAGGGCATATATATTCTGCCTGGATATTAGATGCCCAGCCTCTCACATTGCTGCTGTATGACTGGGCATGCTGGGTAGTTGTAGTTCTAGAAGTGGAGTGCAGGCATTCCTGGCCTGGATTGTCAAGATTCTAAATAATTAAAGGCAGCCATAACCCAGAGTGACTTTCCCTTTAATAGCTGTCCCAGTGTGGGTGCTGTACATTTGTCTGGCTGTGGGTGCTGTACATTTGTCTGGCTGTGGGTGCTGTACATTTGTCTGGCTGTGGGTGCTGTACATTTGTCTGGCTGTGGGTGCTGTACATTTGTCTGGCTGTGGGTGCTGTACATTTGTCTGGCTGTGGGTGCTGTACATTTGTCTGGTTGTGGGTGCTGTACATTTGTCTGGTTGTGGGTGCTGTACATTTGTCTGGTTGTGGGTGCTGTACATTTGTCTGGTTGTGGGTGCTGTACATTTGTCTGGTTGTGGGTGCTGTACATTTGTCTGGTTGTGGGTGCTGTACATGACTGCCTGGGCCATGTATGACTAGAATGCCAAAAACCCACTGGCACTGTTCTCCTACCTACTGCTCACCCCCATTTCTGTTCGGATTAGAAGCTTTACTTTGTGGCCCTTTGTAGCTATTTGATGGTTGCTGCGGCTGCATCTCCTTACTATATACTTTATGAATGGCATTCATTGGCTGACAGCTGACACAGGTCATTGACACTAGGGCTTGTGTGACACTGATATACTAGTGCTTGTCTGACTTATTTACCACTTGAAGCCCCGCCTCTTTGAGGGTCCAATCTTTGGCTGGGGGCCCCTTAGCTCATGGTTACTGATATAGGAAACCTTTGTGTATGAGTTTAACCATCTAGATTGGCATTCAGGTGTATCTAGGAGATCAAATAGGCTTTCCCTCAAAATCTTACCCTCACTTGCATTGATACTGAGCCCCTGCTCCACAGTTGGGCGCTAGTGATGCTTGGGCCAACAGTTTTTTTTTATTTTTGAAAGCCCGAGGTCGTGCTTTCTTCCTAAGTGCAAAAAGTGCGAAAAGTGCATCGTGCAAAAAACACACAAAAGTGCACAAAGGGTGCGTTTAGCTGCTAGCCCCTAAAGGGGCAAAGCTGCCATACTCGATTCCCACGTGGCCAAAAGGCTCGGCGAAAAAAGAGTCTTCGAACCCTCCTTTGCCGAAGCTAGGGAGGGTCCCTTTACATCCCCGACCCCCGGACCAAAAGGCTCACGGGGGCAAGGGTCTTCGGACTCTCCTTCGCCGCAAGGCTAGGGAGAGTCCCTTTCCTCCGGAATCCGCCGAAGCTTCCTCCGAGGTACAGTCAAGGCCGAAGTCTTGTCTTAGGTCGGGGAGAGACAGGAGCCAAAAGGCCACACAGTCCTCCCCTTGGTCCGTGGGGCATACCCAAAAGGGCAACTGCACCCTCAGAACCCATTCGAAAGGGTCACATAGAAAAAAGTGCAGTGACAAAACAAGAAGTGAATAAATATAAAATAAGAAAAAGAGTGCCGTGTATACGGCCCCAGCCTGACGTCCGGAATTTTAAAAATTTCTCTCTGCTCATCAGCCAAAAGGCCGGGGGCAGAAGGAGCGAGTGCAGCATAAAAACTTAAAGTGCCATTGTGCAAAGTGCTGTACTAGTGCAGCGTGAGCCACCACCTCACTGTGCTTGTTCGGGCACCCTGGGGTCGCTACTCCCAGGGCACGGCGCACCTCGGGCTTTCATGCTACCGGCCCTCTGGCCAGAGGATCATGGTAGACTGTCTTATATAGGGGGGGAGGAGAACCCCCTTAAGAACAGATACTACACTTGATCTTAGCCAAAGGGCCGAGAAGCGAGAAGCTTGGGCCAACAGTTACTTGACCCGGGGAAAGCCAAACCTGCCCCGTTTCGACCCGACCCACCATACTGCAACTGTTTACATAACTGCGCCCGACTCCCCCATCTCTAGATGTCACAGGAGGGGATGGGCACAAGTCTATAAAAGGAGTTAGACCTGGAGATAAATGGAGAAAAGAGATTGGTGGGGGTGTATATTTAAGCCCGCCCATAACAAAGACTTAAATTGCTGGCCCAGCCCCCACAATTAGATACCAATGCTGCACTGTTGTAGCTCTTAATTCCACCCCCCCATTGCTGGCATGATGCTTAACCCCTATACCCATCTGCCACCTCCACATTTTAACTCGGAGGCTGCACTGTGCTCGGTGGTGTCTCTTGTTCTTTTAGATAGTGCCTCTGTCTGCCCCGGCTGTACAGCTGTCTGAGCACAACAGGCATTGCTTGCCAACCAAACTTTGTACTGTGCTTTCTTAGGGACCCTGGCACACTCGTAGGCATGATGCTGTAGAAGGAGTGCTGTGCGGCAGTATTGGCACTGGAATAACTAGCTTTTTATACATGGTCTGCAGTGTTTTCATTGGGAAATAAAAATGCAAGAATATATATATTTTGCTTCCATGTGGTACCGTCTCTAGTAAGAAGCCATGTATTATTGGCTGTGTATGCACAGGCTTTAGTATTGTGTGTGTATATGTGTATTGCTTGCTTCTGCCCTAGTGATAATGGCTGGTAAATGCCCTTTCAGAACTCTCATTAGTTACTAGAAAGCTGTAGTGTTGTTGGTTGTAAACTTGCCCATGTGTGTAACTTGTGTCTGTGCTGGTTTTGGTTTTCTTCAATTCATGTCAGGTATATTGCAGCTGTAAGGACAAACTGGGCATTCTATGTAGCAGGGAGGATTTCCAAGTAACGAGAAACTCGTGTTCTGGGCTCTGTCACTTACCTGAGCTTAGGGAGCAACTGGCAATATACAATATATAGATAGATATACTACTAGGCTGATTAGTTAAGAATTTAGAGGCATATTACATAGAAACCAGTGTGTTCTGTGTCAGAATTATCAACCCTATTGCATCAGTTTCTATGGCAGATTCCTGTGCTAGGGGATCCAGCAGCCTTCCCTGAAGTTCAGCTTCTCAATAGCAGCTTAGAGCAGACTGAGCATGTGCAGTGCCACTGGCACTGAGCAGATGATCTTGCAAGATCCAGCTGAACCTATGGGCTGATTGCAGTAGGTTTAGTATTTAAAGTGCATTATTTCTAGTTCTTCTTCTTTTCATATGTCTTTTTAAAAAGTTTTCAGTTTTTTTGGAGTTCACATAGATTTTTGACAAATATGTTATTGCCAGCATGTATTCTGGATACTGTATTTGAATGCTTAGATAAACTGCTAATTGTAAGAAAGATGTTTGTAATGTTGAGGAACCAATAAAATCAGTCTCAGGCAGACATGCAACCAGTGTACCCAGGTCTGTGCATTTGGTGACAGTTGAATAGCAGATTATTGGGCAGTTGGGCTTTTGTGCTTGTTGGTTAAAATAAGCCAGCACAGTCTTTGTTGTCTAAAGGGAAATCGATCAAGTCATATGCTAACAAGTGTCAGTCGCTGTACTTAGGGCATACAAATGATTATTGGCTCAAGTACGGATCTGTCACTCTCCTTAAAGGGGAACTGTTGCAAAAATGAAAATATAACATGAGCTTCATTTCATGGTAATAAATGACATTCTATATATAATCAGTTAAAAACCCTGTATCATTTCTGAAATCAAGTTAAGCTGGCCATACACGGAAAGATCTACTTATTTGGTGATTTTGCCAAATGAGCTTATCTTTCCTGGATGTGCCTACTTTGAAGTGGGCAATATCAGATTGATATGATTATTTGGCTGTCAGGCCAAACAGTTGGATGACATTTATGGGATGCAGGCAGTCAGGATTTTTAAACCTGCCCAATGAACATCTGGCTTATTTTCGCCAAGATATCTGTTGGGCAGGCCTGTCTGAGGGACATGGGCTGATGAGCTGCCAACTCGGACTGCCTGCAGCTTTAATTGGCCCGTGTATGGCCACCTTTAATCCGTGCTATCCTCCTCTCAGCAGTCTGTCTCTCTACATGCAGGAGTCAGAGCCAGACTTTAATTGACAGGACATATGTGTTGGTGTGTGCTCCCTTTGCCTAGACAGTAAATTGGAGCTGTCTTTTATAATAACTGACTGACACAAAGCTGCATGTAAAAAGAGAGACGGCTGAGAAATTGGGGAAAGTGAGCAGTAATTTGATTATTTCAGAAACAGAACAGAGAGATTGTAGTTGATTATATTTTCAAATGTTGTTATATCCATGAGCTGAAGCTAATATTACATTTTCAGTTTTGTGATTGTTCTCCTTAAAGGGGTTGTTCACTTTTATGAAAAAGTGTTTACAACTTTTCAATTGCTCTTCATGATTTATTTTTAATAGTTTTTACATTATTTGCCTTCTTCCTCTGTCTCTTTCCAAAGTCTAAATAAAGGTCACTTTCCCCAGCTGCCAAAAAACTATTGCTCTATAATAGGGGCTGGGCGATATACCGTTTAATACCGAATACCGGTGTTTTTTTTTTTTTAAAACTATATTCATTTTTCAGATACAGCAATACCGGGGTGTCAGGGTACTCACCCGTGCGTCCCGTTGCGCGCGTGTTTCAAAGCGCACGTACATGTCAAAGCGTGCACGTCCGTGACGCGCTGACGGCGCCGGTTCTGTGCATGCGTGGGGGGTATTTAAAGCTATGAAACGCCTCCTCCTGTGCTATGTTGTCTGCGGCCTTGCCTGGGAAACTAAGCCTGCCTGATTTACCTTACGACTTTCTGTTGCCGATCCTTCGCTTGCCTGACTCTGATTTTCAATACTGCAGTAATTATTCTCTAATTTATTAGGAAATGGGGTTAACACCTAATCATGCATGGAAAAAAAAAATACCGTCAAATACCGTGACACCGATATAATTTTGATACCGCCCAGCTCTACTCTATAAGACTACAATGTTATTATTACTCTTATTTTCTATTAATTTTTCTATTCAGGTCCTTTCCTATTCCTATACCTGTCTCTCATTCAAACCACTCTTTGGTTGCTAAACTAATTTCAACCCTAGCAACCAGATAGCTGCTGAAATTCCAAACTGGAGAGTTGCAGAGCAAGGCATGAAATATTAAAAAAACAACAAATAAATGAAGACCAATTGCAAATTGGCTTAGAATATTACTTTCTGCATCCTACTAAAAGTTAATCCAAAGGTGAACAACTTCTTTAAATATATATTATACCTGCATTTCCTGTAAACAAGCTCTTATTGGCTGATTCAGCAGATTTCGAAGTGAGTGCCAAGGGCTTTTGTTCAGGCTTCCTGATAAATAGGTGTATATATTGAACATACACAATACGCACAAAGACACAACAAAGATACTACTAGAGGTAAAGAGGGCCCTGCTCAGAGGAGCTTTACAGACATTCATTAAAAGTAGAATGAGCAAGCGAAAGATCAGTTAAAAGTTACATTTGCCCATGATCAATCCAGTATTAACCCCTGTGGTTATACTATGTACTTGAATAGAAAGCACAGGCAGTTACCTCTTTTAAATTAATTCATGGTTTCCTTACTCTTCCCATAATGGTAAGAAAATCAGTGGCACAAAAAGCAGTGATCAAAGGCCATATCTGTGACCCGTAATGCAGAATTTTCAGGCTGCACACAGGCAAGTCCTCTTTCTGTAAGGATTGCAAGGACAATTCTGAGGCTAATTGTGAAGTGTGAGCTTTCATAGGTCAGATGGGTTTGCAGCTTCAGTAATGGGATTAAATAGTGCAGAGACTCTCAGCATCACTGCAGTGTATATTTCCACTCACTGCTCTTCTCCATCATTAGACACAGAGGCTTCATGTTTCATCTTGCAATCTAGAATAGTAATGCTCCAAGCAACTTTGCTGGCTTCTTAGTTCATTATAAATGGACTATTTTGTACTAGTTTTGGTGTATGACTCTTCAGAACCGGAAAGCACCAATGAGGGTAATGGTACGTGCCAGTGGCTCAAACTGCATTCTTAAAAAGGAACAGGTAGAAATGTTTGTTAGGTATGAGAGGCAACATATATAATATGTGTGTAATAATCTGTGTGGGTGTTATCAGTTTTTTATACAGCACTGACATATTCTGCAGCACTGTGCAGAGACTATACATCATTCACATCAGTCCCTGTCCCAGTGGAGCTTACTGTCTAAAGGCCAATAAAATCTGCCAATTCAGTCATTACGGATCTACTGAGCAGCTCATTGGCCAGTGCATAGGGCCCTCCCATGGGCCTTCCTGAACAGTATCTGGCCGAAATATCTACATTGGTAAAAATGAAATCTATCCTCCCCATCCCAAAAAAACAAAAAAAAAAAACAAACCCACTAACCAAGGGGTATCAGATTAGACATAAAGGTTATCCCTGCTAAGCCTAAATCTACATATACCCAGGCAAAGAATGAATGTTTTAAAGTAATTAAAATATAGTCTGCTGTTGCCCTGCACTGCTATGACTGGTGTGTTTGCCCCAGAAACACAACTATAGTTTATATAAATAAGCTGCTGTGTAACTGAGGGGGCAGCCAGTCTGTATGAAAAAGGATCCGGTTACCTTATCAGCTTTGTAGACTAAAATGATGCTCTATAGAGCATATCTGTTATTGGCTATCCCTGTTTTAGTTGCCCCCATGGCTACACAGCATCTTGTTTATCTACACCAGTGATCCCCAACCAGTGGCTCATAAGCAACAGGTTGCTCCCCTACCCCTTGGATGTTGCTCCCAGTGGCCTCAAAGTAGGTGCTTATTTTTGAATTCCCGGCTTTTGGACAAGTTTTGGTTGCATAAAAACCAGGTGTACTGCCAAACAGAGCCTCCTGTAGGCTGCCAGTCCACATAGGGGCCACCAGATCACCAATCAGAACCCCTATTTTTAACCCCAGGAGCATTTTTCATGTTTGTGTTGCTCTCTAACCTTTTTTACATTTGAATGTGGCTCACAGGTAAAAAAGGTTGGGGGTCCCTGATCTACACTATATTAGCATTTCTGAAGCAAACACATAGCTTTTACCAGTGTAGGGCAACAGTTATGTTATGTTTAAATTACTTTAAAACACTTACATTTTGCTTTACTGTTCCTTTAAAAAAGCATGTTCAGAGTGTGTATGTAGCCCAAGTGGCATCACTGCCTGGCTGTCATAAGCCATTTCTCCTAACTGTTAAGGAACCTTTCTGGGAAGGAAAGCCCAAGGGGTGGCACACAGTAGCCACCCGTAGTAATGAATAGCCAGTATCGGTGACAAGAATTGATTTTTATTTTTTCAACACTAACATTGCTTAGCTACCACTTACAGCATCTGAGGAACACCGCTTTGCCTTATATACCCATGTGTTGCTGTGGCTAAAGCAATGATGCACAAAGCCACCGACATTTTACAATATAGAAGAGAAAATGTATTGGCTGCATCGTGTTGTTTTACCTATTTAGTGTATTGGGAACGTAGCTTTTATATTACAAAAAAACTGTACTTCATGTGAGGCTTTAATCGGCATGAATCTAAGATTAAAAAGACTGATTTGTAAAATCCACTTTGTACAGAGGTGCGTTGCTCTTCACTGGTTTTGCAAAAAGAAACTGCTGTGCGCTAATGATCCAATTACCCAGGGCTGTACAGTTCAGACAGGGCTTACCCCCCTCAGACTATTCGCTGAGCACTGAGCATGCTGTGCTACCATTCTTTATTAACACTGGCACCTCCAGGTATCCGGCTGGATAGGAAATGCCCGCTTCATGCAAGCAGTGCCACCCCACAATTCCTATTAACGTTTTTATACACTGTTTATATTTTAAGGGCTCTGCATTCCATGTGGTTTAAATAATCAAATGTGTTTAGAAGGCCTGTTGCATTCATATTTATAATGCTTTGTCCTTGTATCCTAGAACACATGGAGCTGAAGGGGCTGTTAAGGCAAATTTCCAGTTGCTCTTATTTTCCAAATGAATTTACAGCTTGATCGTTTAAGGTGCAGGGGAAAAATGTGTTAACCAAATGCAATGTACACTTGAAAATACACGTTTGTTACCCTGTGAATATGAGATAATGGTTTACTGGCTTTTTTTTTTTTTTTTCAATTCTGTCTTTGTGGGGGATGTATAAACTCTTTGTAATTTTCTGTGTTGCTAAAATGTGGGAATTAGCTGGTGTAATTAATTAATGATAATTAACTAAATCATTACAATAATTATATTAGTATATTTTGTATTAGGTTTATAAAATATAAATTGTGAGGTTGTATTGTAGCCAATATTCAGTATCTACAGTATGCTATATCAAGTGCCTCTTTTATACTGCCATGGGTTTTTGGTTAGTGCTAAAACAAATACATATTTAATATTACAAGTATAGGATCTATTATCTGGAATTCATGGGACTTTCCAGATAAGGGATTATTTCATAATTTGAATCACCATGTCTTCAGTTTATTTAAAAAAAAAAACCCACATAGATTGATTGCCACAATTATGCATTCATGCAGCTTAGATACCATCAAGTACAAGGTACAGTTTTACTTACAGAGAAAAAGGAAATCATTTTTAAAAATTTTAATTATTTCATTCAAATGGAAAGGTTGCCTTCCCATAATTTGGAGCTTTCTGGATAACATGTTTCCAGATAAGGGGTCCCAGTAAGAATATTTTCACCTACTGTTTATCTTATGAAAATGTTCTTATTTCAATATTCAACTGTTTTATCTTGTTAGAGTGGTGACATTACACAGACGCAAATAAAACACATATTGCCCCTAAAAAATAAATCTACCTATATATATATAATTGGTTGCCCCCCAAAAATGCCCCTAAAAGTAAAAGTACAACATTTTGAAGTGTTGCCTCCCACTTGTTTGGATTGCCAAAACATTAATTGCTGTGTTGTTGTGTTAATTGTTGTGTTTATTACTTTCTGTAGTGTAGTCAAAGGAACACTAACACCAAAAAGTGTTAAAGTAATTATATAATTATATTATACATGTTTAATTATACAATATTATATAATTACATGTAAATACTGTTGCCCTGCACTGGTAAGGCCATAGGCACACACAGCGTTTGTGCTGCTTTTCTCAACCTGCGTTTTTTTCTAAAAGCTGAGAGAAGCTGATCTGCTCCCTTCTGCAGCTCCATTTATCTGCACTGAAAAGTACAGCTTCTGCTTGATTGCGGGCGTTTTTTGGCCCAACCTCCGCTATGTACGCAGATGTAATATAGTTACATAGTTAAATAGGGTTGAAAAAAGACCATTGTCCATCAAGTTCAACCCATCCGAGTAAACCCAGCACACAACCTATACTAACCAATCTATACACTCACTAATACTAACTGTAGATATTAGTATCACAATAGCCTTGGATATTCTGATTGTTCAAGAACTCATCCAGGCCCCTCTTATAGGCATTAACAGAGTCTGCCATTACCACATCTCTAGGAAGGGCATTCCACAGCCTCACTGCCCTCACCGTGAAAAACCACCTACGCTGCTTCAAATGGAAGCTCTGTTCCTCTAATCTATAGGGGTGACCTCTGGTGCGCTGATTGTTTTTATGGGAAAAAAGAACATCCCCCAACTGCCTTTAATCCCCTCTAATTTACTTGTACAGAGTAATCATGTCCCCTCGCAAGCGCCTCTTTTCCAGAGAAAACAACCCCAACCTCGACAGTCTAACCTCATAGCTTAAATCTTCCATCCCCTTTACCAGTTTAGTTGCACGTCTCTGCACTCTCTCCAGCTCATTAATATCCTTCTTAAGGACTGGAGCCCAAAACTGCACTGCATACTCAAGGTGAGGCCTTACCAGGGACCTATAAAGGTACTTTAGTGCATACAATGTAGCTGCAGAAGGTAGCGAATCCGCTTCTCTCAGTCTGCAGATAAAGCACAGGTTGGGCTGAATGGAACAAATACTCTGTGTGCCCATGGCCTACAAGTTGTGTGTTTACTTCAGAAACCCTACTGTAGTTTATATAAATAAGCTACTGTGTAGCCATGGGAGCAGCCATTTAAGCTGGAAAAAGGGATAAAAGACACCGGTTAAGGATAAGCTCCATAGGATACAATGATGCCTTACAGAGCTTCTCTGTTATCTACTATGTAAACTGTGCCACTTAGCCCTATTCCAGTTTGAATAGCTGCCCCGTGGTTACACAGCAGCTTTGTTTATATAGACTATGGTAGTCTTCCTGAAATAAGCGCACAACTTTTACCACTGCAGGGCAATTGTACATTATATTTTAATTACTTTAATGGATGTGACACACAAGGAGATTAATCTCCTCTATCGGTGGCTACTAATCTCCTCGAATGCTTTCCTGCTGGAGAGAGTAGAAATTACTTGTAGGAAAATGTGGCGCTTCAGCTTTCCAAAGTCCCTCGAAGTTTCCTCCTTCGTGAGCATGTAGTTCACAACGTGGAAAACGTGTCCTCACAAGGCAACTTAGGAAAGCTGAAGCGACACGTTTTCATATTGGCAATTTGCATTATCACCAGTGGGAAAGAATTCAGAGGAGATTAATTGCAGGACGATTAATCGCCTAAAGTGTCATCATCCTAATACATTTCCACTTTTTGATGTTGTTGTTCCTTTAACAGTAAAGTGTTCACCTGTACCTATGGCTAATGCCACATGGGGCTTATTCTGCTAAGGCTGAGAATCGGCACCACATGGAATTATTATTCGCGTTAACTATAGTTAAAGGTGTCCCCTTCATTTGGATGGTTAAAGCCAAATCGGTTAACCATAAGTATAATACAAGCTTGTTTATAACCTTGAGGCACACGTACAACCATGTTGATGTCATCAGTGATGTCATCAGTAGTTGGAACAATAGAAGGTTGCACATATGCGGTGGAAGGATACTAGAAGGCTTTAGTTTAGTTTAGTTTAGTGTAAAGGAAATTAAAGCCCTATGTAAACATTTGACAGACATTTAATAAGCAATCAACCTTCAATTTCACCCACCCCGTACATTGGTTTGAGTGTTGTTGGTGTACCCTCCCTTCATTTTAGGAATGACAGGCCTACAGACTTGCAGGGCAACATGTTGCTCACCGACCCCTTGGATGTTGCTCTCAGTGCCCCCAAACCAGGGAGTTATTTTTGAATTCCTGACTTGGTGGCAAGTTTTGGTTGAATAAAAACAAGATTTCCTACCAAATAAAGCCCCCTGTAAGCTGATAGTGTGCATAGAGGCACCTAATAGCCAATCTTAGCCCTTATTTGACTGTGGCTCACAAGCAAAAAGGTTGGGGGCCCTGATATATATAATAAACCCTGTGTCTTGTCTAATGTGGGTTATTCTGGGAAGGGGCTCATCAGCAAATCCTAGAGAGTTTTCTGGATTTCTTTCCATAGCAGAAAATGGCCAACACATAGGAAATGTTGGTTAAAAAAAAAAAAAAAAAAGCTTTTCGGAGGGGTAGTTGTGTCCCTGCGGTTCTGCTCTGTTGGTAACTGCCAAAATAAAGGAAATGCTTAAGTAAATGATTGATACAAATGAGACTGAGAACAGATGCTTTTACGTTTTTGTGCTTCCTGAGAAATTACCATCACAATTCAGATGACAAAGCTCCCAAAAGCACCCAATTTTTGCTTCTTGTTCACATGAATTGGAGTAGGCAGGGGGTTTATACATTGGATATACAGAACTGCATACAAAGCAACAAATGTATTTTTTAGCTGTAATATTGGTGTGTAGGCGCCATCTCAGTGCATTGTGCCTGAGCTTTCAGAAGGAGCCAGTGAAGGAGCCATTAGAACTGCTTTCAGGTATCCTGTTGTTTCTCCTACTCCCATGTAACTAGAGGAGTCCCAAGCTGGACTTGGATTTCTTACTATTGAGTGCTATTCTGATACCTACTGGGAGCTGCTATCTTGCTTCCTCCCCATTGTTCTGCTGATCAGCTGCTGGGAGGGGGGGGGGATAGCACTCCAACTTGCAGCGTAGCAGTAAAGTGTGGCTGTTTATCAGAGCACAGGTCACATGGCTGTTTATCAGAGCACAGGTCACATGGCTGTGGCACCCTGGGAAATGAAGAATGTGGCTAGCCTCATGAGAAATTTCAAAATAAACTATAAAAAAAATCTGTGCTTTTGAACAGATTTCAATGCAGGATTCTGCTGGATAGCTCTAACTGATGTGTTTTGAGAAAAAAAAAAGTTTTCCCATGACAGTATAACATAAAAAAAATGTTTGCCCCTCAGTCAGATATTCTATAGAACAGATTTTAGGAAAAAGTCGGAAAGGTTCACAATTTAAATTTTGCATACCTTTGCTTGTTTCCACCTATATGTTTCATGCATCCCTGTGCAGTCACATCAGATCAGTGATCCTTATTTCCATTTAGTCTGCCATCTGCCGGATTCATTAAAAATCAATAGTAAAACACTGAACAGCAAATAGAGTCCTATCCCATGGGACACATTTATTACAGATATTTCTCTAAAAAAATACTCCTAAAGTCTATACAAGTTAAATGGGTGGGGTTTTCAAATATTCTTTCTGAAAATTCACAGAAAGGTCCTGCCCCATTTTACAGCAGCATTTTCATAGACAGGAAGCTGTGCAGATCCGATTGGTATCATTTCTAACAATTGGCTGCTTATACTATTAATTCTTTTGGGGTAATATCATCTTATTCATGGTACTGAACACACGGTGCACTTACTGTGTTTTTTTATTTTTTTATTTATAGGTTTTAACCAGAGCAATTTTGAGAGACAATAATGCTTTATATATATATAAAGACTAGTTTAATATCTTAACTACCCCTTTTATGGTTCAATATGTTTTCATTATTAAAATGTCAGTGAACACCTCTTAAAGGAGAAGGAAAGGTTAATAAAGAGTTCATCTCAAGCTGCAGGCATACCTTCAGTTCTCTCAATAGTGCCCTTAGTCTCCCCATATTTCTCCCATTCAGATGATCAGAAGCCTCATAGGAAAAAAAATGCTGAGCTGTGTAAAGAAAGTTCCTATAATGCCTCGCTCCTGCACTGAAACCCAGACCAAGTGAACATGCTCCGTTTGTAAGACTATGAGGAAGCTTCCTGCTGATTGGCTCAGATCCACATTCCTAAGGGGGGGGGGGTGAGTTATTGGCATTCTTGAGGGAGGGGGGAGCAGGAGAGAGGAGAGAGCTGCTTGTCTGTGGTAGAGGAAAACAGACAACAAATCCTGTATCTTTTGACAGAGAAGTGCTTATGGCTGTATTTACATAGACCTTTCTGATTTACCTTTCCTTCTCCTTTAAAATATGTTTGGTTACAGAACTACCTCTCACAATCTTATGACAGCAAAGCCTGAATATAAACAATATTAGTATGGATGTATAAACCGTCTGAATTATGGAATGATACAAATGGGTTCACAAGTTTAGAAGTTTTGGCTCTTTAGCCATAATGTATGAGATTCAATTTATACAATGGAAAAAAGTGTCAGAGCAGCAACCATACCCGATGCATTTATATCCTTACAGCAGTGGTTTCCAACCTTTTTTTGCACCATGGACCGGTTTCAAGCAAGACAATTTTTCCAAGGACCAGGGGTGGTGGATATAGACTAGAGCTTGTTTCCCTGCAACTAGATGTGCCCAGCCCCCTTGCTTGTTTTACTTCCACCTAAGTGGTGACATCCCCTGACGCTTAATATGGAGCTTTAAGTACTTTGGTCCTTTTCACAATCAGTAGAAAGCTTCCTGGGCTTCGCATAGCAGTTGTCATGAGGTTGAGATCACAGGTAATTGGGACCAGAGGTGGCCCAGTTAGCAAAGCCCACGGCCCGGTACCGGTCCCCGGCCCGGTGGTTGGGGACCCCTGCCTTACAGTATGAATTCAGATACATTCAGAACTGGCAAATACATTTTTTCCACTTAAAAATAAAACACAAGAAGCCACAAACAAAATTAGTGAGAATTTCAAATTAAAACGTTCCTAAGAAATAAAAGCTGAAAGCTCTGAAATGGGTACTTTTTTACGCATTGTGGGTCTCACTTACTCTGGGTAAACTATGGCTTTGTTTTGTGCATTTAGATTGTAAGCTCTACGGGGCAGGGACCTCTATCCTCTTGTTGCTTTGATTCTTAACTTATTTCAACTGTACCTTGTATTTATTTGTATTGTTACAATTTGTATTTATTTTAATAACCCCCTGTTGTATTAATCTATTCTACTGTACAGCGCTACCTACGTACATACATAGTTGAGAAACTAAAGGGCCAGCGTACCTCTTTTCATAATTACTTTAATAAATAAAGCATGTTCTAAATATACCTTTTGCCTATTGTTTTAAAAAAATATCCTTGCCAAAAATATCTGTGCCAAACAGGGCAGAAAGTAAACTACTAGCATGCCAAACATTTGCTCTTAAGTCTACTAAATCTATTATGATGTGCTGCCCATTATCTCACCACCAAAGGCTGCCATGGGGGGAGGGGGATTTGTTTATACAGGGGGTACTCAATGGACTGGTGAATTATTAAGCACCTTGTACGAACTACGAAGTTGGAATGGAACTTTCATTGTAGTTTATGCTATTAATTAAAATTTAACCACAAATACCCCTAGGAAAATAGTTTCCCCCTACTAGAGGAGCCTAATAGGACACATACTCCAGTTGGGGTAAACAATACTAGTATGCCGCCAGCATCCAGAGGCAGCCATTGTGATTCTCCAAGCACGCCAATAACGAGGACAGTCCAAGCTCTTTCATTATTTGGATGCAAGTGATATCACACATGTATATTATGATCAGGCCAGAAGACTCACTCATTATACATATGGGTGTGAACAAACATGGCCGCCTGCACCACTGGCTCCCTCCCTGTGGCATAACTATTTTCCTATGGTAAATTAAGTATTGTGTTGTTTAGTTGTGCACACACACACACCATTAGTTTATACCACATAGTTTGTGATATGCAGCTTTTTTTCTTTCCTACCTTGCACAGAAAATAATGAAAACCTGTCCACTCTGAAATATTAACTTCCCAATGTACATGAAAACCATTTAATATTACATTAGGTATTTGTTAGTGTTACTGCTGTGGAAAGAAAATGATCCGCCAAATAATTGTTGCAATATTTGTAAATTGGACCCTAAATGAGAAAAAGTCATTTAGGCATTTTACTGCCAATAGATTTGCCACATTAGTGCCACCTAGAACACTGTATTTATTCTGCAGAAAGCTTTATCATACCTGAGTAAAGAGCCCTAGAAACTCCCTCCGTTTAAGATAGCAGCTGCCATTTTAGCTTGTTCTTTGTAGCTTCTTGCTGCAACTCCAGCTATTGGTAGCTCAGATTACACATTCCTAAGGGAGGAGGGGGGATTAGTTTATAAATTCTTATGGAAGGGGGAGCAGGAGAGAGCTGCGCAGACTCTGGCCCTGGGAATGAAGGATTTTTCTAGAGAGGAAGTCAGATACCAAAGAACATGTTTACAAAAAAAGGAGAAACCTTTCTGATAAAGCTTACTTAATTTTTACCTTTCCTTCTCCTTCAGTTAAGCAATCTTTGGTTGAGCACATATTTAGTTGAAGTTATAGCATATATATATATATATATATATCTCTGTTACTGTATTTCAGTAGCGGATGCTAACCAAGGCTTCTTGAGCATATTAGAGGGTGTTTTTAGGTGCTTTCCTGGCAGAGAAATCACTCACTTTCAGCTAAAAATTTATTCATTTATTTTAAAAGATCCAGTTTAATATGAACAATAAATAGCGTTCTGCACATTATTTTTATTAACATTGGTTCCATGATTAGAGTTTGTGCTGAAAATGACTTTTGCCAGATATTTTAATTAGGAAATAAAAAAAATTTTTTTTTTTTTTGTTATTTCTTGCTCTAAATGTGACAAAATGTATAACTGAAACTAAAGCCACATTCTATTTCCCACCCCCAAGGATCACAATCAAATAAACTAGCAGCCACTGTGAATCCTCTATAAGAATAATCCCCTTTCCCCAGCTACAGCCAGCTATTTTCACTGAACTCACCCCCTCCCGTTCCTTATAAGCAGGGCAGTTTGTTCAGTGCTCTTGTTTAAGCAAACCCCTTCTCTAAGCAGCTTATTATTTGGGGCTTCTCTGGGACTGGTAATTAGCTCCTCTGTTCTGTGGGACAGAAAGTGAAACCTCACTTCACATTCTTGTTTAGTGCCAGAAATAACAAAAATCATGGATATTATGTATTTAAAACAATAGGCAAAAATTGATCAGCAAGTGGGTGGTATACTGTCAGCATTCCAAATCATGGGAATGGGGGGGGGGGGTCTTGAAAGGGAAATAAAAAAAAACAAGTCAACGGTACCTCATTCTGTGTTGAGAATATACCAGACCATGAGCAACCAAAGGGTATAGCCCTCTTTAAGGCCAAAGTCACTTATCTGATAAGAGCTCTTGTGACCCTCAAGTTGGGTAACTACTGAAGGCCTAGTTCAGACTGAGGACTCCCTACTAAGCGCATTGCCATTATGTGTGAGGAACCAAGCACTTATATTTAGTCTTTATCTTGTTCTAAACCCTCAGAGGGTTAGTCATACATGGGCTTATTGATTCTGGGCATAATGAACTGGAATACAAAATAAGTCATGAAATGCCATCCATAAAGCCTGACACAATATGTCATGCATATATGTATAGCAGAGAGTTGATGGTAGAAAAGTGTTAGCTAATATACTTTGATATTGTGGTTTATAAAACATGGTTTCCTTGCCAATATCTACAGGTAAAAATCTAAAATCCTGGGCAGTATAGAAATTTAATCTGTAGAAACTCCCTAGAAACTGGGGGACATTTGGTTTAAGTTTAAAGATGTTATAGGCTTGGTTACAATTATTTCAAGAGAGCAGAAGTCATACTGGAACATACTGATAAATGCAGAAAAATTTATTTAGAGATTACATCTCATAAAAACCTAAACTTTCAATCATAACCTGAAAAGGAAGTGTTGAAAGTGTTTATAAAGTGTGAATAAAGGCTGAAACTGCATTTGCAAAGGCACATTAAGTAAAATTGCATAGATTTACTTTATAGCACTTTATGGCTATAAAAAATGACTTATATTTCAGATTGGTAATCATCTGCTAATCCTTTAGGTCGGGCAGTTTGGCCATTTCCTACCAAACTCAAAATCCAGTTAGTCTAGCTCCTCTCTTCTGCTTATATCCTCACCTTTGGGCAGTCAGCTATACACATGTATCGGTGCTATTTAGTCATCAATCTGGATAGCAGCACTGCTGTAAATATCAGTCTGTGTGCAGCCAGTCAGTTTTAATGAGAGAGGCCTTCCCCCAAGGGCAATGACGGACAAGATGTTTTGGTGCCTGCATTTAATCTCTGCTAATTTAGAGGAAATGAGGGACGCTTTGTTGTCCGCTATATCTGACATTATTCACAGGTGAAAAAACATCACGTCTGTCTTTGACCTAAAGAGCAAGTTAACCTTGATTTCTTTTGATATTCTGTTGAGAGGCAGAGGTGAGAGAGGTTCTCCAGTCATCAGTTACAAAAGCTATAAATGCTAAGCCATTCCCGTAACAGGAGAATTTGTGCAGATGCTGTCTACCCATGTAATGCTATAGACAAAAATAAATGTCTAAGCTCTATTGAACCTGGGTCTAAGGGAGTTCAAACAATTATTGTCATCCCAGAAGGATGAACTGGATAATTTTGAGTTTAGATGGGAAGATAAATCTGTGCGCTGCTCTTCCAACCTCTTTTAGATGAAAAAGGATTTTTAGATTAACTCTATGTGAAGATAAAGTTGTTTGAGCTTGTTATGGAGTTTGGTGTGGGGATTCTTTATAATCCAGTAGACAAACTTGTGATTTGGGTGCTGCATAAGATGACTTTAACTGAATTTCCAGCACAACGTTACATGAAATGGCAATGGTGCCATGTTTTGCTGCAAGAGTAATATTAAATGGACTGCATCAGTTAATTGTTTTGGTCCTTGCTCTGATGGCTCCTATACCTGTCCTTGTAATTCGTTAATTTGGCCCTTGGGCCAAACAGTTGATTTAGCTCAACATCATCCACTTTAGGATGAAGACACACGGAGCTACTAGTAGCAGTCAAGGCTACAGAAATATACCTTTACCATTAATTTTCTATAAGTGTGTTATAGCAGAGGCATTTCCCAGTATTGTCTATGACAGGGTATTTTCCGGCATTTAGTAGCTGTGACAAGTAGCTGCTGCTAAGTAGCTCCATGTGTCTTCACTATTAGGTGGATATATTGTGAGAAAGGTCTGCTTGTTTTGGGTTTAAGAGTATATCTGAGACAATTCACATTTTTAAATGGATAAATAATGCTAATAATTTACTGTTAATTCAATCTTTTCATCCCTGTATTTCTATTCATTTTGGTAATGAAGCAAAAGCAAAAGAGATTTTTTTTGTAGACTTCCTGTTAAGTTGATTTTGTTTTTGTTTTTTCAGGTGCAAAAATTATTTGAGCAACCATGGCTCACTCCAAGGCCAAGGGCAATGATGGAAAAATCACGTATCCCCCAGGTGTCAAGGAAATATCAGACAAGATTTCAAAAGAAGAAATGGTTAGACGGTTAAAGGTGAGTTATTTCTTTGTCTCTGCAAAAGTGCGTCCCTTAATGGCTGCAAACTCAGCAGGACAATTGCACTAGATTTTTATTGGGTGATAACTGATTTTCTTAAGTTATTTTTTTCTAAACGCTGCATACTTAGTGAATATTTAATAAGATAACTTTCAAGCATAGCTTAAAACTGAACCTATTGTATTTCCCTAGATGGTTGTAAAAACTTTCATGGATATGGATCAAGACTCTGAAGAAGAAAAGGAGCACTATTTGAACCTTGCTTTACACTTAGCCTCTGACTTTTTCCTCAAACATCCTGACAAAGATGTACGATTGCTTGTGGCATGCTGCCTTGCTGATATTTTTAGAATCTATGCCCCAGAAGCTCCATATACATCGCCTGAAAAATTGAAGGTAAGGCAGATAATGCTCTAAACGTTAATTATTCAACAGCAGGGCACTGCAGGAAACTTCTATAGAGACACACAATAAAGTTAAACCTATTAGAAGAAGATATTTGTACTTACTGCTAAAATATACATTGCACTGAAATAGCTTTCCATCACAGTATTGTGAATAAAATGTAGACACTATAGTTGTTCTACTCCTACTCATTAATTGAGATTGACACCAAGGCTTAAATTCTTAAGCAGTGCCTTTAGTTTCCCTGGATGAATAAGTTATTAATATAAGTAAGTATATAACAGGCCTTTGTCAGGGCCTATGTAAAGTTTTTAATAAGTTTGTTTAATGCCAGTATAGGCAGTTGTATAACTGTCTTCTGCAAAGTTAGATGGATGTTAGATGTTGGATGGAGCACGCCAGGACAACTTTTTCAATAAAAAAATATTATCCTTTATTTCTTGCTTCCATTAAAAACATATAGAGAAACTGAAACCCCCCAGCTTGACACGTTTCATGGCTCAAGGCCACTTCATCAGAAGCTATATAACTGTCTTCTGTACTGTCTCCATTTTACTAATGACAAACCATATATCATTTTGAAAGTCAAAGTAGAATAATATACTGTATGATATTTATAGTTTACTAGTGATTGGAAATTTTACAGTAATCAAAGGTGGTGAATGGGAGTGCACTGACAAATCCTCTTTCCTGTTAAATATCATGAGAATAATTACATAGACCCTCTATTTTACTTTTAGTGGTAAAGGTATAGGATCTATTATCTGGAAACCTATTATCTGGAAACATACGAATTATGGGAAGGCCATCTCCCATAGACTCCATTATAAGCAAATAATGCTAATTTTTAAAAATTATTTCCCTTTTCTCTGTAATAATAAAACAGTACCTTGCACTTGATCCCAACTAAGATATAATTACCCCTTATTGGGGGCAGAACAATCCTATTGGGTTTATTTAATGGTTAAATGATTCCCTTTTCTCTGTAATAATAAAACAGTACCTTGCACTTGATCCCAACTAAGATACAATTAATCATTGTTGTAAGCAAAACAATCCTATTGGGTTTATTTAATGTTAAATAATCTTTTAGTAGACTTAAGGTATGGAGATCCAAATTACTGAAAGATCCCTGATCCTGAAAACCCCAGGTCCTGAGCATTCTGGATAATGGGTCCCATGCAGACATTTGTTTTAAATCCATAAATTAGCCCCATACAGACAAATGTTACAAACCCAGTGTATGAATTAGGCTGTAGTAGAGTAGTTTGTGCCCCCCCCCCTTTTTCTTTTTGTTTTAAATTTTTGGTCAAGGCACATTTTAACAAGGTTACAGATAAAAGAAAATAAGGTTGAATCAACCATTCAGTCTTAGTTCTAAGAATATCTAGAATAGCAAGTATGCTTTATAATTTGGGCTACATATTGGAATGATTCTGATCATTGAACAGAAACATAAACCAGAGTATTTAATTTTATGATTTATCCTGTTTAAAGCAAACGTGCTAAGGAAACGGGCTCCCGTCCCCCCTTTTGCCTCCTTACTTTCTTGACCGGACAATTTTTACACTGGGGAGGACCCTTCTGTTATTTAAGCCACTTTCTCTCGATTTTAGAAACCAGCCAAAGATTTTAGAGCTGAAATGATGATGGCAGCATAAGTGTTGCTTCTTGTCCTGGATAACTATAACAATATTATAAGTCACTGAGGAGTTCCATGACCATATAAAAGCACAAGGCTGTAGGCTTCCTATTTTACAACATTTACTGTAATACACAAGTTTCAGTAAGTTGTGACAGAAATGACAGCACAGTTTATAAAGATATAATTTACATGATAGTCATTGCTTTAGTGTATTATAACGTAACAAACATCAGCGTTAGGCCTCTGTACAACTCAGTTATTTCATGCCATAGAATACACTCTGAGAGTGCAAAGTACAGTATTTGTTGTATAGAACTGATTTACAGATACTTTACCCAGCATCTCACATGGCACCACTTTCCATTTGGTTATGGCAAATAAAGCATAAATATTATTTTGGAAGCATACTTACTCCCTGACAGTTTCTTATGGCTTGAAATAAGCAGCAAGTTAAGTTTAAATTTAGTGAGTGTACATTGAATTAAGATCTGCTTATCACCTAATTTTTTGAGTACCATATCACTTTGTTTTTTAAGCCATTCTAGTCATGTTAGATACCTCAAAGATTCCTTATTTGCAAATGATTTATAGGTAGGGGTATGGGACCCATTATCCAGAATGCTCGGGACCTGGGGTTTTCTGAATAAGGGGTCTTTATGTAATTTTGATTTTCATACCTTAAGTCTACTAAAAAATCATGTAAAAATGAAATAAACCCAATAGGAGTGTTCTGCATCCAATAAGGATTAATTATATCTTAGTTGGAATCAAGTAGAAGATACTGTTTTATTATTACAGAAAAAAGGAAATAATTAAAAAAAAAAAATCTGAATTATTTCTTATAATGGAGTCTATGGGAGATGGCCTTCCCATAATTTGGAACTTTCTGGATAAGGGGTTTCCGGATAACAGATCCCATACCTGTACTTCCTCATTTACCCTTTATAAAAAGAAGATGCTTTTCAACTTATCATACCAGCAAAATGTAAAAATGAGTGGGTACAAATTGTTGTAAAAATATGTAGTCATTGATGTATTTCTTTTTTTGTTCTTAGGATATATTTATGTTCATAACAAGACAACTGAAGGGGCTTGAAGATACAAAGAGTCCACAGTTTAACAGATACTTCTATTTACTAGAGGTAAGCTATGAATATTGTGTTTTGTAATGTTTACATTGACTGTAACGTCGTCCTATATGAATTGTTACATGTGTCCCTTCTCTTAACAGAATATCGCATGGGTGAAATCCTATAATATATGTTTTGAGCTAGAAGATAGCAATGAGATTTTTACGCAACTGTATAGAACACTATTTTCTGTGATCAAGTAAGTATAAATAAGTTAGTAATGTCCAAGATGTTTCATGTGTTGGGCTTCGTGTTTCTTAGGAATGTGTGGTTTTTTTTTTTCAATTTCTGTAAAATGGAATAAGGAAACATAGAATATTTTATGCTGTTTTCCAGGAATATAGATTCTGTTGCTGTCAGTCAAAGGTTTTAAGGAAAGGGATGTCTAATGCATTGACGGCTGCTGAAATGTTAGGCACCCCCTGGTGAATTTATTGCAATTTATTTCCTACTGGCTTAGAGAACTTTCTAAAGAAGCATTGAGCTACTTTCAGACATCTCTTTCTGACTTACATGGACAATAGAGTTGCAGTTGATTTTACACTACTGGTTTTTTTAACTAGAAGGTTGCTCAGGCTAGTGCAGTGGGGAAAAAAAAGCCTTATTAACCTTCTACTTTTCATGGATTAGGGCAGATTGACGATTGTTTGTTTAAAGGTGAACTAAAGATTAAGTAAAGAAGTAGGCTTGAAATTAACCCTGTAGCATCAGTATATACAACAGGAAACCTCATTTTCTGCTTGATAATGTGCAACAAACCATGAGCTTGGCTTCTAAACAGCTGCTTAGAGCACACTGAGCATGTGCATGTCACCGAGACACCTAACAAATTCCAAGATGGGGAGTGCCAGTGCGGAGTCATTGCTTCTATAGAGATGCTGAACTTTTAAGCTGGTGCAGTTAGTTTAACATATAAAATATGACATTTGTATTCATATTAATTTTTTAGGGTTTATTCTTTATACAAACTCAACTACTTACTGGTGGCTGTAAGTGTAAAAACAAAACAGGGATCATTTAATGCTTTATAACAAAAAGTTCTAATTATTTTACTTGTCTAAAAAAAAAAAAAAAAAAAAAATGTTATACATAGCATCATAGCGCCCAGAATAACATACCTTTCTCCCTGCATTCAGTCTTATTTTATTACTACAGCACAAGTAGCTAATTTCAGCTACTAACAAGTCTTGTGTGAAGCTCAACCCCCATTTTTGTTCTTAGCTCTACTTTTTTTGACTGTGAGTTGCCTACTGTGCATATTTGCTTCCTCTGCGCCAGTGAAATTAATCAGAACAGAAAAGGGGGTGAGACTTCACACTAGACTAGAAAGTAGCTGAAATAAGACTGAATGCAGAAAGAAAGGGGTATTGTTATTCTGGGTACTATTGAGTAACTTTAGAGAGAGAAAAAGTTTTTTACTTATTATTAGATATTGTGATTTAGGCAGGCAAGACATCCTTTTCCCCTAAAAAGTATAGATAGGAGCTGTTCTGCAATTTGTCTTACTAAAGTTGTCTCCATCTTTATGTCCTTCAGGAGAATAACATTATATTTCCTACCTGCAAGTGCTGTTCTGTATAATGCTTATGCACAGCACAACTTGCGCTATTCTAACAGATAAACGTCATGAGGTTTATGAATTAAATGGTACAGATGTCAAAAAGGCATTTGTATGTTCCATTACAGATCATTGACTCAGTAAAACTGTTGCTTTTTAATAAGGATAAGGGAGACTGCATAGACATTTTTAATTGAAAAAGTAACTTTGCCAATTTCCTTGATTTTTAGTAATGGACACAATCAGAAAGTTCATATGCATATGGTGGATTTAATGAGCTCTATAGTTTGTGAAGGCGATACCGTTTCTCAGGAGCTGCTCGATAGTGTCCTTGTCAACTTGGTTCCTGCACACAAGGTATATATTTCTCAATATTATGGGTGTATTGCTAATAATAAAACTGGTATATAGATTATATATATTCTACTGTTCTTTGAACTGTTTTTGCACCCTCAGAAAAACTCATGCGTTGAGTTGTAAAACTTAAACTAAGGATTCTAAAGGCAAAATATTTTAATTGATATTTGTGTTCTGTCTGGAATAGGCAACTGTTTTCGAAAATACATCTACTAAATATTTTTTACTGTTTTTTTTAGTATGAAACAAACGTTGTTTGCATTTTAAACAACTAATGTTATTACCGTTTCACATTTTATGACCATCCCCTGGCTTCCGCTTTACATGTATCCCCAGTAGAGTTATACTGCTTTCGCCAGTGCCTTTCTTCTGCTTGTCCCAGCTGCACCTTTCTCCTGTATATTGCAAAATAGTTGCTTTGTGCTACACAGAAGGCAAATATCAATTAATATGTTGTGGTTTTTATGTTTTCGTAAGCAGATTTAAAAGAATTTGAAAACTTGTATTGTTCCTCATTGGTTACAAAAAAGGCATCCGAAATTAAGTGAAACATTTTCCCACAAGATGATAAATTGTTAATTGTATTATTTTTTAACACTCGGATGTCTTATTTACTGCCTGTTGGTTCTTTCTCTTGTGATGTACCACAGGGCTACCTAACTCATCCATATTCCCTCATTCACAGTTATACATACTGATGCTGAAAATGATGCGCATTGTCTTTTACAGTAGCCATGACAAGTAGCTGCTTCTAGCAACTCTATGTCTTTACACCCTTAAATGGACAGTATACTCCGGTTTTCAACATGAGCTTGATAAATGGGGCATGTACATAACATGCTTTTTGGCTATTGTGTTAGTAAGAAAATATCTATTGTTTCTGGCACTAAACAAGAAAATAAAAAGCACTTCTGGTAACTTCCTGGCCGAACGGTTGGATGAAAAGCTAATACAACAAATCACCTTTTATGTCCCTCACCCCTCCAACTGAATGTACAGTTCTCTATTGTAAATGTGTGTTTATGTATTTAAATGCATGTGTGCGTGTATGTATATAGTGTATGATATACAGTAATAATAAGGACATTTTCCACTTTTTACATTATCTGTGGTAAATTGTTTGGGTTTCAGGTATTGGCCTGTGGTTCTAGAATGATACCAACCAAATAATGTGTGTTTTTGGTTTCAGAATTTAAACAAACAAGCTTATGACCTGGCAAAAGCTCTGCTTAAGAGAACCGCTCAAGCTATTGAACCATATATTACAAATGTAAGTTTCAACTTAAAAAGTAATTATTTTTAATACTGTTATTTTTCTTAAAGGGAAAACCAATGAAATGAATTGATGCAAATATACTAATGGTGCTTTTCTGTACCCTTGTACTCTTTACCTTCATTTTCTGAGATATTTTTATGTTTAGACTTCTGATAACAGGTTTTGGCTCAACTGGGAGTCAGCAACTAATCTCCCCAATATGACATCCCACTGGATTGAATGTAAATCGCCGGTGGGATGGCATATGCAGCGACGCGATTTTGGGAAATCACAGTGCTGCATATGCCATCCCACCCACGATCTACATTCAAGCCGGTGGAATGGCATATCGGGGAGATTAGTCGCCCGAAACAAGGGCGATTTGACGTGGGCAACTAATCTCTCTGTCTACCACTGCCCTAAAATGGATCCAGAATATGCATAAACAATTAGCGCCATGGCAGAGGGGGAAATCTTTGCTACTGTGGGTGAAAAATCTTAAGCATACCTCTTTGCTAACATTCTGATTGCCATGTTAAAACACCTGATTCACCTTTATGTTAACTTTTAGTAAGTTATAGAATGTTCTATTCCTAGCAACTTTTTAATTGGTCTTTCTTATTTATTTTGTATAATTTTTGTATTAGTTCTGTCTTCTACATCTTTCCAGCTTTCAAATGGGGGTCACTGACCCCGGCAGCCAAAAAAAACTATTACTCTGTGAGCTTATAATTTTATTATTATTGTTACTTTTTATTGCTTTTATTTTTATAAGTCCCTCTCCTAGTCATATGCCAGTCTCTCATTTAAACCACTGCCTGGTTGCTAAGGTAAACAACATACTAACAACCGTATAGCTGCTGAAATGGAAACCAATTGCAAGTTGTTGTTGTTGTTGTCAAAATATCATTGTACATGTCATACTAAAATCTGAAGGTGAACAACCCCTTTTAGCCAGATCGCCACATGAAAAGCATTTTACATGCAATGATCAGAATGTTAGTGAAGAGAGGTATTTTCAGGTTTGTTGAGATTTGTAGCGATTTGACATCCGCAGGTATTGCAGATTATCAGCTGGCCACAAATCTTGTTAGCCACTGCCTTTAGGGTTGCTGACACTGTCCTTTAAAAAGCTGTTGAGCTGAAAGCCTGTTGTTAAATTTGTTTGGACTGAAAGCCCAGTGAAGATAAGCTTTGGTTTGTCATCTTCCAGTTCCCAATGGCCTGGTTCATGGTGCATTGACATATGAAATTCATGCCCAATTAACCAATGACTGACCGTCACAGTACATGGATAGTGCTCGTTCCATCATATATTTTAACAGCAGAATTTGCACTCTGAGACATCTTTATTACCTGGTTGGATATACCTGTATTTCATAGTGAATGAATACACAAATTAAAAGTTTAGCAATAAATCAGATTATATAAAAATTGGCATAGAAATGGGTACAGGTAGAAAACTAACATTTACAACCTTTGTCTTTTGTAATTGTTCCCATTGATTTAAATAAAAATTGGAACCGTAACACCAAAATATGAAAGTGTTTTAAAGTAATTAAAATATAATGTAATGTTGCCCTGCACTTGTAAAAACAGGTGTGTTTGCTACAGAAACCCTACTATAGTTTATATAAATAGGCTGCTGTGTAGCCATGGGGACCGCCATTCAAAGGGGTGAAGTAAATCGGTCCATTTTATACTAATTTTACACTTTTTTTGCATTTGCAGTTTTTTAACCAAGTTTTGATGCTTGGTAAAACCTCCATCAGTGATTTGTCAGAGCACGTCTTTGATCTGATACTGGAGCTCTACAACATTGATAGTCATTTGCTTCTTTCCGTTTTACCTCAGTTGGAGTTCAAGCTCAAGGTAAGTAAGATGCTTTAATATTAAAGAAACCCTACCATTAAAGTAACCTTTCTGTGTCATTGAAAAATGTGAATTTGTTAGCCCAGATATTACTGATAAGCATAATTGTCTAGCCCCTGCGCCAGTGTTAAACGTGGTGTTTTTGGCCCACCTAGAAGAAATCAGGAGAGTCTAGCCTATGAATATTCCCTTTTGTAGCTAATATGTAGGAGCATTAATATATAGTGGTCTGGTGGTACAGAAAATGAGGATGTTAGACTTCACCTAGGAGTTCCATGACCTGTATAAAACTGTAGACTACTGTATATTTATTTCTGCCATCCCCCTTTTCTTCTAAAAACTCTTATTTGCTTCTTATTGATGTGCTGTATATGTGTGTGTATGTATGTATGTATGTATGTATATATATATAATATATTGTTTGCACATTGTTTAAATGTTTCCTATCATGAATGGCATCTGCTTGGGTATGTGACCATAATGTTATAGTATTCTGAAAAGTAGTTAAGTGGCTATCTGTGCTTCTGTTAATTAAATGTTAATCTTTGGCATTCAGAGTAATGACAATGAAGAGCGACTGCAGGTGGTGAAATTGCTGGCAAAAATGTTTGGTGCCAAAGATTCAGAACTGGCTTCTCAAAACAAACCTCTTTGGCAATGCTACCTAGGAAGGTAATTATCAGGTTACTCTGTCATCATAATATTTGTACTTATGAAAATCTGGTTATATATGTACCCCTTGCCCATTTTAGCTTGGTTAACACCTTGGCTGAGCTTTACTGATAACTTATTTTGTCCAGGTTCTTAAAAGAACAGGTAAAGGTAAAATCCCTTGAGGATGCCAAGTTATCAGACACACTAGTCACTCTAGTCGCTTACCTGTAGCCGTATATTGGTTTAAAAAACAAACAAACCTCTTGAGGAGACTGCTTCCTAAGCACTGTGCCAAAAACTTCTACTTCTCTAGGCTTCCTCTGCCAGTTTGAATAAGCACATGTATAGTACCTAACTACAAATATCTATAATGCACATTGGCAACAATGTGTCTGAATGATGGCAACACATGACTTCTCATGCAGTACCCTGAGCTGTTTTTTTTTTTTTTAAAGAATAAGAGCAGCAACCAACCCAGGGTAACTTAGCACCCCCAGGGATTCCACTCTTTCTTTTCCTTTACGGGTATGGTTCTAAAGTCATTAAAGTGCAAATGTCTCTATAAACGGGAGTCCATATCAAAATTAAACACACAAACTGGTCTTGACCATCTTCAATCCCAACCCCCCGCCCAGGTCTTTCAAAAGTCATAGCAGAGAAGTGCAGAGAAAAACAGCCAGACCCACAATGCAAAACAGCCAGACCAAAATGCTCTTTTAGTAGCAACTATATTAACAAACAAATTGAATATTTTTCTATAATGTATTTTAGAATGTAAGTTAGAATTACATTTTCTTTCTTAGTACCAAAAATAATTTTTGGTTGTTGCTTCCCTTTTTAGGCAACATAATTTTTTTTTCTCCTTGGTCCTTCTCATGGATTTGAAAATGTGCTGTGTGTGCCAGATAATTTTTAAAATAGCGGGTAATACCCATTTATTGCCATACTGTATTTTCCAAAGAATGGAAAGTCTTTTATTCATATCAGCATAATCTATCATCATCATTTAATTCAGATAAATTAAAGCTTCCTGCAAAGAAATGTGTCCATGAATATATATTTTAGACATTTAAAAGTAAACATAAAGCCGGCAAATAGTCTTTATTTTAAAGATGTAACCTTTCAGTTAGCTGAATTTTATGTTTGCTTAATTTATTTCCAAATCCAGGAACTCATGCTTTTATTCCCTATTTTACTTGGTAGATTTAATGATATACATGTGCCCATTCGTTTAGAATGCGTGAAGTTTGCTAGCCATAGCTTGATGAACCACCCTGACCTCGCAAAGGATTTAACAGGTACTTCTATATCATTTCAAAAATAATTTGTTTTATTTAAGGAATATGTCACCATATTAACCATGTAATTCTTTAATTCCAAAATTCTCTTGTGTTAACACTAAGGATCAAAACACAAAAGTAGGCAGTGAGGAGCTCAGTTGTTCTAATCTGTAACAGTAAAGGAAATGCAGCAAAGCTACACCCCATTTCTAGAACAATTTTTAT
The DNA here is from genome assembly GCF_000004195.4 of Xenopus tropicalis. Classification (NCBI taxonomy): domain Eukaryota; kingdom Metazoa; phylum Chordata; class Amphibia; order Anura; family Pipidae; genus Xenopus; species Xenopus tropicalis. Next base: position 153,094,133 of record NC_030678.2, on the reverse strand, counting down.
AAGTTTCTTCATCTGCCTCTCTGGATCTGACGCATCAGCCTTTTGTTCCAATCATTATTATATATAATGATTGTGTTAATGCAAAGGTATTCAATTTAGGCCCATGACCCACATGTGGCCTCAGGTTAAGGTTGGCTTACCATGGAGAGGTTCAAACAGTTCATTATTTAGTATTTCCCTTATAAATATGTCGGGTAAAAAGCTTGTGCATATAGTCTGAATGGAAACAAAGAATTAGGCAAAGGAGACTGACAAACTGCAAGAATTAAAAGGGATACTGCTGGTATGGTGGAAATGTACTTGTAGGAGAAACAAGTGGCACAGTCACTTTTTCAATTCAGGTCAATAGGGGGGCGGCCGGTGACAAAGTCCCATCAGCCTTAATCTTGGTGTGTGTGCGCAGAGAGATGTCATAAAGCTCAGGTATTCTCTTGTATGCAGCAAAAATATAACTAAGAATTTGTCAGCAGCAAAGCCCAAACTGATAACCCGAATACTGTACGTAAGGCCCAATAGCACAGTTAGGTGTTTGCAGAAAATTCATCTTTGTTGTGTCTCATTGGTTTTTAAGCTGGAAGCTGGTGATTTATGACTCGATAATGCACATTGTGCAAAACCACTTGTTTCCTATGGTAATAACAGAAGGCATTGGGTGCTTCTTCAATGGCTGAAAAGGCATCGGACGAATACACCACATTCTATCAATTTAAAAGTTAAAAAGTGATATGCTTGACAATGCTTTATATTTATACAAAAAAGACTTATTATAGAATTTTTTGTTATAGAGTATCTTAAAGTGAGATCACATGACCCTGAAGAAGCCATTAGGCATGACGTCATTGTGTCTATAGTTACTGCTGCTAAGAAAGATCTCCTTCTGGTCAATGACCAACTACTGAATTTTGTCCGCGAGAGAACTTTGGACAAAAGGGTAAGAGACTCCTTATTTTTAAAAGCATTTGTGTATGGGCTATGTGAGCTATATGACTTTTTATGCAGTGCAGATTTCTGGAAAGCACATCCTATTCTGCATCAGAGTTTTTTTTTTTTTTTTTTACAGTATTCTGAATGTCCTCCTGATTTGCAAACCCAAGGCAGCAGACTTACACAACTGCTGTTATGGGGTCATGGCATCTTAGAAGTTCTGGGTTACTTCCTTGTGAAAATGGAAAGGGCCAGGTCATGATCCGATTCACTTGTGTAGCTTTTCAGGCTTCACGTATCATAGGCAAAAGAGATGCATTGCCAATAGCAGACATTTTCATTAAATTTGAAATCGAAAAGACTAGCAGCTCTATGGAAACTGGGAATGTAAGACCATATGAATAGTAAAGGTGACCATACACAGGCAGATTTAAGATGGTCCTTTAAACTGATTCAGCAGCTTATCTGCCTTTGTAAGGGGCCCTCAGATGGGCCTCCTCGTCTGTTGCCTGACATAATGCTGTTATCTGCAGGTTTCATTTATTCCACTCCCAATTTGCTTTTTCACATTTTGTGCATTCCTCTTATATTTTACAGCTATTTGTCAGTGAAGGCTGAAAAGGTGGTAAATTTTAGTTCTTTTTAATGTAAGATCTAAAGCTGGAGAAAGAATTCTAGGCGCACACTTTTGAAGTCTGCACTGAATAATTTAAAATCTGTCAGCAGTCTATCTTTTGTGTAATTTTTATAATTTCTGTATTGTTTTTTTTCCCCTTATGAAGTGGAGAGTAAGAAAAGAAGCAATGATGGGGCTTGCTCAGATCTATAAAAAGTATTCCCTGCAAGGTGAAGCTGGAAAAGAATCTGCAAAACAGATTTCATGGATAAAAGATAAGCTGCTGCACATATATTACCAGAACAGTATTGATGATCGGTAAGGTCATTTATTTTGTTGATATGTCTTTTTTCAATATGTACGTAGATAATCATCTTTATGCTATTTAGGCCACTGACTAGCAATGGAGGTGTCAGACATAAAATAATCTTGCAGAATAATCTTGCAGGTTGCTTCTGGCTGTCTTCCAGTGTATTTTGTTGTTGGTAATTTTCTTCCCACAGTTTGATCATTGGGAAGTGTAGCAAATTATGTTAAAAATAATTCTTAAATTTAACATGTCACATAGAGGTAATATGGTATGGGGCTGCTTGTATAAAACACAAATATGCTAGGCAAGCCAAGAGCATCCATAAAATGCACAACTGGCTGTGTGGGTCAGACCTTCCCACTAGGGACTGGCTGTGTGGGACAGACATTCCCTCTAGGGACAGGCTGTATGGGTCAGACCTTCCCTCTAGGGGACTGGCTGTATGGGCCAGACCTTCCCTCTAGGGACTGGCTGTGGGGGTCAGACATTCCCTCTAGGGACTGGCTGTGTGGGTCCCTGTGGGACATTCGACCCTTCAGTGATTAAACACTATTTCATGATCTATCCAGAGGCTACCCACTAAGACTGGTACTATTCATTAAAAAAATTAGCAAATTGTTGTGTTTGCTGTTGGCTTTAGTTTGACTCACGTACATTGCTTTTATCCACAGTGCTTGTTAAGGATTTTAAAAAATAAAAATAAAACAAATAATTGGACTAACTATGCTACCATTATATAGGCTGGTCCACTAAGTTCAGTATATAAAAAAACAACCATTCTAGCTAATTAATTTTTAAGGCTTTTAGTTCTCCTTTAAACATTTACAGAGCCCAAAAGTGTGTGTGTGTTTTATAGGTTCCAGGGAGAGCATCAACCAATAATCAGAAATAGACAACTGACTGCAGCAAGCACATTACTGTTGCTTGTAATACATTTGTCGATACGTTGCCAAATATAATGTACATCTTTTGGGAAATGAGCTGGTGTTGTGCACTCATCAATTAATAGCTGGGAATTGTATTTGTTTACCCTCCAGGTTGCTCGTTGAACGGATTTTTGCTCAGTACATGGTCCCTCATAATTTAGAAACTACAGAGAGAATGAAATGCTTGTACTACCTGTATGCAACATTGGATACAAATGCTGTGAAGTAAGTTTTCTACTGCTAGTTCTGAATGTGTATCATAATCGAATTTATTGTCCCTAAAATATGAAATGGAACCCTCTTTGTTAGGGCTGCACTGAATCCACTATTTTATTCATTCAAATCCTTTATGAAAGATTCATCCGATTACCAAACTAAATCTGAATCCTAATTTACACATGCAAACTAATTTCTGCATTTATGTGGAGAAAAATTACATGATTTACGGTGTTGTATAGTCTCTTATGAGAAACATTATTATGATTTAGAATAGTATAAATTGTTAACTAAATAACAGATTTAGTGTCAGAGTCTAACATTTTGCAGAGGTTACAAAACAGTCAGTGAGATTGGAAATGAAAACTTGAACAAAGCTCTCCCAAAAATGGCAAATCCTCATTTTAATCTTCCACAACAGCTCTGCAAAATACTATGATAACAATTTTTGTGTTAAAGGGCAGTTTGTGTTTAGGATAACGTACATTGTGATATATTTTTGTTTTGTGGTTTTTGTATAATTTAGTTTGTTTAGCAGCTCTCTAGTTTGGAATTTTAGCATCTTTCTGGTTGCTAGGCTCCAACACCTTAACAATAAAGCAACCGTTAGAATAAGAGACTGAAAGATGGACATGAGAGTGCCTTAATAGAAAGATGAGTAATAAAAAGTAACAATCACAATAAAATTGTTACCTCACAGAGTAATAGTTTTTTGGTTACAAGGGACAGTGATCCCCTATTTGGAAACTGGAAAGAAGCAGATGAGGAAGGCAAATAATTAAAACACAAGGACCAGATCAACAGTTGAAGAATAAGATGTTCTATTAGTACAAGTTATCATAAATGTGAACTACCCCATTAATTAAAGAACTGCTTTAAACTTTTATAATTTACAATTTCAACATATGGGTAGGATCAGTCATTCCTAGGAAAAATAGCTATTCTACAGAAGCACTAGAATTTTGTAGAGGCAGAATGCATCAAGAAACATTCAGCTTATTTTGTTTTTCCTACCAGAGCTCTGAATGAAATGTGGAAATGTCAAAACATGTTGCGGCATCATGTTAAGGATTTGCTGGACTTGATCCAAAAGCCAAAGGTATTTAGTATATGGGTTATATTTAATGTACTTAACATTTAAGGAACTTTAAAAACTAAGTATGACTGCAAAAGTGTGTTTTTTTTTTTCTTAAGTTCCCTGTTCATCTTTGTTATAAAACATGTCTACTGCATAACGCATAGTTTTGTTTTGTTTTTGTTTTTTGTTACATGACTTATTTAGCGTATAACTGTGAAAGTCTGTATTTGGTTTATGGTTTTTACCATTTTCCATTAAGGGGTAACTAAAATTTAAATGCTGTTCCTGTACAAACCCAATGCAACCACAGCCCAGTGAAGATCAAAAGTGTGTGTTTGTGTAAATTTATATATATTCACACACACACACACAATAAAAGTTGCAATACAAGGCTGATCAATAATTCAGCACAGTAACTATTTTATTCTGTATCAGAATTATTAGTCATGCAGTACCAGGTTTTATGGCAAATGTAACTTTAGTTTGTTTGTGATTTCCGACAACCCCTAACTTTAGTTTTTTAACAGCAGCCCAAAGCTCAGCCATGTGCCGAGCCGCTGACACTCAAAAGATGGCCTAACAAAGCTTGAACATGTGAACACTTTTGAAAACATGAATCTTTATTATTATAAGGCTGCTGAATGTTTGATCTACTACAGTAACTGCACTATATAATATACAGAATTTCTTGCCATAGTTATTTTGGCTTTAGTGCTTACATTCATAGAAAAATGTGCATGGTAGCTTATACCCTGATAAGGTTTGATTCTTCAAAATAAAATTGGATTGGTTTGTTGCACCTATGCTATGTTATGTGTCTGAATTTAGTGGAACAGCACAAGTTTTATTGTTTTAAGGAGTAGGCCCTTATTCTGGACTAACCTGTAACTTCTATTTACAGAATAATCTTTATGCATATTTAAGTTTGTAAACAGGAGCTGGCATTTTTAGGGACTGGATTATAAGGAAATTATGCTGAAATTTAGAGGGGGGCATGGCCTGAATGTGGACAGTATAGGATGTAAGGGTTAAAGCGCCGCTAAATACTCTGATATTATCTGGGCTTTTAGCCTGCCATGGGACTAGGACATCTCCCAACACAACCTACAATACCTCCATCCTCTCAAGCGTCCGCATGGGGAAACATAGTGGGAAACGTGCAAAGCCTCTTGAATAGCATAGCTCTCAATATGAATGATGCCAGACCTACCATGAGAGCTGCTAAACTAAAACTAGACTTCAATCTAGTTAAGCAAGATGTGCAGAATATTAGAGACCCTACACCTGAGGTAGAAAAAAGGGTCTCTGATCTTGGCAATTTGGTAAATCCCATCCCAACTAGACTTGATGATATGATAACTTGTGTATCATAGGCCTACCAGAAAGGGCCAAAAGGGAAGCAAGTGGAAATCTTCCTTGAACGATGGTGGCTTAAATAAAATCTTCCCACCAAATACATCCTCTACAAATCTTGTCATTGAGGGAGCCCACAGAGTGCCATTTAAAGAGGACGTAGTAACCCTTATCATGGAATGAGTTGCTGAACTACCAGTTCTACCACTGGCATCATGGGGGATTTAAACATTGTATTCTCGGAGGGAAACAAGGAATGCGCCTAAAACAGGATTCGCTTAGGGATTCAGCCTTTTTCAAGAGGATTCGCCCTGGCCAAACCGAATCCTTAAAATCCTTTTTGTCACACAAATGGAAGTTAGAATTTTTTGCCACGTGCTGCTCACGTAATTCTTTTTGACGCTTCAGTAGCTTTATTTGCATATGAAAATTATGATTCGGTATTCGGCCGAATCTTTCAATCCCAGAATAAGTGGATTCGGTGCATCCCTAAAAACAACAGGCTATTTTCTCAACTAAGCAGACCCTGTCCTCTGTCTTCTTCGGCCTCCACATTTCACCTCACTGATTTCTGGGTACATAAGCACCTAGAGGAGAGATCCTTTACATGCTTCTCTGCATCACATAATACTATGTGCAGAATTGACTTATAATATATTATAATATTATTATACTTATTATATATAAATCTTATACAAGATATCCCATAGTTCATGTGCATCCCTCCATCTAAAAAGCCAAATATGCCAATTTTTTGTAGTCTGTCTGTATAGAAAAGAACTATGACATGTTATGTAGAAACTAATATACGCACTTGGTGTATTATTTATTGTTTCTGGATTTGCTGTTCACCTGTAATTGTGTGGGGTGAATTATATATAATATGAGAGCCAGCATAGCTTCCCTCACGGGGCTACGTCGGAAAGCCAAAGTGATTTGTATGTTCCCCACCAGTGGTTTACGTTATTGCTGGTGGGAAGGGAACTAGGGATGTTTTTGTTGCTTGAGGCAGAACAGATTTGTCATGGGTGACAAAACAGCCTGTGGCAGTTTAAATTGTGTTTATGAGCCTTTTTTTTTTTTTTTTTACATAAGCCCAGCTGAGTGAGCTTTTGTCACAAACATGGATATATTTTACCTGTAAAGGAATCATTCAGTGTACAAATGAAACTGGGTAAAATTGATAGACTTTGCAAAATAAACAGTGTTTTCAATATAGTTAGTTAGCCAAAAAAGGTTGGAGTGAGCAGATGTCTAACATAATTGCCAGAACACTACTACCTGCGTGCTCACAAACTAACCGAACAGTTATGGCCCGTGTAGTGCCCCAATCTTCAAAGAAAACACCCAGTTTAGTAAAGTGTATATATTTATATAGTGTGCTAACACAGTTTAATTAAACAATTATAAAAGGGGTCAAAGTTTACCTAAAAACCCAGAACGCCTGACGCGGTTCTTGCGTACCTGCACTTAATCATGCCGCACGCACGAAACGCATCAGGCGTTCTGGGTTTTTAAGGATGTAAATAAAGTTAGAGTTTTATCCATTTTCTGGCTGACCATGGTGCTTTGCGAACCGCTTTCTTCAGAGATTTGAGTTTGCTCCCATGTCATGGCCCCCCCTTCCTCTAAAGTCACTGACTAACTAAGAGGTTAGAGAGCGTAAAGCAGGAATTAGTGCTCTGGTTATTATGTTAGACATCTACTCAATCCAGTCCTTATACATTACGTTATTTAGAAATAATTTTTTATTGTGCACTATCTATCCATTTAACCCAGTTTCATTTTTACGCTGAACTGTTCCTTTAACAAAGGAAACACAAGCCATCTTCCTTCTCTTCATTTAGAAAATAGAGGCGGTAAGTCAAGGTCTTTGCAAAATCTGTAACAAGTACCTTGTGTTGGAGATTCTAATTTGTATTCCCCTTCCCTTTCAGACAGAAGCTGGCAGCAAAGCAATATTTTCCAAAGTGATGGTTATTACAAGTAAGTATTGTTCTTATACAGGCTAATGCAGCTGCCCAATATTGCAGTGTTTTCTCCAGATGTCACGATCATTTAAAAATATATATATACTTTGTTTTTAGGAAACTTGCCAGACCCTGGCAAAGGTCAAGATTTTTTAAAGAAATTTACACAAGTGTTGGAAGACGATGAAAAAATCAGAGGACAGTTGGAGAAACTTGTCAGTCCTACATGTTCCTGCAAGGAAGCCGAAGTCTGTGTGGTAAGGTTAAAGCTCATATAGAATTCTTTCCCCTGCAGATGAAAATAACCGGCATATTTAAAAGACGCAAACTGTTGATGTTTCTCTAAAAAGTTAGTGTGAAACTCCCACAGATCTGTCTTAGCAGAAGCCTCTGAAATATGCTGCTGTCAGCCCGTCTTTATACTGGGCAGGGCTTTATAGAATAAACAGTTCTCTCTGCATAATATTTACAAAAGCACTGTTATCACTTAATTACTCTCTTATTCCTAGAATCACAAAAATGCTATGTTAGGGGTTATTTACTTTCAGTGCATATGCATATAATGGGTTTTACGGAATAAGTCTATATGTGTATAGGGTTTTTTTTTTTTCATTTCACTCTAGGTCTAGTTTTAGACCCAGAGCCATATTGTAGTGGTATATGTAATCAGTAGGTATGAATTGCACCCTCCCCAGATTGAAATTATCAGACACTGGTTATAAGGGAAAACCTTTATACTTTATCATCTAGAACAGTGATCCAGTGGCTCAGGGGCAACATGTTGCTCACCAACCCCTTGGATGTTGCTCCCAGTGCCCCCAAACCAGGTAGTTATTTTTGAATTCCTGACTTGGTGGCAAGTTTTGGTTGAATAAAAACAAGATTTACTACCAAATAAAGCCCCCTGTAAGCTAATAGTGTGCATAGAGGCTCCCTAAGCCAATCTTAGCCCTTATTTGGCACCTCCATGAACTTTTATGATGCTTGTGTTGCTCTCCAAGTCTTTTTACATTTGACTGTGGCACACGACTAAGAGAGGTTGGGGACCCCTGATCTAGAAGATTGTAAGTTCTATGGGGCAGGGACCGCCTCTTGTATCTTTGACTCTTAACTTATTGCAACTGTATTTATTGTTATACTTTGTATTTATCTATTATTATGTTATTAACCCCCTGTTTGTATTAATCTATTCTACTGTACAGCGCTGCGTACATAAGTAGCGCTTTATAAATAAAGATATACATACATAATAAATAGACCATGTTGCAGATCATGATCAGCTCTAGTGAGGAAATTAAATTTTGCCTCCTTTTTAAATCTCCACATACCGGCATTATAATATCCCTTTGATATTCTGCTGGGCAGTTTGATTATATATGCATTTCCCTGTTAGTGACAGGTCCTTCATTGGTGCAGCAGTTAGTTGTGACACCCGGACATAGCAATGAGACAATGTGATGTCCTTTGCTTAGAAGTGGTAGCTAATAGGCACCCAGACAATAAACCACTTTATGTAAAGTCACAATTTTCGTTGGGCAAGTTTATTCAAAAAAAGGCAAATACATTTTGACAGTATTATTTTGAAGTTGCCCGTAGCACTTAATGTTGTTGTTGTTATGTGGTTATTTTTAACTGTTAATCTTCTTGACCAGCTGTTCCGTTTCTTAAAACATTTCATTTTGATTAAATATAACTGCGAGTTAATATTTCTTTAAATATTTTGCACCACAAATTACTTGGTAGCATATGGCTTATTCCTTACTAATACTAGCAGTCTGAAGAAATACGGATGACCATGTGTGTAACAGAATCTGCATGTCAATGATTTGTGCTTTCTTTCTCTCCACAAGCGTGATATTACCAAAAAACTGGGCAACCCAAAGCAACCAACCAACCCATTTTTAGAAATGATCAAATTTCTTTTAGAGAGGATAGCACCTGTACACATTGACACAGAATCAATCAGGTAAGAAAAACTGATTTTACTTTGTGTGTATGTATAAATAATTACCCCTCCAATTGACTGAAATGCTTAAAGGAACAGTAGCACCAAAAAATAAAAGTATTTTAAAGTAATGGAAATATAATGTACTTTCTACCTGCGCTGGTAAAACTGGTGTGTTTGCTTCAGTAATACTATTATAGTGTAGGTAAACAAGCTGCTGTGTTGCCACGGGGGCAGCCATTTAGTCTGAAAAAAGGAGCACAGGCACATAACAGAAAAGCAGATAGATAGCAGAAAAGTTCTGTAAAATACACTGGGATTCTATCTGCTTTTCTGTTATCTGCCTGTACCTTTTCTCCTTTTTTCAGACTAAATAGCTATTCCCCCGTGGCAACACAGCAGCTTGTTTACCTGCACTATAATAGTATTACTGAAGCAAACACACATGTTTTACCAGTTCAGGGTTAAAGTACATTATGTTTTCATTACTTTAAAACATTTTCATTTTTTGGTGGTACTGTTCCTTTAACCTGGGGCTAAACGATCAAATTAGAAAGACGGGTATAGGAGCCCGTCGGTTTGGGGACCGCATCAACGAGCCAATGCCGACCCCGATCCAATGAAAAAGCAAACCTTCCCGATTTCAGGCCAAATGCCAGGCAGGCTTGTCGTTAGTGCCCGTACATGTGCAGCTAGAATCACCCGGTGTATGGCCACCTTAAGAAGCAGTTATTATATTTTAAAGGAGAAGGAAAGGCTAGTAAAGAGTTAATTTCAAGCTGCAGGCATACCTTCAGTTCTCTCAATAGTGCCCTTAAGTCTCCCCATATTTCACCTGTTCAGATGGTCAGAAGCCAAACAGGAAGAATAAACGCTGAGCTGTGTAAAGAAAGTTCCTATAATGCTTCGCTCCTGCACCGACACCCAGACCAGAGCAGTGCACATGCTCAGTTTGTAAGACTATGAGGAAGCTTCCTGCTGATTGGCTCAGATCCACATTCCTAAGGGGGGGTGAGTTCTTAGCATTCTTGAGGGAAGGGGGAGAGAGCTGCATGTCTCTGGCAGAGGAAAACAGACGCAACAAATCTTTTGACAGAGAACTCAGTGCAGTGTTTCTGTGAGTGCTTATGGCTGTATTTACATAGACCTTTCTGATAAAGCTTACTTAGTTTTTGCCTTTCTTTCTCCTTTAAGTACAATTTTCATGTTCCATCCATTTATATATCATTTCATTTTGTCCTTCCCCCCCCCCTCCCCCTACTTTCAAAGTCAATGAACTATGATGGGTACTCCCTGCAACTTGCACAGACTCTTATGCTTATAGGCTTCCTTGCCGGGCTTTTACTGTGCAGTGTGGCAATTGTCCCAGACTTCTGCTTCATTTTAGAGACAGATGATCGCAAATGGAGTATTTCCATCCAATACTTTTGTTTTTCTTTTGCTTAACTTGCTTCTCCGGATATCTATTCATCTTTCGTTCTGTGTCGAAACAACTGTCTGGTTGCAAGAATAATTAAGCCCTAGTGAGCAGGTAGTAGGCTAAATTCCAAGCTGGAGAGCTGTAAAATGAAAGACGTCCCTCAGGCTAAAAAAGAAATAAGAATCTTAATCATGCTGGAATGTCTGTGCTCCCTGGCCCAGAAATGGTTAAATAACTGCTGTAGTGTAGAGTGTGGTTGGTGGGGTTTTTAAAGGGATTCTGTTGAGGACAAAATGCATCAGTTAACAGTCATACTCCTACAGAATCCTGCATTAAAATCCTTTTTTAAAAAGAGCTTACAGACTTTAATATTTAATTTTGAAATAGATATGGGGCTAGACCTCCTTAGTTTCCCAAGTGTCCTCAGCCATGTGGGTTATGCTTTGATAAACTTCGGTCTCTCTTCTGTCTCTCTTAACTGCCCTGCTGCAAGTTGGTATGATATCACATCCCCGAGCACCCTAGCAGCAGAACAGGAAGGTAGCAAGATAAAGGCTACCTGACACCTGCATTGCTAAAAATGCTCCCTAGTGGTAGATATGAGAATAGCACTCAATAGTAAAACACCAGTTCAACCATGACTCCCAAGTTACATTAAGCAGGAGAAACAATAGCTTATCTGAAAGCAGTTCTGTTGTGCAGTGAATGTTCTTTCTAAAAGCTCAGGATCAGGCCCAGTGCACTGAGATGGAGCCTACACACCAATATTACAGCTAAAAAATACATTTATTGGTTCAAGAATAACCTTTTAAATGGTAGAATAAATTATTTGCAATGTACACAGTGTAATTTAGTAATAACAACTACACCATAACAAATCATGACCACATCCCTTTAAATCTGTTTATACGTTTTAACACAGCAGTTCATTTCACTTTTTTTCTTTTCTTTACAAAGTTCTCTGATTAAGCTGGTTAACAAGTCAATTGATGGAACAGCAGATGATGAAGATGAAGGTGTTCCCACAGATCAAGCGATTCGAGCTGGTCTTGAATTGCTGAAGGTTAGTGCTAATGCTATGTTTTATGGCTTCTGCATAAAAACGTGATAATCTGAGATGAAGATATGGATTTACCTAAACAGACTTGCACCGTATAATGCTGCAGCTTGTTTATAATCAGCTATAGGCTTCCATTTACTTATTTTTGTGGACCAAAATCTGTTGCTGTGTGTGCAGTGTCATGCCATTGAATTCTGTGAAAGGTGCTGCCAGAGGCCTTATAGCAGACCGGGCTAACTCCCTATGCAGCAGAGCTACTCTACTGTGCTAAGCTCAGTTCTGAAGTTGTAATAAAAGCAATACATTTTCAAACAGTTTATGCTACAACTAACAGCCAGTCTTTCTGTATTGCAGGTGCTTTCTTTCACCCATCCGATTTCATTTCATTCAGCAGAAACATTTGAATCTCTCTTAGCTTGTTTAAAAATGGATGATGAAAAAGTAGCCGAGGCAGCACTACAAATCTTCAAAAACACAGGGGGTAAAATTGAAGAGGACTTCCCTCATATCAGATCGTGAGTTTCAATTTTCAAATGGTTTCGGGTTGCACCAGCACCCAGAAGCATTGTTTCCACTAGGGTGCAGGCAAAAAAAATGCTAGAGTTCGCATTTCGCAGCCAATATCCGCCGCATCTGCCTGCACCTCTGCAAAGACAATGCATCCGGATGCAGGCATGGTATCAGGCTGTTTCCAGTGTAGGGGCTGATTCTCGGCTTGCATTTTCCCACAGGCTGAGAATGGGCTCCATCTGGCACTAGGCTAAGGCTACGCCAGGCTGTTTCTCTGAGCCACTGCTTCAGTTTGGGTGCAGACAAAATGCATACTCGGGCTAGTACATACTAGACTAGAAATTAGTTTAACTACTTTCTGATTCTGAAAGGGTCACTCAGTTATACATGTAGCTGGAAAATGTTTTATTCATTGGCCTGTTTAATGCAAAATATAACAAAAACAAATATATTAATTTAAACCATATGCAAACATTATGTTCAGCACTAGCCCTATTAATTGCATCATGTTTAACACTGTCCCTTAATAATTTGAGAGATTGTATATCTTTTTCTTTTTTTTTTTTTAAGGTTTTTCCCACTTACGCATTTTTTCTTTATTTTTAGTGCATTGCTTCCAGTCTTGCAGCAGAAGGCTAAAAAGGGACCTTCCCGTCAAGCCAAGTATTCCATTCACTGCATACATGCAATATTTTCCAGCAAGGAGACACAGTTTGCACAGATATTTGAGGTAAAAAAAAAAACTGATCATGTTTTCCAGCCATACAGAATGTAATTGATTTAAAAATAGTCCAAACCCTGTGTAATTAAGTTTTTCCAAACTACAAAGGGATACTGGAATTTTGTTTGTCAAACAAATTGCATCATTATTACTTCATTTTTGAAGGCTATTTTAAACTCCTAATCCATACTGCAAACATAAATACTCTAGACTATGGGTGGATTGTGAAATATCACATGAAGAACGCCAAGCACTCCAGACCCAAGGTTTTGCTATAAAAACGATCCTTTATTGATTCATTAAAACGTTAGATGCCTTACGCGTTTCGTACGCTATGCGCACTTAATCAAGCCTATGATTAAGTGCGCATAGCGTACGAAACGCGCAAGGCATCTAACGTTTTAATGAATCGATAAAGGATCGTTTTTATAGCAAAACCTTGGGTCTGGAGTGCTTGGCGTTCTTCATGTGATATTTCTGGATTTCCCCTTCGGCTACGGGTTCGGGGCTCTGAGCACCCGGACCAACGTGGGATCCTGGTGAGCTTTACTTAATCATTTCTGAGTGTGTACAGCCTCAGTTTATTGTAGCATAAACGATCGGTCTGGGGTATGGACACCTGGACCGCCACTATTTTACTGGGTATGGAGACGTTTCCTATTGGGGTGTACATTTAAAATTATTTAGGTTAACTTGGTTTAAATATATTTTTTGTTGAAGCGTTCAATTATGGGTGGATTGTGCTTGTTTCTGCATAGTAATTTAAATTTGTTGCAGATGTTTGGGACCTGTTAACCAAATTGTTTGGGACCTGGGTATTTCCAGATAAGCGTTCCATAATTTAGATCTCCATACATCATTTAAACATTAATTAAACCCAATAAAATTGTATTGCTTCCAATTAGGATTAATTATATCTTAAGTTGGGATCAAGTACAAGTTACTGCTTTATTATTGCAGAGAAAAGGGAAATTATTTTTACACATTTGAATTATTTGAAAATTGTCTTCCCTTTATTTGGGGCTTTCTGGATAAAAGGTTTCTGGATAACTGATTCAATACCTGTATAACAAATAGAGAGCTTCAGATGAGTCATTGTGTGCCATATATATGTATGTGTATATATATATATATATATATATATATATATATAATATAATTTTTTTTTTCTTTTTTTTTTTCTTTACTTTGTGTGACTGTGTTTAAATAATATTTGTTTGCCATTTTTAGCCGTTACATAAAAGCCTGGACCCTGGTAACCCTGAGCAACTTATCACATCACTTGTCTCTATTGGCCACATAGCGCAACTTGCTCCAGATCAGTTCACTGCTCCTTTAAAGTCCATGGTTGCTACATTTGTTGTTAAAGATTTGTTGATGACAGATCGGGTAAGTTATTATATTTCTTGGGGCAGCATTATGTCTGGTTTATGTGTGTGCTTTCCAGAAACATTAGCTACAAGGATACAATTAATAGCTGTCCTATTTTAATTTACAGATATACTGTGTACTCAAAGCACATGGTGTTTTGTATGCTCCTTGGTTGCCTTCTAATATCAGTTATCTGTCTGTCAAACCCACTAGTAAGGAGGTGGATTGGTGAACAATAATGGAGATGTACTGGGCAATTTTTCTATTTAATTGTAGCTTTGTTAAATTTTAAGCTTGTAAAAACCGATGATTCAGACAAAACCTTGATTCACAATGGATCACAAAAGGCCAGAAATGGTTGGTTTACCGTATATAGTTTGCTTTTAATAGGTAAATTTTTTGAGTACCCTTAGATATTCTACAATTACCAGTTCAATTCTTTGCCTTTTCTAGTGTTTTGGCATACCTTGTGTTATCCTCTACTCTTAAACTCTTTGCTTTTACAAAAAATTGGTAAAATAATCTTCACTTAAAGGAAAACTGAAGCTTAACTAAAGAAAGTAGGCTATAAATGTTGGATGTTATGTGTTGGGCTTCCGTACCAGCCCAAGGCAGGGAAGATCTGTGCCCCCAGTAGCTCCCCATCATCTTTTCTGCTGACTCCCTGCACATACTCTGTGCTGCTGTCACTTACCTCAGCTTAGGGACCCACTCACAATATACTGTATATATAGAATATAAATGTCACACTATACTGTATATATAGAATATAAATGTCACAATATACTGTATATATAGAATCTAATTATCACAATATAAGGATGATTAGAAAATACAGATAATTACTGTATGGCAGCTATGAAACCAGGACTAGGTCTAAGGACCTAGATATCTAATTTATCTAGACTGTATAAATTATTCTTTTTTTCTATGTAAAGCTGTGCAGATGATAGTATGTAGTGGTAGTAGCACAGTTTATTTTGGGGGAGACAGATTTACTTTGTTACTTATTTATACTTATACGTATTTGTATTTTAATACGTGTCTCTGGTACTTGTGACATTACTTCCTTTGTGATGACAAAGTAACGAAACATTCCTACTTTTGTTTATAATAGCAAATCATACTATATACGATATTCTGTCCATGTCTGTTTGGAAACCAGGAGTGTCTGTTACTCTTTCATGCAAACGTCAGGTAGCCATTCAGGGGCCATTTATATTCAAGGAAACTTCGTACAACTTTGGAAAAAGGAGTCGATGCATATGCCTTTCAACAAGCAGACTGGATTTTTAAACCTGCCCCATCGACATCTGCCTGATTTTCGGCAAGATATCTGGCAGGCCTGTTTAAGGGCCCCATCCGCTCGGACCATCCACAGCTCTTATTGGCCCATGCATGACTGCCTTTACTCTTGCTGTTCTGCTAGTTTTACGTGTCTTTCACCATGTGGGTTGATGTCTGACTTTAATTGCTAAATCCTCTCGTTCTAAATCAGCACTGTACTGCCATCTTACTTTTACTTCCCAGGCGCCCCTCACACAGTATAGACTTGCAGATGCTCAGTGTACTAAAATCAGGGTTCCTGGCAAGTAGGGGTAAGAAGGCGGCAGTGCTATAGAAATTTCCCAGACCAGTGCATTTTTTCCCCCAAATTAAATTTTAACTGGGGTGTGCCCAACGTAGCTTTAGGCCAAGGATAGTGTAAGTCACCCTGAGCCCAGGCTCTGGCCTGGGGTTAATGATTAGCAGTTGTAATGACTTTGGGGTGCCTACCATTCCAGCACTTTCCTCATTGATTTACACTTTCCTTTCCCTTTAAAATACATATGGAATGCAAACCTTTTTTTTTTTTTAATTTATTTATTTTTTGCTCATGTAAAACACATTTTTCTTTCAGCTTCCGGGTAAAAAGACAACAAAACTGTGGGTTTCAGATGATGAGGTGTCTGCAGAAACTATGGTTAAAGTAAGTCATATTTGTTTTGCTGTTAGCCCAGCATTGCTATTGCAACAAATCATCAGTGATGTCTGAGCATTTTGGCACCTAGGCCTATTGGTTACATCAAACTTCTTGTAGCTGGCTAGAAGCATATATTCCATTGTTTTCCATCACTTTATCCCCCTGTTCCTATTCATACACCTGTCACACACACGCATGTTCTTTATCTCCAGAGACATGGAACAAGTAAGTATTTTGCCTGCTGTGAAATATTGGGTTGAGAACATTAACTAGCTAAGGAGAGATGGGACAAGGAATGTTAACAAAACATTATATATGGATGCACGTGGGTGCACAATCATGGCCTTAAATATATCCTCCAGAAAGCATTTGTTGCCCATATACATACTTTTATTCTTGTTCTGTGGGTAGCAGTTCTTTAGAAATAATATTGAAACTAGCTAGTAGAAAAGAGAATGCCTCCTGAGTCATTTTGTATGCTGGATTTGATAAATCGCGTTCTTTTTGTTTAGATTCAAGCAATTAAAATGATGGTGCGGTGGCTGCTGGGAATGAAAAATAATCTCAGTAAATCTGGGAATTCTACCTTACGACTCCTAACAGCAATATTACACACTGATGGAGACTTGACGGAACATGGAAAACTCAGGTAATAGGCAGATACAGTGGCTTGCAAAAGTATTCGGCCCCCTTGACCTTTTCCACATTTTGTCACATTACAGCCACAAACATGAATCAATTTTATTGGAATTACTCGTGAAAGACCAATACAAAGTGGTGTACACGTGAGAAGTGGAACGAAAATCATACATGATTCCAAACATTTTTTACAAATAAATAACTGCAAAGTGGGGTGTGGGGGTATGATTTGTACACCACTTTGTATTGGTCTTTCACGTGGAATTCCAATAAAATTGATTAATGTTTGTGGCTGTAATGTGACAAAATGTGGAAAAGTTCAAGGGGGCCGAATACTTTTGCAAGCCACTGTATATTTACCTTCCTCTTACTTTGAATGCTGTACAGGTATGGGATCCAGATTTCTTCAGACCTGGGTTCTTTCTGTAATTTGGGTCTCTCTAACTTAAAGGAAAACTGTACCCCCAGAATGAATACTTCACTTAACATAATATCAACTATCTGTTGGTTAACTATTAAAGACTCTTACCAAACTGGGATATATACAGTCATATGAAAAAGTTTGGGAACCCCTCTTAATTCTTTAAAGTTCTGTTTATTGTTGGCTGAGCTTTTAAAGTAGCAACTTCCTTTTAATATATAACATGCCTTATGGAAACTGTAGTATTTCAGCAGTGACATAAAGTTTACTGGATTAACAGAAAATATGTGGTATGCATCATAACAAAATTAGACAGGTGCATAAATTTGGGCACCCCAACAGAGATATTACATCAATACTTAGTTGAGCCTCCTTTTGCAAATGTAACAGCCTCTAGACACCTATAGCCTTTGGTGAGAGTCTGGATTCTGAATGGCGGTATTTTTGACCATTTGTCCATACAAAATCTCTCCAGTTCAGTTACATTTGATGGCTGCTGGCAGGGACAGCCTGCTTGAAATCATCCTATAGATTTTCGATGATATTCAAGTCGGGGGACTGTGACGGCCATTCCAGAATATTGTACTTCTCCCTCTGCATAAATGCCCTTGTAGATTTCCAACTGTGTTTAGGGTCATTGTCTTGTTGGGAACATTATCCTGAAGAATTTGTTGATGTTGAGTTGAATTCATCCAACCCTTGACTTTAACAAGGGCCCCAGTCCCTGAACTAGCCACACAGCCCCACAGCATGATGGAACCTCCACCAAATGTGACAGTATATAGCAGGTGTTTTCCTTGGAATGGGGTGTTATTCCGCCATGCAAAGCGCTTTTTGTTATGACCAAATAACTAAATTTTTGTCTCATCAGTCCAAAGCACTTTGTTCCAAAATGACTGTGGCTTGTCTAAATGAGCTTTTGCATACAGCAAGTGACTGTTTGTGGTGTGAGTGCAGAAAGGCCTTCCTTCTCATCACCCTGCCATACAGATGTACAGATACAGATGCACCATCTGCAGCAAGGTGCTCTTGCAGGTCTTTGGAGGTGATCTTTGGGTTATCTGTAACCATTCTCGCAATCCTCCGCATATGCCGCTTCTGTGTGGCCTTCCATTGCCCTGATTTACATTCCTTACAGTTGAATCTGAGAGTTTAAACCTCTGAGATAGCTTTTTGTAGCCTTCCCCTAAACCATGATACTGAACAATCTTTGTTTTCAGATCTTACGGGATTATCATTGGTCAGTTGCTGATAAGAGCAAGTCAGGCACAGATAAGGAATAAGGAGAGAATGGAACAAGCCCACTCTTCATTCTGCTGCAGAATTAAAGCATACAGAGCTCCAGTTAGCTGTGTTTTACCCTGTTTAACTGCTTTGCTATATAATGTTTTATGGTCCCTAAGGTGTACAGTGGAGGAAATAATTATTTGACCCCTGACTGATTTTGTAAGTTTGTCCAATGACAAAGAAATGAAAATTCTCAGAACAGTATCATTTCAATGGTAGGTTTATTTTAACAGTGGCAGATAGCACATCAAAAGGAAAATCGAAAAAATAACTTTAAATAAAAGATAGCAACTGATTTGCATTTCATTGAGTGAAATAAGTTTTTGAACCCTCTAACAAAAAAAGACTTAATACTTAGTGGAAAAACCCTTGTTTGCAAGCACAGAGGTCAAACGTTTCTTGTAATTGATGACCAAGTTTGCGCACATTTTAGGTGGAATGTTGGTCCACTCCTCTTTGCAGATCATCTCTAAATCCCTAAGGTTTCGAGGCTGTCTCTGTGCAACTCTGAGCTTGAGCTCCCTCCATAGGTTTTCTATTGGATTAAGGTCCGGAGACTGACTAGGCCACTCCATGACCTTAATGTGCTTCTTCTTGAGCCACTCCTTTGTTGCCTTTGCTGTATGTTTTGGGTCATTGTCGTGCTGGAACACCCATCCACGACCCATTTTCAGTTTCCTGGCAGAGGGAAGGAGGTTGTCGTTCAGGATTTCACGATACATGGCTCCGTCCATTTTCCCGTTAATGCGAATAAATTGTCCTGTGCCCTTAGCAGAAAAACACCCCCAAAACAAAATGTTTCCACCCCCATGCTTGACGGTGGGGACGGTGTTTTGGGGGTCATAGGCAGCATTTTTCTTCCTCCAAACACAGCGAGTTGAGTTAATGCCAAAGAGCTCTATTTTGGTCTCATCAGACCACAGCACCTTCCCCCAGTCACTCACAGAATCATTCAGGTGTTCATTGGCAAACTTCAGACGGGCCTGCACATGTGCTTTCTTGAGCAGGGGGACCTTGCGAGCCCTGCAGGATTTTAATCCATTGCGGTGTAATGTGTTTCCAATGGTTTTCTTGGTGACTGTGGTCCCTGCTAATTTGAGGTCATTAACTAACTCCTCCCGTGTAGTTCTAGGATGCTTTTTCACCTTTCTCAGAATCATTGACACCCCACGAGGTGAGATCTTGCGTGGAGCCCCAGAGCGAGGTCGATTGATGGTCATTTTGTGCTCCTTCCATTTTCGAACAATCGCACCAACAGTTGTCACCTTCTCTCCCAGCTTCTTGCTAATGGTTTTGTAGCCCATTCCAGCCTTGTGCAGGTCTACAATTTTGTCTCTGACATCCTTGGACAGCTCTTTGGTCTTTCCCATGTTGGAGAGTTTGGAGTCTGCTTGATTGATTGATTCTGTGGACAGGTGTCTTTTATACAGGTGACTAGTTAAGACAGGTGGCGCGATTTCGCGCAAATCGCCGAAAAAGACTCGCGAGTCTTTTTCGGCGACTTCCGGAAATCGCCCCGCCGCGTCTGCCATCCCGCCGGCGACTTACATGTTCGCCGGTGGGATGGCAGGGCTAGGCAACTCGGGGAGATTAGTCGCCCGCGAACAGGGAGTTAATCGCGGGCGACTAATCTTCCCCGTGTGCCAGAGCCCTTAAAGTTATTTTTTTGATTTTCCTTTTGATGTGCTATCTGCCACTGTTAAAATAAACCTACCATTGAAATGATACTGTTCTGAGACTTTTCATTTCTTTGTCATTGGACAAACTTACAAAATCAGTGAGGGGTCAAATAATTATTTCCTCCACTGTATAATTATATGTATATCTTAATATGACTTAACTTTTTTTTTTTTTTACATATAAGTGATGGGTGATATCCCTGCAGTGAGAACCACCATTTGTCTTTTTGTGTGCTACCACCATTAATGGGGATGTGGTCTTTAAAAAAAAAAGTTTTTTGTTATTATGTGGTGTTAAATAAAAACAAAAACTGACTTCCATTATTGGCCCTTCACCATGTAGGCGAGAAAAATTCTGTCCCTCGGTACCACAGAAGTTGTACAGTACTGTTCTAAGTGTCAGAATCGATACAAAATGCATTGTTTTGTATATAAAGCCGATCTAATTTTATTTCTTTTAGTAAACCAGACATGTCACGCCTGAGATTGGCCGCCAGTTGTGCCATTGTTAAACTAGCACAGGAGCCATGTTATCATGAAATTATTACTTTAGATCAATATCAGCTGTGTGCGTTGGCCATCAACGTAAGTATTTGTGCTCTGAATGTACCTACCTTATTTTGTCAGGTTTTACAACTTTTCCCTGTTATGATCAACTTGCTCTGCTTTAATGCATTTTTATCCCCCCAGTAATTTACTGCTCTATTTTCTCTAAAATTAGAGAGGATCTCCTACAGTGTCAGTGTTTGTCAGATATCCCCTTTGCAGTCTCACTAAGCCCTACCCAATGTCATGCTGCTGTATTTGTAATTTGCATCTTGAAACGTAATGTCTAAATGCTAGAAACAATATTTATTCCTCCTTAAATGCTATTTGATTAGCACTCTCTCCTTTAATGTAGTCAGCACCCTGAGTGTTTTTTTTTTCATTTTGCAAAAGATTTTAATGATATCAAGCTTTGTTCCACTGAATGCATCACATGATTAATGTCATGGTTTTTTGTGTTTTATTTGTAACAGGATGAGTGTTACCAGGTTAGACAGATATTTGCTCAAAAACTTCACAAAGGGCTCTCCAGATTAAGACTTCCATTAGAATATATGGCCATCTGTGCTCTGTGTGCAAAAGATCCTGTGAAAGAGAGGCGCGCTCATGCACGGCAGTGTCTGGTAAAAAATATTAACGTCAGAAGAGAGTACCTGAAACAGCATGCAGCTGTGAGTGGTAAGTACAGTGCTCTGTATAGGATGCATGTTCTTATAATTAATGTACCAACAACCTGCGCTTTAGTGAACAGCATAAGCAGCATTCAAAAAATGATTTCATTTTGTCTGCTCTAAAAATCTATTATCTGCCCAGACAGCTATGTGGGAATTCTTTATCTTGGCCAAAGTTGGGATTATCTGATCATTAGGTCCCTGGGACACCAATCATTTTATGGTGGGGCCTCTAGGGAGACCCAACAGGAGTCTGCCGCATTAATGCGCAAGTATAGTCCTTGACTAATAGGGTTTTCAAATCGTACTCCTTTTCAGACAGATATTAGTTGGATGGACTCCACACATGGGCCAATAAACTGAAGACTTTAGTCTGGAGGTGCCAGCTTTTACTGGCCCCTGTATGGCCAGCTTTTATTCATATGCTTAAATATTTTGTTTATGGATTGAATATTTTTTGCATAATATTAATTGCTCTTTAGAAAATTTGTCTAAGTAGTTACAGGTATAGAATCTGTTATTCAGAAAGCTTCAAAATACAGCAATGACATTTCTTGTAATGTCCTATTAGCCTTTTTTCATTTGCTCGGTATATAGGAAACATTATCTTGAACTTGGTATAGAGTTTGTGCTAAACTTTACTTTAAACAAAAAAAAAAAATAAAAATGCTTAGGTTTTGTCACATGGCAAACTGCTACTATGTTTCCAAATAGCTGGTTCTTGCAAGGTAGTCAATCACATTACCAGTGCACAGATAACCCCACTGCCTAATGGACCTCATTCATGGGTTGTTTATACAGAACTCATTACCTCTAAGTGAACTAACTCTGCTAATTATAAAGGACTAAAAACTTACTAAAGTAAGTGTGTGAAATTGAAAGGGTGCTCTGATGCAGAATGCATTTTTGTGCATAAATTCTGTTTATCTACCGCTTAATAACCAGACATAGATTATCTTCAGTTTTTGTGTTGTGTTTAGCTCAGCACAGAGTTCCATGACCTGTATAAAAACACTTGGCCTTCAACCAACTCATGGAACTCAATGTTACTTATAATATCCCTATATTTTATGACAGGGGTTACATTATTCACTATATATTAACTATATATCTACATATCCTATTTGTTTGGATGCCTTCTGCCTTCTTGTCCCACCTTCACTGCATTTCCCCACCCTTCAGCTTCTGACAGGACGTGGCAACAAGAGATCCTCCTTAACTCTGATAGAATTTGTTAGAATAATGAGCAAACAAGGGGTTAACAGCAGAGAGAGTTCAGGAGAAGGCAGGTTGTAATTGCCACAACAAAATTCCAGTGCTGTACAAAGGGCAAATTGTCAGCCTATAGAAACACATGGCAGTAAGTGTGTATGTCCCAGACTGTGTGTGTGTGAAGTCCCGTGACTGAAAATCTGTCCTTTGTACAGCACTGGAATTTTGTTGTGGCAATTACAACCTGCCTTCTCCTGAGCTCTCTCTGCTGTCAACCTGGTGTTTGCCACTGTTTGCTCTAACACAAAAAAAATCTAATAATCTTCTCTATATTGTTATGATGTTCCCTTCTAGAACTCTCTCCCCTGCCATTATTCTGTAAACCTTATTTGAGCAATCATTACTATAAATTAAAAAAAAAAACATACACTAAGCCACCTTTGTTACAGCTAAGAGAGAGAGCCTTTATTTTGACCTATACAGGTATCGGACCCCTTATCCGGAAACCCATTATCCAGAAATTTTCAAATTACAGAAAGGCCTATAGACTCCATTTTAATCAAATCATTCACATTTTTGAAAATTAATTATTTTTTCTTTGTAATGATAAAACATTACCTTGTACTTGATCCCAACTAAGATATAATTAATCCTTATTGGAGCCAAAACAATCCTGTTGGGTTTAATTACTGTTTAAATAATTTTTTTTAGCAGACTTAAGGTAGGAAATCCAAATTACGGAAAGACCGCTTATCCGGAAAACCCCAGGTTCCGAGCATTAACGGATAACGGGTCCCATACCTGTATATTGATTTTTACCTCTACATGGTTAATTTCAAATGTCTTTATTCTTTCATTTGAAATTAACTGTAGATCATAATGTACCCCTTAGTGTAATTTGTAAAGAGATTAGAAGTCACCTTGGAGTTATGTGACCTGTATAAAAACACACAAGGCCTGTGGCCTTTCATATGGTCATGTAACTCCTTGCTTCCCAGCTGGTGGGCTGTGGTTTCCTTGGATTGGTAAAGAAACCTAAAACCTACTTGTATAATACAATCGCTCACCTCTGTTGGTTCTCTTTTAACTACTGTATATACTCAAGTATAAGCCAAGACCAAAAATGTGCTGAAATATTCACCCTCGGCTTATACTCTAGTCGGGTGAAATAAACACAGGTTTTCAGAAAGTCTCACCTGCACAAGCCCCTGCCAGCGAAAATTGCCAGCCCCTGTACCATTCCCGTGCCCACCAGACTACCTAATAGTGCGCTATTCTGCGCGCTTGGGCGGAAGTGACTTTGTTCCCACTTCTCTGCTGGGACCCCCTGCCAGTGATTCCCATTCCCTCCAACATCAGCAGCCCCACCAGCCCTACTAATAGTGCCTTCTTTTGCACCCCTGCAGTTTCAAGGTACCGGTAAAAGACAATTAGACAGCTGAATTATAATTACTAGATAGGCTTAAAGTTATAGTGACATTTACTGAGCTCTGGTGACAAAATAAATAATTTTTACTACATTCCACATTTATTAAAGCAACTGTTTTTATTCTTTCATTTGAAATTACAAATCAAAAGCCAGGCTATATATTATACCTAGATATGTATAGATCCTAATTATAGTTAATCAAAATTGATTGAAGTTAAACTTGTGTGTTTAACTTCAATCAATCAATAATTACCTATAATTTGTACCTAAGTACAGTATTAGAAATACTGATCAGGTATATCCATATCATGTGATCAGCATTGCTAATACAGGTGAATACTATTAACTCTTTTACTGCCAAGCACGTATGGCATACGTGCTGGCAGTAAAAGGGCTTAAACGCCAACGACGTGTCTCATACGTCGTTGGCGTTTAAGCGCTGCCCTCTGCAGCGGCGGCATGTGCCGCCGCTGCAGAGGGCTTCTAACAATGACAGCCCCCCTGGGCAATGTGCCAGGGGGGCTGTCATCAGGGTCCTGCGAGCCGATCGCTCGCAGGACCCTCCAGGAAGCAGCAGATGCGATCGCATCGCATCTGCTGCTTCCTGCTTCCTCCCTCTCCCCCAGCGCCGGCCCAACTGAGCCAGGAGCGATCGGGTCTTCAGGAACAGGTAAGGAGTTTTTTTTTTATTGCATTTACACACTTTTACACACTTATACACACATTTACATACATTTATACACACTTACATACATTTACACACACTTACAGCACACATTTTAGCATTTTTTTATTTTATTTTTTTTTTTTTTTTTTTTTTCATTTTTCACACTTTTATACACTTATTTACACTCATATACACACTTACACACTATCACACAACTTTTACACATGTACACACATGTATACACAAACACTTTGGTTTTTTTTTGTTTTGCTTTTTTTTTTTTTTTTTTTTCATTTTACCACTTTGTTTTTATTTTCTTTTACCTAAAAACTGTTTATTTTGACAGCGTAACTATTGGATCAGATATTCTGGCCACTAATTACACTGTCATGTAACTTATTTTGTTGTTTCACTGATTTGCACAATTTTTGTGGTTTTATCACATTTTATCCCTATATAAGTGTTCCTGATCTGTTTTTAGCGTAGCTTTGCCAGGTGTAACTTTTATGTACAAAAATAACTTTACCTATTTTGAATTCATCAGAATGTGTACTTTCCAAAAATATATGGTTTTCTGGGGGTCACTGTATAGTTAGGGGGGGGTTACTGCACATAATACACTGACAGGGGGCTCTGTGTGCAAAAGCTGAGCTGGCAGGCGAGAAATCCTTATGCGCTATTTTCATTTTGGGTTCAGTACATACCGCAGACTTTGGTATATCTATGCATATTGGGCATCAATCTGTTCAGTAGGCCTCTGGTGTTCCTATTTGGGGTGACTTGCCTTTGTACGCAAGAAATTGTGTGAGATAAATGCGACAAATTGCAACATTTTTAGGCAATTTTCTGAAATGTCATAAAAACCAATAACTTTAGGAAAGCTCTGCAGATTGGTACTTTGGTGTAGAAAGGACTCTTTACCCTTGTTGGATTTGTCAGAATGTGTACTTTCCAAAAATATATGGTTTTGTGGGGGATCTGTATAGTTAGGGGAAGTTTTGGCACATAATACACTGACAGGGGGCTCTGTGTGCAAAAGCTGAGCTGGCAGGCGAGAAATCCTTATGCGCTATTTTCATTTAGGGTTCAGTACATACCGCAGACTTTGGTATATCTATGCATATTGGGCATCAAACTGTTCAGTAGGCCTCTGGTGTTCCTATTGGGGGTGATTTGCCTTTGTACGCAAGAAATTGTGTGAGATAAATGTGACAAATTGCAACATTTTTAGGCAATTTTCTGAAATGTCATAAAAACCAATAACTTTAGGAAAGCTCTGCAGATTGGTACTTTGGTGTAGAAAGGACTCTTTACCCTTGTTGGATTTGTCAGAATGTGTACTTTCCAAAAATATATGGTTTTGTGGGGGATCTGTATAGTTAGGGGAAGTTTTGGCACATAATACACTGACAGGGGGCTCTGTGTGCAAAAGCTGAGCTGGCAGGCGAGAAATCCTTATGCGCTATTTTCATTTAGGGTTCAGTACATACCGCAGACTTTGGTATATCTATGCATATTGGGCATCAAACTGTTCAGTAGGCCTCTGGTGTTCCTATTTGGGGTGACTTGCCTTTGTACGCAAGAAATTGTGTGAGATAAATGCGACAAATTGCAACATTTTTAGGCGATTTTCTGAAATGTCATAAAAACCAATAACTTTAGGAAAGCTCTGCAGATTGGTACTTTGGTGTAGAAAGGACTCTTTACCCTTGTTGGATTTGTCAGAATGTGTACTTTCCAAAAATATATGGTTTTGTGGGGGTCACTGTATGGTTAGGGGAAGTTTTGGCACATAATACACTGACAGGGGGCTCTGTGTGCAAAAGCTGAGCTGGCAGGCGAGAAATCCTTATGCGCTATTTTCATTTAGGGTTCAGTACATACCGCAGACTTTGGTATATCTATGCATATTGGGCATCAAACTGTTCAGTAGACCTCTGGTGTTCCTTTTTGGGGTGATTTGTCTTTATCTGATCTTTATCAAGAAATTGTGAGAGATAAATGCGGCAAATTGCAACATTTTTATGCGATTTTCGAAAATGTCATATAAATCTGCAAACTTAGGAAAGCTTTACAGCTTGGTACTTTGTAGCAATAAGAAATATTTACCCATTATAGATTCGGGGGGATGTGTATTTTCCAAAAATATATGGCTTTCTGGGGTGAATGTACTTTTTTTGTAGCATTATCCCACATAAAGGATGTAAATGTGTTGATTTTGCAGGAGCTGAAATGATAGATCATATGGGGGTATGTTCCCATTGGGGCCCCTACATGCCACATACTTAGGTAAACCTATACATATTGGGCATCAAACTGTTCAGTGGACCCCTGGCGTTCAAATTTAGGGTGTTTTATCTTGGTACCTAACACTATGTGGGAGATAAGATGCTGCAAAGTGGAAGCTTTGAGGGGATTTTTGGAAATGTCATCAAAATTGCTAACTTTAGAAAAGCTGTGCGGCTTGGTACTTTGGAGTAGAAAGACATGGGTACCCATTTTAGATTCGGGGGAATGTGTACTTTCCAAAAATATATGACTTTCTGGGGTGAGCGTACTTTTTTGTAGCTTTATCCCACATATAATGATGTAAATGTGTTGATTTTGCATGAGCTGAAATGACAGAAATGACAGTATATATGGGGGTATGTTCACATTGGGGCCCCTACATGCCACATACTTAGGTAAACCTATACATATTGGGCATCAAACTGTTCAGTGGACCCCTGGCGTTCAAATTCAGGGTGTTTTATCTTGGTACCTAATGCTATGTGGGAGATAAGATGCTTCAAAATGGAAGCTTTGAGGGGATTTTTGGAAATGTCATCAAAATTGCTAACTTTAGAAAAGCTGTGCGGCTTGGTACTTTGGAGTAGAAAGACATGGGTACCCATTTTAGATTCGGGGGAATGTGTACTTTCCAAAAATATATGACTTTCTGGGGTGAGCGTACTTTTTTGTAGCTTTATCCCACATATAATGATGTAAATGTGTTGATTTTGCAGGAGCTGAAATGACAGAAATGACAGTATATATGGGGGTATGTTCACATTGGGGCCCCTACATGCCACATACTTGGGTAAACCTATACATATTGGGCATCAAACTGTTCAGTGGACCCCTGGCGTTCAAATTCAGGGTGTTTTATCTTGGTACCTAATGCTATGTGGGAGATAAGATGCTTCAAAATGGAAGCTTTGAGGGGATTTTTGGAAATGTCATCAAAATTGCTAACTTTAGAAAAGCTGTGCGGCTTGGTACTTTGGAGTAGAAAGACATAGGTACCCATTTTAGATTCGGGGGAATGTGTACTTTCCAAAAATATATGACTTTCTGGGGTGAGCATACTTTTTACTAGCTTTATCCCACATATAATGATGTAAATGTGTTGATTTTGCAGAAGCTGAAATGACAGAAATGACAGTATATATGGGGGTATGTTCACATTGGGGCCCCTACATGCCACATACTTGGGTAAACCTATACATATTGGGCATCAAACTGTTCAGTGGACCCCTGGTGTTCAAATTCAGGGTGTTTTATCTTGGTACCTAATGCTATGTGGGAGATAAGATGCTTCAAATTGGAAGCTTTGAGGGGATTTTTGGAAATGTCATCAAAATTGCTAACTTTAGAAAAGCTGTGCGGCTTGGTACTTTGGAGTAGAAAGACATGGGTACCCATTTTAGATTCGGGGGAATGTGTACTTTCCAAAAATATATGACTTTCTGGGGTGAGCGTACTTTTTACTAGCTTCATCCCACATATAATGATGTAAATGTGTTGATTTTGCAGAAGCTGAAATGACAGAAATGACAGTACATATGGGGGCATGTTCACATTGGGGCCCCTACATGCCACATACTTAGGTAAACCTATACATATTGGGCATCAAACTGTTCAGTGGACCCCAGGCATTCATATTTAGGGTGTTTTATTTGGTTACTTTATGACCTGTAGGAGATAAGATACTATAGACTAGAAGCTTTGAAGCGATTTTTAAAAAAAATCACAAATTTTGATAAAAACCAATAACTTTAGGAAAGCATTGCGACTTGATAGTTTGGAGTAGACAGACAGTTGTGCCTATTCTGTATTCCCCAGAATCTGTTCTTTCCAAAAATGTACAATTTTCTGGGATAAACCTTCTGTTAGTGGAATTTTGGCCTTGAAATCCAAAGTATGCAGTTTTTTTGGAGCAGTGCTTTGGGAATTTGGTAGTGTACTGCTGGGAGTTTTTGACCTATACAAGTGAGAAATCTCCATAAAACTATATATATTTGGTATTGGCACGTTCAGGAGACATGGGACTTTCCAAATCAGTTGTATATTCGTGCATAAAATAATTTTTGTTTCTAGTATGTGTGATTATATTATGGAAAATTTGATTTTTTTTGCATTTTTAGACATTTAGAAGCCTATATCTTGTTACAGAATTGGAATTACACAAAAATTCTACCATATTTTGAAAGCTTAGGTTGTTCTGAAAAAAACGATATATTGTTTTCCTTGGTAAACTAAAAGTCCCCCCGAGGAAAGGCCCCTAAAGTGAAACAGTGCAAAATGTTCAAAAACTGTCTGGCAATACAAGTTCCGCTTTGACCAAAATGGCTGGCAGTAAAAGGGTTAATTATTATTACTTAATTTAAAGTTGAACACATTGTTGATACCAATCAAATTGATTATTGAAACTTAGTACAGGTATGGGACCTTTTATCCAGAATGCTCGGGACCAAGGCTATTCTGGAAAAGGGGTCTTTCCGTAACTTGGATCACTATACCTTAACCCTTTAAGTGCCAAGGGACGTAGATTCTACGTCCCAGGTACCAAGGGACCAAAGTGCCATGGGACGTAGAATCTACGTCCAATGGCACTGTCGGGTTTACAAGCGCTGCGCTCGCTTTTAAAGCAGCGCAGCGCTTGTAAACCCCTCAGATCCCCCTAGGCAACGAGCAAACATAGACATACTCACCGATCCGGGTCCCCGAGCCGCACCGATCGCGTCGCCAGCCAATGACAGCAGTGGACACGCGTTGATGACGTGTCCACTGCTGTCCCTTTAAATAGCGCCGCCTACTGTCGGCTCCCTCACTCCTGCTGCGCACTTCGGACGAGATGGAGCTCCCCTGCTGCCTTCCTGCTGGATTGATCGCCCCTGATCGCCCCTGATCGTCTGCCTGCCTTGGGTAAGCTGAACTACAACTCTCTACCACTGTTTATTTTGCTTATTTCTATCTCAACTGTCTAAAAAAATTTTTTTTTTTTTTTTTGCATTTTTTCTTCTATCTTTGTCATTATTACACTTTTGTACACATACACACTGATTTACAACTTTCCCAAGCACACACAGACACTTACACACACACTTACACTTACACTTTTTTTTTTTTTTTTTTTTTTTTTTTTCTTTCTTTCTTTTCTTTTCTTTCTGTCTTTGCTTTCTTTGGCAGTCTTTTTTTTACTAAAACTTTATTTCTGATCTTGCTCTATAATTATCTGATTTATTTGGTTGCATTTTAGTGTTTTTTTGGCATTTTCATAATTGATTTCTGTTTTTGAATTATTCTATTGCACTGTAACTTTTTGTATTGCTATTGGGTGCTGAATTTGCAGTGACGTTGGTGGATCCAGGGCTCTGACCACCGATTTCATTGCAATTATTGTTCTTCTGTTGGTTTAGGTGGTTTTATTGGATTTTACGGTGTTTTATCTTTGCATTGTTCTTTATTGTGTGTTTAGTGCCCCCAAAAAGGTTGCTTTTGCAGTGACATTGGTGGATCCAGGGCTCTTACCGATTTCATTGCAACTATTGTTCTTTGATTGCTTTTAGTGGTTTTATTCCATTTGATTTCAGTTGTTCTAGAAAGGTCCAGAGGTGCTAAGATTGTTCTGGTAGTTTCTATTGCCAAGGGTTAGGCTGATGCCACACGAGGCGTAGGGCTGATTTTTTCAGCAAGTGGAAAAACGCTTGCCGAAAATTCAGCCCTACGCCTGCTACTTGTTCCTGCACCCGAATGAATGGGATACGCTCGGGTGCAGGCACGTGTAGCCGATATACGCATGAAAACGCGAGACTTTGCATTCTCACGCGTTTTCATGCGTATATCGGCTACATGTGCCTGCACCCGAGCGTATCCCATTCATTCGGGTGCAGGCAAAAAAAAAGGGGTGCATAGAGTGCAGCCCCAATATTATGCATTTTCAGGTTTGGCGGCCATGTACTTATGTGCAACCAGACATAGGTATCGTTTTATTCAGGGGAACTTGCAGATTGATGGTTAGTAAGTTTTTGGTAGTTGCCATGGAGATTTTGGGGAGAAATCTAGGTTTTTTATCTGGTTTTTCCTTGATTTCTGACCAAAATCTAGGTTTGTATCTGGTTTTTCCTTGATTTCTGACCAAAGCGCTGACTTCTGCAAGGGACTGCGGCCACAATTTTCCATGTAGAAAGAGAAGAGTGGCGTCTCTGAATAGCTGAAGGTGTGCACTTTTCAGAAATATATAGTTTGCGGGGGTTATTTCACAGGTATGGGGGTGTTTAGACTAAATAACTGCAGATAGAGCACAGCCCCCCCTTATGCATTGCCCCTGTTTGGGGGCATTTGGTGGCCACGTCTTTATGTGCACCCATACATATGGGGTATCGTTTTATTCAGGGGAACTTGCAAATTGAGGTTTAGTAAGTTTTTGGTAGTTGCCATGGAGATTTTGGGGAGAAATCTAGGTTTTTATCTGGTTTTTCCTTGATTTCTGACCAAAATCTAGGGTTGTATCTGGTTTTTCCTTGATTTCTGACCAAAGCGCTGACTTCTGCAAGGGACTGCGGCCACAATTTTCCATGTAGAAAGAGAAGAGTGGTGTCTCTGAATAGCTGAAGGTGTGCACTTTTCGTAAATATATAGATTGTGGGGGTATCTCACAGGTAGGGGGGGTTATCACTGAAAAACTGCAGGTAGTGCACATAGAGCGCAGCCCCCAAAATTTCAACTGAAATTCCCCTTATGCATTGCCCCTGTTTTGGGGCATTTGGTGGCCACGTCTTTATGTGCACCCATACATATGGGGTATCGTTTTATTCAGGGGAACTTGCAGATTGATGGTTAGTAAGTTTTTGGTAGTTGCCATGGAGATTTTGGGGAGAAATCTAGGTTTGTATCTGGTTTTTCCTTGATTTCTGACCAAAGCGCTAACTTCTGCAAGGGACTGCGGCCACAATTTTCCATGTAGAAAGAGGAGAGTGGCGTCTCTGAATAGCTGAAGGTGTGCACTTTTCAGAAATATATAGTTTGCGGGGGTTATTTCACAGGTATGGGGGTGTTTAGACTAAATAACTGCAGATAGAGCACAGCCCCCCCTTATGCATTGCCCCTGTTTGGGGGCATTTGGTGGCCACGTCTTTATGTGCACCCATACATATGGGGTATCGTTTTATTCAGGGGAACTTGCAAATTGAGGTTTAGTAAGTTTTTGGTAGTTGCCATGGAGATTTTGGGGAGAAATCTAGGTTTTTATCTGGTTTTTCCTTGATTTCTGACCAAAATCTAGTGTTGTATCTGGTTTTTCCTTGATTTCTGACCAAAGCGCTGACTTCTGCAAGGGACTGCGGCCACAATTTTCCATGTAGAAAGAGAAGAGTGGTGTCTCTGAATAGCTGAAGGTGTGCACTTTTCGTAAATATATAGATTGTGGGGGTATCTCACAGGTAGGGGGGGTTATCACTGAAAAACTGCAGGTAGTGCACATAGAGCGCAGCCCCCAAAATTTCAACTGAAATTCCCCTTATGCATTGCCCCTGTTTTGGGGCATTTGGTGGCCACGTCTTTATGTGCACCCATACATATGGGGTATCGTTTTATTCAGGGGAACTTGCAGATTGATGGTTAGTAAGTTTTTGGTAGTTGCCATGGAGATTTTGGGGAGAAATCTAGGTTTGTATCTGGTTTTTCCTTGATTTCTGACCAAAGCGCTAACTTCTGCAAGGGACTGCGGCCACAATTTTCCATGTAGAAAGAGGAGAGTGGCGTCTCTGAATAGCTGAAGGTGTGCACTTTTCAGAAATATATAGTTTGCGGGGGTTATTTCACAGGTATGGGGGTGTTTAGACTAAATAACTGCAGATAGAGCACAGCCCCCCCTTATGCATTGCCCCTGTTTGGGGGCATTTGGTGGCCACGTCTTTATGTGCACCCATACATATGGGGTATCGTTTTATTCAGGGGAACTTGCAAATTGAGGTTTAGTAAGTTTTTGGTAGTTGCCATGGAGATTTTGGGGAGAAATCTAGGTTTTTATCTGGTTTTTCCTTGATTTCTGACCAAAATCTAGTGTTGTATCTGGTTTTTCCTTGATTTCTGACCAAAGCGCTGACTTCTGCAAGGGACTGCGGCCACAATTTTCCATGTAGAAAGAGAAGAGTGGTGTCTCTGAATAGCTGAAGGTGTGCACTTTTCGTAAATATATAGATTGTGGGGGTATCTCACAGGTAGGGGGGGTTATCACTGAAAAACTGCAGGTAGTGCACATAGAGCACAGCCCCCAAAATTTCAACTGAAATTCCCCTTATGCATTGCCCCTGTTTTGGGGCATTTGGTGGCCACGTCTTTATGTGCACCCATACATATGGGGTATCGTTTTATTCAGGGGAACTTGCAGATTGATGGTTAGTAAGTTTTTGGTAGTTGCCATGGAGATTTTGGGGAGAAATCTAGGTTTGTATCTAGTTTTTCCTTGATTTCTGACCAAAGCGCTGACTTCTGCAAGGGACTGCGGCCACAATTTTCCATGTAGAAAGAGAAGAGTGGTGTCTCTGAATAGCTGAAGGTTTGCACTTTTCGTAAATATATAGATTGTGGGGGTTATCTCACAGGTAGGGGGGGTTAACACTGAAAAACTGCAGGTAGTGCACATAGAGCGCAGCCCCCAAAATTTCAACTGAAATTGCCCTTATGCATTGCCCCTGTTTTGGGGCATTTGGTGGCCACGTCTTTATGTGCACCCATACATATGGGGTATCGTTTTATTCAGGGGAACTTGCAGATTGATGGTTAGTAAGTTTTTGGTAGTTGCCATGGAGATTTTGGGGAGAAATCTAGGTTTTTTATCTGGTTTTTCCTTGATTTCTGACCAAAATCTAGTGTTGTATCTGGTTTTTCCTTGATTTCTGACCAAAGCGCTGACTTCTGCAAGGGACTGCGGCCACAATTTTCCATGTAGAAAGAGAAGAGTGGTGTCTCTGAATAGCTGAAGGTGTGCACTTTTCGTAAATATATAGATTGTGGGGGTATCTCACAGGTAGGGGGGGTTATCACTGAAAAACTGCAGGTAGTGCACATAGAGCGCAGCCCCCAAAATTTCAACTGAAATTCCCCTTATGCATTGCCCCTGTTTTGGGGCATTTGGTGGCCACGTCTTTATGTGCACCCATACATATGGGGTATCGTTTTATTCAGGGGAACTTGCAGATTGATGGTTAGTAAGTTTTTGGTAGTTGCCATGGAGATTTTGGGGAGAAATCTAGGTTTGTATCTGGTTTTTCCTTGATTTCTGACCAAAGCGCTAACTTCTGCAAGGGACTGCGGCCACAATTTTCCATGTAGAAAGAGGAGAGTGGCGTCTCTGAATAGCTGAAGGTGTGCACTTTTCAGAAATATATAGTTTGCGGGGGTTATTTCACAGGTAGGGGGGGTTAACACTGAAAAACTGCAGGTAGTGCACATAGAGCGCAGCCCCCAAAATTTCAACTGAAATTGCCCTTATGCATTGCCCCTGTTTTGGGGCATTTGGTGGCCACGTCTTTATGTGCACCCATACATATGGGGTATCGTTTTATTCAGGGGAACTTGCAGATTGATGGTTAGTAAGTTTTTGGTAGTTGCCATGGAGATTTTGGGGAGAAATCTAGGTTTGTATCTAGTTTTTCCTTGATTTCTGACCAAAGCGCTGACTTCTGCAAGGGACTGCGGCCACAATTTTCCATGTAGAAAGAGAAGAGTGGTGTCTCTGAATAGCTGAAGGTTTGCACTTTTCGTAAATATATAGATTGTGGGGGTTATCTCACAGGTAGGGGGGGTTAACACTGAAAAACTGCAGGTAGTGCACATAGAGCGCAGCCCCCAAAATTTCAACTGAAATTGCCCTTATGCATTGCCCCTGTTTTGGGGCATTTGGTGGCCACGTCTTTATGTGCACCCATACATATGGGGTATCGTTTTATTCAGGGGAACTTGCAGATTGATGGTTAGTAAGTTTTTGGTAGTTGCCATGGAGATTTTGGGGAGAAATCTAGGTTTTTTATCTGGTTTTTCCTTGATTTCTGACCAAAGCGCTGACTTCTGCAAGGGACTGCGGCCACAATTTTCCATGTAGAAAGAGAAGAGTGGTGTCTCTGAATAGCTGAAGGTGTGCACTTTTCAGAAATATATAGTTTGTGGGGGTTATTTCACAGGTAGGGGGGGTTAACACTGAAAAACTGCAGGAAGTGCACATAGAGCGCAGCCCCCACATTTTTAGCTGTAATTGCCCTTGTGCATTGCCCCTGCTTTGGAGTGTTTGGTGCCCATGTCTTTATGTGCACCCATACATATGGGGCATCATTTTATTCAGGAGAAGTTTGTCTTTCAAATATGCCTTTGTTAGAAAATTTTTATGAGATTTTTTTTTGTCAAATCCACATTTGATCATGCGTCCAAGTTTACGTTTTAGAAAAAAAAAAAAAATGTCATAAAAAGTTCCAAATTTCACAATGCACTGACAAAAGGTATTTGGCTTTTGAGTGAAAACTACATTGCACCTAGAAACCTGAAGGTCTGTAGTTTCTAAAGATACCAAACATGAGGGGATATTTTAGATTTACATATAAGTTATGCTGCATTAACTGTTACAAGCGCTTTTCTGCTTTGTTCTGGTGTGATATTGTACTAAGTATTGCCTTAGTTTGGGGGTTACTTCTGGACAGGAACTGTGGGGTACCACCACATATTTGGTATCGTTGGAATTGGGAGTATCAGGGCTTTTACAAACAATAAAAAAAAGTGAGTAAAATTAACTTTTCTATGGAAAAAAACCTCAAAATATACAGAAATTTTTCATAATTTTATTTTTTTTTTACATATTTCACCCAAAATACACATCATATCTCCAGAAAAGTTATAAAATTTGGTATGTATGTCGAAGCCCAATTAGTGACGAAAAAAACGATATATAATTTCCCTAGTTTCGTGGAGGTTTTCCTACCAAAAAACATTGTTAAAGTGAATGAGTACAAAATGCTTAAAAAACGTCTGGCACTGGGGGGAACCGAAATGACGAATTCGGCTGGCACTTAAAGGGTTAAATCTACTAAAAAAACAATAAAACATTAATTAAACCCAATAGGATTGTTTTGCATCCAATAAGGATTATTTATATCTTAGTTGGGATCAAGTACAAGATACTGTTTTATTACTACAGAGAAAAAGGGAATCAGTTTTAAAATTCTGTATTATTTGATTAAAATGGAGTCTATGGGAGACAGGCTTTCTTTAATTCGGAGCTTTCTGGATAATGGGTTTCCGCATAAAGGATCCCATACCTGTAGCTGCTGCATTTCCCACCCTAGGCTTACACTCAAGTCAATAAGTTTTTCCAGTTTTCAGGTAAAATTAGGTACCTCGGCTTATATTTGGATCGGCTTATATTCGGATCGGCTTATACTCGTGTATATACAGTATTTTGTGAAGTAGAGAGCAGTGCATGGGAACTATTCCTTTTAATGGTGTTTTGTTTTTTATTTCTTGCTACCTCTAGAAAAATTGTTCTCTCTTCTGCCTGAATACGTGGTTCCATATACGGTTCATCTACTTGCACATGACCCAGATTATGTGAAAGTACAAGATATAGAGCAGCTGAAGGACATAAAAGAGTAAGATCTGTCACTTCCTTTTAATGCCACATGTTTTCTTTAATGATCCCATTTGTGCCATTCTGAGCCTCATTCGCACTAAAATATGTTTAATGTGTAGATATGTTCATGTTTTTTTTAAATCAAGCGTTAGAGTTCATTAGGAGTATTTTATTAAATAAATTAATGGGCTCATTTATCAGTTTTCAAGTTTGTAAATTCGGATAAACTTGCATATTTAATGTTTGCTTATGTTATTAATATTTGGCACCCCACAGTGATTTAGCCTTTCCTACTCCTTTAATATTATGTTATTAAACATAACCTTTAGCTTAATAAAAGAAAATGTAATTCTTTTAAGTGATCATCTAAAGTGATACTGCAACTGAAAATAGTCCCTTGATATTCCTTGCACTGCTGGTTCTGACTGTTGGAACAACTCTGCAGTAGCCTATGTGCGCCACACTCTGCCTTTGGAAATAGTTGTTGGGTGGTCCCTAAGGTGTGTAATTATGTACTGGGGATTGCCATGCTATCCACTGGGAAGGAGGGGGCATATGTATTTAAAAGGCTTAACATGACTTCATGAACTTTTTCACATGAGAGATGGTATGTGTTATTTGATCACACACCTAAATGTTGATATATATATCCTTATACATACTGTAGCTCATATCCCAAAATTGTACTTATTTTGGCAAGACAACTGTGATTAACCAAGAAAAATGAATGGCGCTGATTTAAAATTGGTTGCAGGTTTGTGTGGGTATGATATATTGATATTATTCCCTATGTCTTTATGCAGTGCTCTTATTTATTTCTCAAGAATTATATTTTATATTATCTGCTTGCCATTTCAATAGGTGTCTGTGGTTCGTTCTGGAGATTCTTATGTCAAAGAATGAAAATAACAGCCATGCTTTTATTAGGAAAATGGTGGAATATATTAAGCAAACAAAAGATGCACAAAATCCCGAAGACCAAAAGATGAATGAAGTAAGATTTATGCTATAGTTATATAATATATAATTTCAGCTGATTCCCTCTTAGGGTAAAATCCATGTCAGACTGGAGTATCAGAGGACCTCCTGGTGGGCCTCAGCCTAGGGAAATTACGTCAGCCCATAACTATTGCTACAGTGGGCCTGATAGACACTATGATACGGGGTATTTTGTCGTACACTGTCATCCAGCAAAAAAAACAGCAGTGTCACTACTCCTTATTTAATGACAGCCTCTGTATTTTGTCTGGCCACTGTTCTGTATGCTTAGTAATGCAGGGCGGTTCATCTTTTATCTGCAAGACATTTATCAGGTGTACCGATGACAATATATCTGCAATAATGAGCATTTAATTTCCTAGCTCAGAATGTAGAAGACAGCATGAGCATTTAATATTATAACATTCTGTAACAATGTTTCCTTGTGTTCAGTTTATCTTTTTGTCTTATATTCACCAAAGGCAGCTTTGGAACTTCAGCTGTGGAACAGTCCATTCTTTATGCTCTAGCACAGATGGCATGGGCTGCTAGGGATCGCAGATCTGTCCCAGCTGGTGTACAAACTGACCATTCTCTATGTCACAAGGTGTTAAATGAATGTTGAACTGTCATACTGATGAAAGATTGTGTATTATTTTGTAGAAAATGTACACCGTTTGTGATGTGGCAATGAATATCATTATTTCAAAGAGCACAACATACAGCTTAGAGTCCCCGAAGGATCCAGTGTTGCCAGCACGATTCTTTACTCAGCCAGATAAGGTACTTTCTCTGACATACAACAAAGCCATTGTCATCTTATTGTATAGTCTGCTTTCTTCATTTTTGCAACCCTTCTTTGTATAGCAAATACACTGATTAAATTACAAACAAATATGAATACTGTAATTATAATAAATAAGGCAATACTAAAGCTTGAGTAAATATAATGTTATAATAAAAGGAGGTAATTATTTAATGACAGAATATCAAAATGGCTATAATATGATATTGAGAACCAAGTATAACATTTTGTTTACATTTACTTCTCTTGTAGAATTTTAGCAACACAAAAAATTATCTTCCTGCTGAATTAAAGTCCTTTTTCACCCCAGGAAAGGTGAGTTATTAAAATGTTTTTTATTGTGTCTTTGCCACAAACAAATGTCAGAGTTTGTCATACTAATGTCTATACAGATACTAAATAGCCATTAGGGTAGTGTGTGTGTGTGTGTGTACGTACGTACGTACGTACACAAATTTCTTCTGATACTAGGTACATTCATGTAGGTATGTCTTGTATTTATTTACAGCTTCTCTGAGAAGACAAAGTGTTTGAAGTGACAAAACTTAAAAAGTTGAGTAGTAATGTGAAGTGCAGGTGCATCCATATTGTTTATTTACTTAAAGCAGCATTAAAGCTAATTTTCTCCTTTACATTTCATTATATTGCCCATTTGAGGCACTATACTTTTTACCTGAGGGGTAATTGCCATAGTTTTACCAGATTTGGCCTGTGTTAGGAGACAGTTTATCAAAAGGTCCCTCCTTGCAGTGTACTTCAACAGCCGTAAGGCAGTTATCTATGATCTAAGTAATAGTATTATATAAAAGTGTATTCAAGGGAATAAAAAAATTGTTGCAGCCATAGGAAGATTCTATTTACAGTGCTGTTCAGCAAGCCAGTAACCACGGCTTCCATAGAGTCACTTGAACCTTACTAGCAGTGACAGTTTCTGTGCTGTGTGTCTGTAAGTACAAGTTCTGCTTTCCCAGCAGCCTAGAAATGACACATGGGGAATTATCACACTGTCCCCCATTGTCCTCAAATTGCAATTTCTGCTTTTACAGGATCCTGGAAAAATAAACAAATGGAAAATATACAGCTGATACTGTTTCCACTGGGGAAACATATAAGGAAAATTAAAAAAAATAAAAATGTGACCCTTTGTTTGTTTTGTGTCTGAATTGCTTTGTCTATTTTTGTTTTTAGCACACAGTTTTGTCTCTACCCTTACTGTTTGATGGTTGAGAACCCAGCTGCCTATAGCTTGGATTCTATTGTATGTTGTAAGGGGTAATGATATATTATGCGGTTAGCCCGTTACTACAAATAAGCCCCTACTGGGGTGGTTTGAAAGCACGCTGAATAATGCAGTTCTTGCGCACCCTAGCCTGCCTGTAATGAGCCCCATGCTTCGTGTGAGGGGGATCGGTACCCCCTATACACTATAACAAAGGGTCACACAGGCACACAATGGCATTTTCAGCTGAACCCTTGCAAGTTCAATGTGGAAGTGCACTTCCGTATTAAACTTGCAAGGGTTCACCCTGCTGAAAACGCTGTTGTGTGCCTGTGGGAATCTTTGTGAGATTAGAAAGCACCACACAGGGGGTAGCTTGACACGTGCAGCTGTGAATGGCAGTGATAGAATGTAAAGAGCTCTTGTGCACTCTCAGTTGGTAGCCAACCTCAGTGTTTTAATTATGAAATGAAAAAAAAAAAAAAAAAGTTACAGGGCTCTTCTGGATGGAGTGGTGTAAAGGTGATGCCTTTATAGGAGGATAATCACGGCAAGCTATCAGCTTGAATAAGAAGCTGAAATTACCTGAAAGCTTGCTGTGATTATCCTCCTATAAAGGCATCACCTTTACACCACTCCATCCAGAAGAGCCCTGTAACTTTTTGACTGGATAGAATAGTATGTAAACATATGTGTAATAGATTCTTGTATGTATGATGTTGAGGAGTTTTGGGCTAATTGGTTTACTTTATGTGCAGAAATGTAAATAAGTGTTGCATACTGCAAATCAGCATATAAATTATTACTGGTTTTTAGATTTAAAGAATAGTGGAAATATTTGGCTAATACTAGACAGGGCTGATTTTGGGGATGCAGATAAACGCAGGCTGAGTATTAACCCCTATGATGGCATCAGCCTTTCCCTGTGCCTATCTGGAGCCATTCTATCGGCCCAGGTGCAGGTGCAGACTAGGTTTTGGCACAGAAATCCACACCACGTACCAGCATCCAGGCACAGGGTAAGGTCAATGCCAGTTGAGGGGCTGTTCTTGGCTTTAGGGTAAACACAGAATTTGCTTCCAAAATTGAGGTGGTGTTGCATGTGCAGTTTTTTTGAGTTGTGTCTATTTGCTTTGTCCAAACACTTTTGCCATGTTTGTCATTAGATTCCTGACTAAGGAGCGAGTTAGCAAAATGGCTTCCATATTCTCAGGTTCGGATAATCATTTGAGAGATTTGCACATTAGATTCATTTGT
Source organism: Xenopus tropicalis (assembly GCF_000004195.4). Classification (NCBI taxonomy): domain Eukaryota; kingdom Metazoa; phylum Chordata; class Amphibia; order Anura; family Pipidae; genus Xenopus; species Xenopus tropicalis. The sequence continues at coordinate 153,053,059 of NC_030678.2, read as the reverse complement.
TTTACAAATTGTAAAATACTTTTTCTCTCACTCTTTATCCTTCTAAAAGCGTTACTGTTTGTGCAGCCCAAGCAGCTGTATTTGCTTTTGTTAAATTCCTACCTCGTCTCAAGAAACCAAGGTACAAAATGTGTTTGATGTGATTGAAAAACATCAAATGCCGAGATATCAAACAAATTAATTCATAAGCTAACATCACAAGTCTCGCTTTGATATTTCTCTGCCCATTTTGCAGACCTTTTAATAATATGCTCTTTTTTTTTTTTCTCCAATGTTTGCATTCACTTACTTTTAGAGCAGCAATTTTTGACTTTCAGACACACAAGCTGGTGGAATGGATGTATAGGCAGAAGCTACACTATGAGCAGCTCTTGCGTCAGCATCATTTATTTATATAGCGCCAGCAGTGCCATAGATTAATTATAACAAACTGGATCAGAGGGCCCTGCTCTTAAGAGCTTACAATCTAAAGGGCTTAAGTTTTCCTATCTGGGGCAGGTACCATTCACCATGCCACTATCCCATGTGGGGGGACGCCATTCTTTTGCAACAAATTTAAATTAGGTTGTATGTGAGCTTTAATTTATATTTATGGCATCCATATGGAGTAACAATTTTGTGCATGTTTCTTCATGTTTTTTGTGCTAGTGTGGATATCAGTCAGTCACTTACGTATAGAAATAATTGCCACTGGGTACGGCTCTTTTTGAGAATTTTAGTACCAGTTGACTGCTCAAAGCAAATAGAGGAATATGCTTATAAGGTGATCCAGGTGCTAACAGCCCTACTTTGGTTGGGGGTAACAAAAGTGTTCTACTTCTAGTGAGTGTTACTGCTTGTTGGGGCACACACTCATGCATAAGGAGTAAGCATCCCAGGCTGTGGGTTGTAGGATCATGGGACACATCAACCATCAAATTATTTTGCCTACCAAATATTAAAATCTTATATTTCTCCTTTTTCTTTCAGCCAAAATCTACAAATGTTCTGGGTGCCGTCAATAAGCCCTTATCAAGCGCAGGAAAGCAAATGCAGTCCAAGTCATCTAGAATGGAGACTGTAAGCAACGCTAGCAGTGGTTCTAACCCAAGCTCTCCTGGGAGGATTAAGGGAAGGTATGACCAGATGTGTTATTTGCCCTTGCTATTACAATGTAAAGGAGACTGGTTGATTTATATTGACTGGTTGATTTATATTGTGCTTTCTTATAATAAATGACAGACTTGACAGTACAGAATTGGATCAGAGTGAAAATGAAGATTACACAATGATGTCTTCTCCTCTGTCTGGAAAAAAAAGTGATAAAAGGGACGACTCCGACCTTTTGAAGGTAGGACAATTTTATTTTGTTATTGAAGTTTTATGAAATGTTGCAGAGTAACATCAGATTTCATATCAATATTCTTGTTTGCTAGTTTTAAAGCAGCATGCTAACAGAAAAATAATTTCTACATGTACTTTATAAATCTGGCAACAATATCATCAATTCTGAACATAGTGTAATCAAATGATTGGTTGGTTGCGTGTGAACACTTGTGCTCATTAGTATTCACCCAGACAGCTTCAGTAACTGCTACTAACCAGAGCATGTTAATTTTATACAAGGGAGTTGTTGTCTTTTTTTCTGGAGTAGGCTCATATTAAGTTTATTTTTGTGGAAAACAATGATAATTGCTTTTTTTTTCTTTGTAGTCTGAGGTAGAAAAGCCAAGGCGAGGAAGAAAGCAGTCTCTTATAGATCAAGATGACAGTATATGCATGGATGAATTATCAAAACCTGTGCAGGAACCAAAGTCAAGGACTAGTCAGCGAGGAAGAAAGCGAGCTGCAGCTTCTTCTGAATCAGAGGAACAACCATGGCAGGAGAAAAGGCTAAAAGAAGACATGTTGGAAAATGAAGATGAACAAAATAGCCCACCTAAAAAGGGAAGAAGAGGGCGACCACCTAAGTCAGCTAAAATGGCCCTTTCAAAAGAGGAACCTTCAGCCACAACTCCTAAAAGGGGGAGGAAAAAGGCTGCACCAGTAGAAAGTGTTCAAGCAGAAGAAGAGGATAATCTAGAAATAAGTGAAGAGCAAGATGCTGAAAACATAGTGCAGAAGCGGAAAGGCAGGGGCTCATCAAGAAGGACTCCTCAAAAGTAAGTGCTGTGCTTTTTATTTCTGACTCCCCAAAAAGCGAACTTATAATTGTTGTTGTACTAAATTGAGTCTGCATTATCAGGTCTGATTCAACCGATTCTCTTCTCAACACCAGTCAGCCTACACCACAGAAGAGGAGAGGAAGGCCACCCAAAGCTTCCACAGTGCAGGAAAAGAAAGGGTACACACTAAAGCTTTATCCAATTTCAATTCTTGTGTTCTACATAGTTCTAAAAATTAGAATTCTAATTTGAATTAAAAGTTTTGTTTTAAGCTTTTACTTAGTTACCTAGTTCGCTCTTTAGAGCAGGTTGTAAGTTCAGATTTTTACTCCCAGTTAAATGCCATGTAAAGTGAGCCTGTTCGAAGAGCTCATGCTCTGTCCTTTAAACTGGGACCCCAATGACTGTTTTCATGATCAATAATGTGGTCTTTGTTCAGCTACAGATTCATCAATTTAGCTGTAAAAATTCTATTGCAAGAGAACTACATACGGCTAGAGAATATATAGGGTACCCTGTAGGATATGCACAACTCTGTCATTTGCTCTTATCATTGGCTCATTGGCCACACAACCCCTGATAAGATCCATCACAAAACTGGCCAAATTGGGAAACAATTGCTCCTTTAGAAAGTCCCTGAACTGAGTATCTTCCAGTGTACGGACAGTTTAAATTGCCCTCATAGTGAAGTTATATAAATGATTAGAACTTGACTCTGTTTTATATAATGTATCAGATTTTGAAACGTTTTATTTAGCTTTTTTGGAGGGATTGCCACCTTGGTCCTAAGACTTGACTTTCGTTTAGGCTACCCATCCACCGGATAACAAAATCATGTTTTAGCTTTTATATACTACATACCAAAGAAATCAGGCATTCTTTATTTGGATTAAAAATTTAACTTTAAAGCGAAAGACATAAGAGCACTACAAACATTCCATTGGTATATTTACTGTTATTATTTTTGTAAAACCATTGTAATCTCTTGCAGGCCTGAACTGTCAAATGCCAAAGTGGCTTCTGTAAGATGCCATAGACGGATGCCAATATCACTATTTATTGGGCCTGTTTGGGCCTCTGTGTACTTGAAACACCAGGGCCTAGTGAATCCCAGTCCAGACCTGGCTTCCTCTCCCTGCTGTAGTTAATAAAATCAACACATACTGCACTTGCAGTAACATAAGCTAAAATACAGCTTTGCTGCACCAAAATGTACTCATTTTAATTTTTCCTTTCTTAAGCAATGTTGGGCGACCAAGAAAGGTAGTAAGTAAAGAACCAGAATCTGAAGAAGAAATCGAAATGTCCCAGAATAGTCCAGCTCTTAGTGAAAACAATTCTAATGAAGAGGAAACTGCAGACGAAGAAGTAGTTGTTCCTAGTACTGTAAGTATTCCCTAAATTTTACTTGCTCTATAGGCACTTAAAGGAAAAGTAGCACCAAAAAAATGAGTGTTTTAAATTAATTAAAATATAACATACTCTTGCCCCTCACTGGTAAGTCTGGTGTCAACTTTTCCAATAATGTGTCATATCTACTGTCTGATACAGTAGGTAGGTGGACTTGTACTCCACGCAGATTCTGTTTCTAGATGCTATCAGGATTAAGCAATCTTATCATTAGCTAAATTTGCTAAAAAGGTAAAATTGAAGTGTTTTCTAGAATTTCATTATTTTTCTCAGGGTTAAAAGGGCTCCCCAAAAATGTTTAATGCGTAATAAAAGAAAATGTAATGCTACGCCGGGTTGCCTAGGGAAGCCTTAGGCAACCTGGCCAGCCTCTCCCCCCCACCCCAGGGACCCAGAGGGGTAGGTGACAGAAGAGGTACATGCCTAGTGCCCCTCCGCCGTTATGCCCTAGGCACGTGTCTCTTCTGCCCAGCCCTAGTCCTGGCCCTGATGATATTTATTTAAAACAGTCCCTTGTACTTGACCCTAAACTAGCATAAATTTGTGTTGGGGGCAGCCGTAATGGGTTTATGTAACGTTTAAATATTTTTTCAGTAGGCTTAAACTAATCCAAATTACAGACAGATCCCTTATCCAGAAATCCCAGGTCCCAAGCATTCTGAATAATAAATTCCATTTGTGTAGTTACCTGCAAATAAGCCTTCAGTTATCTGGTACTGGTCCATGTGTCGAAAGAAACCACCGGAAAAATGATTAAACATGGTGATGCACTTCTCACATAGAATATTCCATGGGTTGGTGCGTTTTTCACCCAATATGGATAAAGTGTAGTTTTGTAACCGTCATGTAGTTGCAAAAAAGAGCCATAAAGCCACTTTCATCATTATAAGGGTCAACTGACAGAATGGTTGAACACTATTGTAATTTTTACATTTATATTAACTCATCATTTAATACCTTAATTAAACACAAATTCAATGACAATGTTGCATTGTATTCTTGCGGGTGGTTTGCCATTAATCATTAAATAATGTCTGAATTTTATATACCCCAGGGAAGGCGCAGATCTGCCAAAAAGCGATGAAGCCGGACAAAGCAGAAGTCTGAAGCTGAAGTGAACTAGAAGGGCCACTGCTATAGGAGCCGGCGCGAGGCTGCTCGTGCATAGGAGACGCCGACGAACGACAACACGCTTAAACATTAAATATCATATCCCTTCATTTACAGCCACAATCGTTTGTCATTAGCTGTGGGTACTTTACGTGATTTGTAATGTGTGCTGGACATGTAGACATGAACGTGTAAATAGCGATTTTTTTTTTTTAATGTTTCATAAAGTGCTTGTATAGCTTTTTGTTTTGCAGCTTTAAACTGACTTTACCTGAATGGACGTCAGAAGATTTTTACATACGATGGACAAATGAAAGATATCAAAAAAAGATTCATATGGAATTGAAGCAATATTTGCTGTTTTTTGTGGACCCCTCCCATCCCACGTCGCATATTACTGTGAAAAAAAAAAAATCTTGCCGTTGATTTACTGCAAAGCTAAATGGCCTTTTTATCTTCCACTCTTGTCTCCGGGCACCTCTTTTCCGCTTTGGCGCTGCCCTGACTTTGAGAACAGATTCTCCATAGGATAACTCCATACACAGCAGAATTCAATTGTGTGCGTAACCAAATGTTGTCATTCTCCAACTCAGTATTCCTGCCAGGCTGACTGTATTATGGCATTGCATATTATAGGAAGAGGTTTTAAAATATTTAAATTTTTTAACATTTTGGCGCTATTAAATAATGTATGAAAGATGCTACCTAAGTGATGATCTTTTAGTTTTTGGTAACCAACAGTGTCAATAAAATTCTGTATTGTTGTCCCCGCCCAATATTTCTTAATGCATTTAGATATTTATACGAAAACAGTACCCCCCAGATTGGTAAGTGTTACTAAATCCATTGGTCACATTGTGTCTGACGCACTGAAGCTTTCCTAGTGGAAAACTCATTCTGTTCTCGGGGTGGAAATTCTTTCAGTACTTTATATATAAAGTTATTGCAATTGTTGAAAGCATATTGTCTTGTAAAAATGCTAGAGCATAGGCAACGTGCCCTTTACAATGCTTTGCTACAATTAAAGGTGTAAGTATGTCCTTTTTTTTAAAGGTTTGCATGTCTGTGATCAGTTCTGGGGCTGAGGGTTGTGTTGATTTTGAAAGTGTTCATTTTAAAAGTGGTATTTTCTAGAAATAGTCCTTCAAAAGCTGCCTCTATTTCTGTGCCAACTGAGAATTCTACATTGAGACTTAGGGAACAGAAGAGCCGTTTCTATCAGAAAATCTGGTGAGGACATTATTGAAGAATGCGCCTATACACGTGCATTGTTGGGTGGCTCCGTTTCATAGACCTCCCTGTGTACACAGTGTACTTTTTAAAATTATATAGAGAGATGAACAGCTTTGCAATGTATACATTAATGAGAATATAGCGTCATTTATAAAGGCATCTAAACTTTCCAGAACAATCTCTCACCTTTTGTTCATTGGTACATGTGAATCAGATCCTAGTGTATTCTGAAGTCAAGCCTAATGCCTTGTCTGTCTGTTTTTTATGTTTTTTGTTTTTTTTTTTACTTCAATTGCTGATTTTGTTCATTAGATTTTGTTTTCTGTATATGTCTGTTTACATTTCTTTAATGAAGTCATTTTTTGAAAGGGAATAGTTCAGTCTGTATTGGTTTTATTACCATTATTATCTCTTGGATATGGAATAGTAAGTAAGGCGTGACACAAGCTGCTGGATTAAGCCTCACTTGGCCATGGGGTGAGTTAAACTTCATTTCCAAAAAATCCTATTTCCTCATAACTTGGCCATTGCTCCAAACAAAGCAACACGTGACATCATCTTCAGTGATGTTTTTCAGAGACACTTTGCAAATGAGACTGTCACCAGAGCCTTGACACCATCTAACTTGCAAATCACTGGTGGGAAAATATGCGTGGCAAAAAATTGGCCAATGTTTCTTTACAAGGAAAGCCAAAATGCAGTGTATGTTTCCCACCAGCTATTTGCATGTTAGCTGCTGGGAAGGAAACAAGGGACGTTTTGTCGACATTCTATCTGTATTGGCTACAGCCAGTGAGACTTGGATAAACAAATACACAGTTGCTTATTGATTTTTGTACTAGGCCCTAAAAACTCAGGTATTTGTTAGAGAATATACTGAATAGGGTAAAGCATACAAAGTCAGTCAGTTTGCAGTAGGGCTAGTTAACCATCATCATCTATCCATCACTGCATTAGGGCAGGGTAGAGAGGAGGTGGTAATGAGGGTGAAGAAGGTATAATATAAGCAGTTATGTTAGATGGGAAAAAATGAGAACCAAGACAGCTGCACTGTCTGATACCGCAAGGGGTATATTTGCTCCCACTTTGTTCCCTGTGATGATCAGCTTTGAAACTAACCTTTGGGTGATGAGCTAGGAAACTCCATTGCACTTCTATACCCCATAACTTGCCTGCAGCAGGGGAATACAAGCCACTTCCTCCTCTTTAGGTTGCAGCTAATTTGTATTAATGACTTTTATGCGTGGGTAGAAATAGTACAGAATAGTACAGATAAGAGTAAGGATGATGTTGACTGACAGCTTATAATATAGCAGTATATGTTTTATATTAAGGTTAAAGTAATACTTGCATTGTCTGCTTTCCCATGCCGGAGTGGTGATCTCTGTTTTATGAAGATGAATTTGTACTTTATTTGTTTTATATGTATAAAGTTTATTTTATAAGAGCTACCATTCTGTACTAAAACTAACCTATGCTGATACTAGAACCCAATAATAAAGGGGTTCATAACCTGCAGTGTAACTTGCTGGCAGTTGGATAATGAAGTGATGGGACTGGAATCACGTGAATTCGGATTTGCAGAGAAAACCATTCAGTATCCTTAATCACAGGGCTACATTCTTGCACCTCCTGGAATGCACAACTGCTTATTTATAATCTGACATTCCCCTTTTCTGTACCCCACTACCCTTTGGTCTGTGCTATATTACTCGGTGTTCTTTTGCTATATTTCTGTATAGGACTGTATGTTATGGCTGGCAAACAAATATACATTTTACAGTAAAATGTGTAAATACTTTTTTTTTGTGATCTAACATCCTTGCAAGCCTCCAAACAGAAGCTATATGACAGATTAAAGAAAAAAAACAGAGAATACTATGCTTACAATGACTTGGTTATGCAGCTGCCTAGCAATGATTGGTCACGTCATGAAGTCTCAGGCGACTAAGACGCATCATTGCACAAAGCATGTACTTAATGCCAGTGTTCCATGCAGTTTCATTCCCTTGATCAATATTCTTGTTTTTCTGTTTCACTGACAAGTGCTGTTTCTTTTATTTTTTCCTTTGAGACTGAAACATTTCAGTCATGTTTTGTGACTTAATTTTCAAATAAATGATGTGATTTTTTTTTTCATAGACTTATGTGCCTGGGTCCTGATTTATATTTAAAATGTGTACATTATTAAACTGATGGTGCAAATGAGGTGACGTTCTGTGCCATTCTCAGTATTGTTGCATCACAGATTATATTATATATTAGTTGTAAGTTAGTCAAAGTTTGTCAAAAATATCTGGACAGAATGTTTTAATATTGTCAAAAATATTGACACAAATTTTCTGTAGATACACTTATTGCTGAGTTCCAAACTGTCTCCAGAAGCAGTGTTGGCACCTTCATTTGTATGGAGTATGGGGTTTTTTGGGGTGATCAGAGGCCAATGAATGTAAGAAACCATGTGTAAATCCAAAGTTGAATGGAGCGGTATAAAGGTCACTGCCATTGGGCTGTGAATAGTGGCATTTCACCATCTGGCAGTCTAAAGGGAAAGGCTGGGTTTGGTAGATACTACCTGCATAATCTTATGGTAAGATCTGATAAAAGAGCAATAATGGTCTGGTTTGGGCCCCTTGGTTATGTTGAGAGCAGGTGTTTATTATTCTGTGCTTTCTACTTTGGGGCAATAGAAACACACTCCTGTTCAGCACAATAATGGCCATACAGAATGGATTTATTGAGATGGGAATGGAAGACCTTGACTTTTCACAGAGTCGTGATCTCCACCACACAAACTTGTGGGATGAATTTTATCACTCATGCGGAGTGTGATCCCCAGTATCCAGTGCCCAACCTCTTACCTAGGAATGAAAGGTAATCCCACCAACAATATTCCAGTATGTAGTGGAAAGCCTTCCCAGCACAGTAGAGGCTGTTATAGCAGCAACAAGAGCATCAACATATTATTGCCAGTGAATGAGATGTCGGACAGGCAGGTTGAAGCAGCTTGAAGATGTTAGTGCTTTTATCCATGACAAGAAAGGAAAGTTTCCAGGAAGAAAAGGAGCACAGAACACTTGTGTTATCCTGATTGTGGGGATAGTGAAGGGGGATTATTGGATTGGATGCAGGTGCCGTAGGATCAAAAGAAAAAGGGAAGGAAAAAAATATGATCATGGTTATAGCAACATTGTGTTATTTTAGTGGCAGTTTCCCTTTAAAAGATTCCCATTAAGTAGAGATGTCCATTGGGCACAGGGCTGGATGTTTCCCTCCAAATAATTTTTATGGCCCCAGTTTGCTCAGCTGCTTCATAGACTTCACTATATAACATCATCATTTCAGTTAAGTCTGGCCCTCCAACATGCGGTATGACATATGATTGGCCCACTACATGTAAGCAGACAGCAGTGCTCTAAAGGATTTTCGTGGCCCAGGACTGCTCGTGAGCTCCACCTCTTTTGATGGCATAATTATAATCTGCACCTAAATCTAGCCATGAGCCCGTCCCGAGTCCTCATACAGATACTGAGTGCTAGTGATGTAGGTTATTAGTTTTTGGATTTGTCTAGGGGTTCACATGTTTCCTAGCAACTTGCCAATAGGCTGCTCACTCTAGGGTGCTGGACTGCCCTGACTTCTGGGCAACTCTTAATAGGCCTGTGTGAAGCTGTCAGCTAGGAGTTTGTAGGTTAAACAGAGCACTGGTTTTGGGCCGATCCGTGGCCGGATAAGGGAGCTATATACAAGATGCCTCTGTTCATTACACAAGCTGTTTCAGAGCTTTATAATCCATCTGTTACACATTTATACAATGTCTCCTAGATTGGATTTATTACAAGTACAGCCATTATCCTGCAGTGATAGGATCATGTATAATCTTTATTACAAGCTTGGACCCTATCTAGATGAACATTAAAATGAACAGTCACTTTGTTCTGCAGCTTAATTCCTTTTAGTGGCTTAGTAGAAAATTTACTTGAAGTTAAACTTTAAAATTAGGTTCACAGTTCAATGTTGGTTTCCTCTATTAATACGAGTGTTCGGCCAGCGGTGATAGTGCAATATATTTTGTGTATGCCTGTCTGCTGTGTCTATAAGGATCATGACAAAACATTATTTATACAATTCCGCAGTAGCGGCTAGAGAATGGGAAGGTTGTGTTTGCTCCCTGATTGGAATCAGCCCTTGGTGGAGGCTCTCAATAAAGCCAAAGCTATAGAGAGCCTGAGAGTATTAGTCAGGGACAGATTGTGTCTTAAGTTGCCCTTTTCAACCATACCAGTTGACTATCTGTATGGCATGTCAGGGGGGCTGAAGGTTACCTGCCCTGGCTGAAAAGTTCAATTTCTCAGCTGAAAAGAAGTGAAGCCACAGCCCCTCTTTTCAGTATCTGCTGCTGGTCGGATCATACAGGCTGTTGGCCCAAACAAATGGTACAATAGAAAGTGGCCAAACCCCTCACCAGGGGAAACTCATCCCAGGCATCAGCACCCTGCAAGCTACAGGGGTGCCAAAAATCCATGCCTGCTAAATTAAAGAGTTTATTTTTAAATCAGAATTTCTGGTTTTATAGTGCCAACAATGTAAGGTAGCCTTTTATTGGCTAACTGAAAAAGTAAAAATTTAAAGCTTTTGAGATGATATTACATCTCTCCTTCAGGCTAAAATATAATAAGGAGAGATGTTATAGTATCATCTCGAAAGCTTCCAATTTTTACCTACTCCCATAAAAGATATTGCCTAACCTTACATTTTTTGCTATTTTCTCAATGGCTGACACACCTTACGCCTCTTCTAGTGCAGAGAAATCTCATTGGGGGGGAAGAGTGGCATCAATTTGGCTGCTTTAAGGTGGCACTGAGACACCCTCTCTTCATTGATCTTCTCTCCAATGCCCTTTTACATTCTTTCCTCTATTCCCCCCTTTTTCTTTCTCCCCATACCATTCTACCAGTTCTCTGCCTTTTTCTGTTTCACTCCCTTTTCTGCCCCTCTTCTCTGTTTTTCCACCTTTCCATTTTCTTCCCCATACCAATTCTACTCCCCCCCCCCCCCACCTTCCCATTGGTACCCTCCATTTCTCCTCCTAAATTTTGGTGACATTTTCTCTTCTGCTCACCCATTCACTCCTAGTTTAAAGCTACAGCTTCATGGTTATTCTCTGACCTCCTTTTATACCCTCGTATTCTGGTCTGGATTGCGGCAATGGTATACTTCAGTATTGTAGTATCACTTGTGATCCATCTGCGGTGAAGTTGCCTGTAGCACATATACTTTTTTACTTACTGTTGTCTTTTGTTTTGTATTCTTGATTATTATCTGCTGATTTGGATGGGTGTCTGGATTTTGTATGGCTTTATCAAACCCCTCAATGACCATATCCACCGCATGGCCCACTGCCACAAATAACCATTTATTCCGGTTGGCCAGCTACAGTAGGGGGGTAAAGTGAATGCACTAAAAGCAAACTTCAGGCTACAGGGATCACAGTAAAGGCAATCATGACAACAGTGCAAATGTGGAGCTCTGTCTACTTAGAACCATGGCCTTAAAGAAATCTACTGTATACCCCCTAAATGAATATTTAACCAACAGAGTTTGTATTATGTTAAGTGATCTATTAAAGAATCTCACCAAACTGGACTAAATATATATATCAGTAAATATTGCCCTTTTACATCCTTTCCCTTGTCTATGAAGATTCTCATTTATCCAGGTCATGATATACCGTATCTAGTAGAATTAAGTCTAAAACAACTGGACTTCTGAGGCTTGTCCTGAGGAGTTTGGGCCATTCGCTTACAAAGAGGTTGTTTTGTCTCCCCAATGTCAGAGCACTCTTCCCTACACTGGACAGCATAGACCACATTATTTTTCATGTGCTTTATTGGAAACCTACATTGTTTGGGGGTATAGTTTTCCTTTAAGTGCACAGAATTGGTGTCATTCCCATTAGTCCCTCCTTACAACCCTAACATACACTCTATTGTTGTTCATGGTTTTCCTGTTGGTGGGTTCATGGACACTACCATTCCCTGCTGCAAGAGAGGCTGTTAGTTCCTTAGATGTGAGCCTACATTGATTCAAAGTTTATTTCCCCTTCAAATCAGCTGAGAATCTTAGAGGTTCAAACACTTTTACCCTTCACACATAAGTAACTATGGATGAATATTTAGTTCTAGGACTGTAAATAACAAATTACATTTAGGTCATAGTTATACAGAAAACATTCAGATGTCACTGGCGGTAAAATAATGTGTGTCAATATAAATTGCACCAATCTGTTCTAAAGGTGGCCATACACTATTAGATCCGTATTTTGAGGTCGCCAAACAGATCTTTCCCCTGATGTGCCCACCTACAGTGGGTGATATTGTTTTAATCTGATTGTTTGGCCCTAGCGCAAAAAGATGGCATTACAACAAATGGGAAAGTATCAATGAGCCGATATGGTCCTCGATCTGACGGGACAATCAAGCCTGCCTGATGGACATCTGGCTGATTTTCTGAGGCCCATTGGAGGACCCCACACATGGACAGATAAGCTGCTGAATCAAACCCGAAACGGCAGCTTAAATCTTCCCGTGTATGGCCACCCTAACTGTCTGCTCACTTATATACGGTCCAATCTGGATATTTTCTGGATATATATGGATATATATGTTGAAATCGGTGGATAAATGGCGATTGCATTGGTATTAAAAAATCTTGGAACATCATTCCTGTAATGTTAGCATTGGTGACAGTTGTGTATTCCGGTCCTCCATGTGAGAAAAAGTTAGGTTTCCAAAGCAGAAAATGGAATTATCTTCTGTTGATGTCATCTGTGCTTATTCCAAAGGCCTGAGGAGATGCAGGTTTGTGTAGAGGAAATCAGAGGCTGATGGCAGGAAATGAGAGGATAAGATATTCATTGTTATTAATGCACCTAATAATAGCCTGTAAGGAGATAACAGTGATGCTCCCTTGGACACCAATAAGATCAGACAGTTGATGATCTGATTTAGTCCTTCCCATTGACAAGCAGAGGAAATTCTAATTATTCAGTGTTGAGAACAAGCTTCTCCTGGGGCTAATTACATGTCAGAGATCTGGGTGGCCATTAGCGGCACAAGTGGAGCAAATGGATTTGTACCTTTATAAAACTTGCTGCCATTATTGTAAGGACAGGCCAAACCTGGTTGGACAGATCAAACGCTCATTTTGCTTCAAAATAAATGGACACTTTTTGTTTTCTAGACTGCCTTATTATATTGCATAGGGATAACTAGTGATGAGTCAATCTGTGTCCTTTCACTTCGCCGAAAAATTTGCGAAACGCATTAAAGTAAATGGGCGACTTTTGTTGCAGCCATTGGAGTCTATGGGCAGATATTTGTTTTTAATTGAAAACTGTGTCATGAGAAAGGACCTAGATGTGGACCGAAACGTTGGCCTGTTTTCTTTTTAATGATGTTGAATAACAGTTTTTAACGTTTTTGTTAGTAAAAATTCCTGTGTTTTTGCTAGAAATCCATGGTATTGTTACCTTTTATGTTAGATACCTCCAAATAAAGCCCCTGTAAGCTGATAGTTTAACCCTTATTTGGCTCCTCCATGAACTTTTATGGTGCTTGTGTTGCTCCCCAAGTCTTTTTACATTTGACTGTGGCTCACGAGTAAGAAAGGTTGGGGACCCCTGTTCTAGAGAAATGTGCCCAGTCCTTCCAGCCCTGTGTCTGCACTCTGCTCTAGAATAAAATTCTGGTGCAAGGAAGCCCCGAGTTTAATGGCTGCCATAAGCAAGCAATAAGTAGAAGGCTTCCCAGTGCCTTGTATTCCCTGCCCCCCCCCCCCCCCCAGCTTCCTTGTTCCCCGAGATGCCCAGACCAAAGGAAAGACCTGCATGCAGAGACAGAGATGCAATTTGCAAATGCAATTGGGATGCGGTGGAAGGCTGCAAAATTGCCATTTCATTGCACTCTGGCCCCAGTTTCACCCACATCTGGCTCTGTCTGACCCAGACACCTTGGTTAGTTCTTATAATGCCACCCTGTCTTCTGCTGCTCATTCCAATCCTTCCTTGCAGACATGACACACTCATGCTCACAATCAAAATTATTCTTACTCCTCTTATTCCTACTATATATGTATTATACTGTTATGTTAGATTTCAGCACTGTCACAGGCATGGGAAGCAATGTCAGACTGACAGGAGGCATAACCAATAGGAGTTAAGTGCTGTATTATGTAGGACATCATATAAGGAAGTAAAAAAGCAACTGTAATGTTTATAGGGGTCAGTAACCCCCCCCCCCCAGCACAGGGTCTGTGCAGAAGTGAAGGATCAGCAGAGGGAGGATTCTGATGGGTCTGTATGTGAGTGGATAGATAGGTCAGTGTGGGTCTGTATGTGAGTGGATAGATAGGTCAGTATGGGTCTGTATGTGAGTGTATAGATAGGTCAGTGTGGGTCAGTATGGGTCTGTATGTGAGTGGATAGATAGGTCAGTATGGGTCTGTGTGTGAGTGTATAGATAGGTCAGTGTGGGTCTGTATGTGAGTGGATAGATAGGTCAGTGTGGGTCTGTATGTGAGTGGATAGATAGGTCAGTGTGGGTCTGTATGTGAGTGGATAGATAGGTCAGTATGGGTCTGTATGTGAGTGGATAGATAGGTCAGTATGGGTCTGTATGTGAGTGTATAGATAGGTCAGTGTGGGTCAGTATGGGTCTGTATGTGAGTGTATAGATAGGTCAGTGTGGGTCTGTATGTGAGTGGATAGATAGGTCAGTGTGGGTCTGTATGTGAGTGGATAGATAGGTCAGTATGGGTCTGTATGTGAGTGGATAGATAGGTCAGTGTGGGTCTGTATGTGAGTGGATAGATAGGTCAGTGTGGGTCTGTATGTGAGTGGATAGATAGGTCAGTATGGGTCTGTATGTGAGTGGATAGATAGGTCAGTATGGGTCTGTATGTGAGTGGATAGATAGGTCAGTATGGGTCTGTATGTGAGTGTATAGATAGGTCAGTATGGGTCTGTATGTGAGTGGATAGATAGGTCAGTATGGGTCTGTATGTGAGTGTATAGATAGGTCAGTATGGGTCTGTATGTGAGTGGATAGATAGGTCAGTGTGGGTCTGTGTGTGAGTGGATAGATAGGTCAGTATGGGTCTGTATGTGAGTGGATAGATAGGTCAGTATGGGTCTGTATGTGAGTGGATAGATAGGTCAGTATGGGTCTGTATGTGAGTGGATAGATAGGTCAGTATGGGTCTGTATGTGAGTGGATAGATAGGTCAGTGTGGGTCTGTATGTGAGTGGATAGATAGGTCAGTATGGGTCTGTATGTGAGTGGATAGATAGGTCAGTGTGGGTCTGTATGTGAGTGGATAGATAGGTCAGTGTGGGTCTGTATGTGAGTGGATAGATAGGTCAGTATGGGTCTGTATGTGAGTGTATAGATAGGTCAGTATGGGTCTGTATGTGAGTGGATATATAGGTCAGTGTGGGTCTGTATGTGAGTGGATAGATAGGTCAGTGTGGGTCTGTATGTGAGTGGATAGATAGGTCAGTATGGGTCTGCATGTGAGTGTATAGATAGGTCAGTATGGGTCTGCATGTGAGTGGATAGATAGGTCAGTATGGGTCTGTATGTGAGTGGATAGATAGGTCAATATGGGTCTGTATGTGAGTGTATAGATAGGTCAGTATGGGTCTGTATGTGAGTGTATAGATGGGTCAGTATGGGTTTATGTATGTGAATGTATAGATAGGTTAGTGTGGGTCTGTATGTGAGTGGATAGATAGGTCAGTGTGGGTCTGTATGTGAGTGGATAGATAGGTCAGTGTGGGTCTGTATGTGAGTGGATAGATAGGTCAGTATGGGTCTGTATGTGAGTGTATAGATAGGTCAGTATGGGTCTGTATGTGAGTGGATATATAGGTCAGTGTGGGTCTGTATGTGAGTGGATAGATAGGTCAGTGTGGGTCTGTATGTGAGTGGATAGATAGGTCAGTATGGGTCTGCATGTGAGTGTATAGATAGGTCAGTATGGGTCTGCATGTGAGTGGATAGATAAGTCAGTATGGGTCTGTATGTGAGTGGATAGATAGGTCAGTATGGGTCTGTATGTGAGTGTATAGATAGGTCAGTATGGGTCTGTATGTGAGTGTATAGATGGGTCAGTATGGGTTTATGTATGTGAATGTATAGATAGGTTAGTGTGGGTCTGTATGTGAGTGGATAGATAGGTCAGTATGGGTCTGTATGTGAGTGTATAGATAGGTCAGTATGGGTCTGTATGTGAGTGGATAGATAGGTCAGTGTGGGTCTGTATGTGAGTGTATAGATAGGTCAGTATGGGTCTGTATGTGAGTGTATAGATAGGTCAGTATGGGTCTGTATGTGAGTGGATAGATAGGTCAGTATGGGTCTGTATGTGAGTGGATAGATAGGTCAGTGTGGGTCTGTATGTGAGTGTATAGATAGGTCAGTGTGGGTCTGTATGGGAGTGGATAGATAGGTCAGTATGGGTCTGTATGGGAGTGGATAGATAGGTCAGTATGGGTCTGTATGTGAGTGGATAGATAGGTCAGTATGGGTCTGTATGTGAGTGTATAGATAGGTCAGTATGGGTCTGTATGTGAGTGGATAGATAGGTCAGTGTGGGTCTGTATGTGAGTGGATAGATAGGTCAGTATGGGTCTGTATGTGAGTGGATAGATAGGTCAGTGTGGGTCTGTATGTGAGTGGATAGATAGGTCAGTATGGGTCTGTATGTGAGGGGATAGATAGGTCAGTATGGGTCTGTATGTGAGTGGATAGATAGGTCAGTATGGGTCTGTATGTGAGTGTATAGATAGGTCAGTATGGGTCTGTATGTGAGTGTATAGATAGGTCAGTGGGGGTCTGTATGGGAGTGGATAGATAGGTCAGTATGGGTCTGTATGTGAGTGGATAGATAGGTCAGTATGGGTGTGTGGGTGCTGGGTTTACTTGGAAGGGTTGAATTTGATGGTCTTTTTTCAACCCTATGTAACTATAGGCAGGTTTTAAAATCCCATTGGAATGAGGAGTACATCGACTCGTTGATGCAGCCCTTGCCATCATATCAATGTGGTTCATTCTTTTGCCCCCCCCCCCCCCCCCAAGGTGGGCATATTAGGAAAAGATCCACTCATTTGGTGACTAACTTTCTCTACTACTGAGTTTTATCACGTCTCGCCAGAGTGTGGGATTGGGTCCCCTAGGGCCCACCCAACAATTCAAATAAGGATGGGCTGATGGGAATACTCCTAGCCTGGGATGTACTGACCCTTTGGGAGATCCTTTGATACTCTACATTAGTCCTATAGTACATATTTACTATATACACTATATGTATGTGAAATATATATATATATATACACAGCGTATACATAGGCCAGTATTTTTCACATGATCTTATAGCCTTCGCCTATGGCAAATTTAGCAGTTTTGGCAAATTCCCTTACAAATGCAGAGAATACAATACATTTAATGATATTTCTGTTTCAGCCCCCTGACGTCATTGCACCTTTCCCAGCCACTTAGCGTTGGGAATAATTGCATTGTAAATGGCAGTCCCTGTTCTGGTTCCAGCCTAATCAAGGCACTGAGAGAAATCATTGCATTTGAAAATGATAGCCCTGAGGCGCAAATGTAATTCAAGATGTTAATTTAGTGCGGCTGTGATCTAATTGGAAAGCATCAAATTTGTACTTGTGGAAAAAAAATATGGCAGCAGATTTACAGTTCTTTCAGCCTCATCAGATGCTAGAGTTTGCAATGAAAGATATTGCTAATTGTATGGTTCTGATAAAGGTTGGCAAATGTACAGTATTTGTAAAATGTTAGCGAAAGATAATCTATTAAATGTTTATAGAAGCACAGTCAGTATCAGGGAGGTAAATTCTGGATTTAATTGATCTTCTCCTCGGCACTGAACTGCATGTTGCTTTGCTCGTATTAAGGCTAATATTGCATTTTCAGATGCTAAATAAATAGATTATCGGTTAATAAGTAAACTGTGCAATGCTATTTGGCACCGTACCAGCAGTCATTATCAGAGCCGCTATTGAGATAAAACATTCAGCAGCGAGTAACCGAGGAATTCTTAAGTAGTAGTTATGTCTGTATAAACACACTGACACCTGGAATGTTACCTGGGAAAGGGCAGTAACGGCAGTGCTTGTGGTACCCTGCAAGGTATGGGGTCTGTTACATGGAATGCTCGGGATCTGGGGTTTTCCTGTGACGGGGTTTTTCTGTAATATGGAACAGCCCCATTGGAGGTTGGAGCAGTGTGGGGAAGGGGAGCTCAACCTGAAGGTCAGTTAGAATTGGGTAGAATGGCCATTTGCCTCAAAGAGCAGCTCGAGTGTCACTTAGGGTAAGGTCTGTGTTACACGTGTATTTGCAACTTGCTACTATTGTTGGAACTAGGACTGATACACCAATATTTTCCTATAACTGTACCCATTTGCTGAGCTAAAAGGGGCTCTGGTCAAAGGTTGGAGCTTCAAGGGGGTTTGAACTGAAAATATTCTCTTAAGTCAACCAAAGAAACATTTCCCAGGGTGCCACAGCCATGTGACCCGTGCTCTGATAAACTTCAGTCACACTTTACTGCTGAGCTGCAAGATGGAGTGATATCCCCCCCTCCCAGCAGCTGATCAGCAGAACAATGGGAAGGGAGCAAGATAGCAGCTCCCAGTAGGTATCAGAAGAGCACTCAATTGTAAGAAATCCAAGTCCGGCTTGGGACTCCTCCAGTTACATGGGAGTAGAAGAAACAATAGGTTAGCTGAAAGCAGTTCTAATGTGTAGCGCTGGCTCCTTCTGAAAGCTCAGACTCAGGCACAATGCACTGAGATGCGCCTACACACCAATATTACAACTAAAAAAATACGGTTGTTGGTTCAAGAAAATTGTTTTAAATGGTAGAGTGAATTATTTGCTATGTAAACAGTGTAATTTAGAAATAAATCGAACGCCATAAACATAAAGAATACCCAATGGTGCATACTGCTAAGCAAGTATATTTATGAAAATTGTTTGTGGAACATATCAAGCATTTCAGTTCTTGCTTTGCTGGGGTCCTGAGTTCAATTCTAGTCTGGGCACTATCTGAGTTGAGCCAATTGGTCCCTCATTGCTTCTTTGCAGTAGAAACACACTACAGGGAAAGCCCAGGAGTCAGACCCACAGGACAAGCCACAGAAGCACCACATGCTGCATGCACTTGCAATTGCCCCCAAAAAGGAGGTTGTGTCTTATAGTTAAAATAGAAGGGTCAGTTTATATGGAAATGGAAAGAATGCTAAGGAGGTGCAGAGAGGGAAAGAGAGTTTACCAGGTTCACACTCAGAATCATTTAGTGTCTGCCACTGATATGCACTTTTGAACATTACATTTTTTTGCTCAAGGGCTGTTTCCAAACAACATCTCAGTAATGTAATCATTAGCTTTTCTGCTTTTACAGGCAGGATGTGCAGCACACACACACACGGAACATGCCTGCTGCTTAATGTATGAGAAAGAAACCATGAAAAGGGAAAATACATTTTTGTAGAGGGAAGTGTCTCTGTGACCTTAGATGGGGGCAGCTTTAGTAGCCACTCGTGAGTTACATACAAGCTAAAGCTCAGACTGTGCAATGAGTGTATGAATGTACTTATTTAGCCACATGTATTTCTTTTATTTACGCTTTACAGTGCGATACAGTGTGATATCTTATAAGACCAGTATACCTTCTATTTGTATAGTTTGTATTAGCCCAATGGAAATACTAATAGATGAGTGTTTAATAACAATTATTGTCTGTTTTATAGCTGTTCTAGCTTCTTAAAAATGTTTCTAACCACCACTACTGCTGTTTCTTTGTCTCTCCCAAAACCTTCCTTAAGGTCCCTTGGACCGACTCGGCAGCTTATCTGCCCGTGTAGGAGCAGAAACGAGGGGCCTGGCCGACCGATATCTGGCCTGAAATTGGGCAGATATCGATCGGGCAGGTTAAAAAATTCAATCAGATCGGGGATCGCATCGGCTCGTTGATGTGGTCCCCGAACGGACTACCTGCACACTCCCCAATATCGCCCACCCGTAGGTGGGGATATCGGGTGAAGATCCGCTCGCTTGTCGATCTCGCGATCTCAACATGTATGGAGACCTTTACTGCCGCCCACAGTTCTTTTGTCTAATAGAGTGGTCCCTAACCAGTGGCTCCTGGGCAAATTGTTACTCACAGTGGCCTAAAAGTAACCTTTTTAACATTTGGTGCTTGAAGTCAAGTTTTGGAGGCATAAAGACATAGGTTTACTTCAAACAAAGCTTCATGCAGCAGGTTGCCAGTCTACATGGGGCTATCCCAGCCCTTTCATTGGCAACCTCCGTGACACAAAACGCATCAGGATTGATGTGGAATAAAGTAAGTTTCTTACCCACTTCCACTGATGTTCGGAGTGCGCACTCATTTGAGAAATAGATGAATCTGCCAGTCCGCCTCACCCCAAGTACCTTTCAGATGTGAGACTTGCCAGTTTTCCATAGTGCTATTAGAGCAATTAAAGAACCATAAAGAAACACTTTGGCATGTTCCATAAAATAGTGGTGTTTATGAGTAAAAGGTTGTAAAATGCAAGTCATCATAAAAGTATCAGAGTAGTGGATTCTTAAAGGCACCATAGCCGGTACTCAAGGTAACCAAGAAGCTGGAATCCAAGAATGCTGGAGCAGTAGCCCGGCAAAATAGAGAGAATGAATCAGCATAGAGACGAGTGGAAAATTGAATTATAATATCATACAATATATATATAGCATGTGGACAGGCACTCACGTCTCAGAAGTAATAGCAATGCCTGGGTGCAGTACCAACGTATTTAGGAAGAATAGCAAGAGAATGTCCCGCACTCGCAGGTCTTAGGTGAAGCATGGAGTGTTTATTCAAAATAACATCTAACGTTTCTAACGTCTCAAAGACTTATATATATATATATATATATTTTTTTTTTTTTTTGTGAACTCTTGACCCAAAATATGTGTTTATATATGATTGCATCACATGAGTTTTTCAAACAGGTTAATTTCCTGTGTTACTGAATGAGGGAGAAATAGGAGTTCGAGTTGATGCCTGAGGTCTTCTCTTAAAGCATAAAATCCCTATTTCTTTGTTTTCTGTTTCCGTGTCATTCAGTTCATTGGCCATTAATGCAACATCATTTTTTTATGGACTGTAGCGATGCCTGCCTCTCAGAAGGAAAAATAACAAGACAGGAATGTGTTTGGCTGCACAAAGCAGTTGAACAGATTTGGGATAAACTGACGCATTCATCTTGTAAAGCTTAACAAAGAACTAGTCTATAAATGATGCACATTGTGTTTAAGGCTTCTGTACCAGCCCAAGGCCCCCACAGCCCTTTAGCAGGGAAGATCTGTGCCCCCAAAGATGCCCCAGTAGCCCCCCATCTTCTTTTCTGCTGATTCCCTGCACATGCTCTGTGCTGCTGTCACTTACCTGAGCTTAGGGACCCACTCACACTATACTGTATATATAGAATAGAAATGTCACACTATACTGTATATATAGAATATAAATGGCACACTATACTGTATATATAGAATATAAATGTCACACTATACTGTATATATAGAATATAAATGTCACACTATACTGTATATATAGAATATAAATGTCACACTATACTGTATATATAGAATATAAATGTCACACTATACTCTATATATAGAATATAAATGGCACAATATACTGTGTATATAGAATATAAATGTCACACTATACTGTATATATAGAATATAAATGTCACAATATACTGTATATATAGAATAGAAATGGCACAATATACTGTATATATAGAATAGAAATGGCACAATATACTGTATATATAGAATAGAAATGGCACAATATACTGTATATATAGAATATAAATGGTACAATATACTGTATATATAGAATAGAAATGGCACACTATACTGTATATATAGAATAGAAATGGCACAATATACTGTATATATAGAATATAAATGTCACACTATACTGTATATATAGAATATAAATGGCACAATATACTGTATATATAGAATATAAATGTCACACTATACTGTATATATAGAATATAAATGGCACACTATACTGTATATATAGAATAGAAATGGCACACTATCCTGTATATATAGAATATAAATGGCACAATATACTGTATATATAGAATATAAATGGCACAATATACTGTATATATAGAATATAAATGGCACAATATACTGTATATATAGAATATAAATGTCACACTATACTGTATATATAGAATATAAATGTCAGACTATACTGTATATATAGAATATAAATGGCACACTATACTGTATATATAGAATATAAATGGCGCAATATACTGTATATATAGAATATAAATGGCACAATATACTGTATATATAGAATATAAATGGCGCAATATACTGTATATATAGAATATAAATGGCACAATATACTGTATATATAGAATATAAATGGCACACTATACTGTATATATAGGATATAAATGGCACACTATACTGTATATATATATAGGATATAAATGGCACACTATACTGTATATATATATAGAATATAAATGGCACACTATGAGGCTGAGTAGTAATTTTATGAGGATTTCTGGTGACCCCTAAGCTTAAGGTCCCCATACACGGGCCGATTGTAGATGTCACACTATACTGTATATACAGAATATAAGTGGCTGCTGATATCGGTCCCTTAGACCGGTTCGGCAGCTTATCGGGCCGTGTAGGGGCAGCAACGAGGGGCCTGCCCGACCGATATCTGGTCTGAAATCAGGCAGATATCGATCGTGCAGGTTAAAAAATTTAGTCGGATTGGGGGCTGCATCGGCTCGTTGATGCGGTCCCCGAACCGACTGTGCCCATTAGCGCCACTATAATTCAATCGTTTGGCCCCAGGACGAAACAACTGAATTAGCCTACATTTGCCTGATATCGTCCACCTATAGGTGGGGATATCGGGAGAAGATCCGCTCGCTTGGCGATTTTGCCAAGCAAACGGATCTTAAAGTGTATGGCCACCTTTAGCTATTTAACAGCTGAACAGATCCTGCGCAGTGCCACTGACACTTCTAATAGGTAGCAGCACACACTTAACTTAGTTACGGGTACACATTCCCAATGTCCTTCCACTACTGGGACTTCATTATAGGCAGCACTCCGTTTAAAAATTAAAGAATCTTTATTTTCAAATCAAGGGCAATTCTGAAATTTCCAGGCCTTTTTGTGTCTTTATTAAGCTTGATAAGGAGCCAAATATGGCTGGAAATGTTGGTGTTGCAAACTGGCACTTCATTGAAGGCCTAGATCATTACTGTTATTTTTGTTATATATATATATATATATATATATATATATATATATTTTTTTTTTTTTTTTTTTTTTTTTTTGTTTTATATATATATATATATATATATATATATATTTAAGACCAAAACATAAAATAACACTACCTAAAACCTATACATCGTTCAAGCAAATTCTAAATTGTGAGTTGGGGGGAGTGATTATGTACCATTCACAGTTTATTAATTTAGAATTCACCTTTTCTGTGATGTTTTGCTGTAAGATTATTCGACCATGATTTACACATACTTGATTTTTTTTAGTTCCATCAGATCAGCACAATTTGGCCAATCACCTGGGATCCTAAATCAGGCAAAGTTGGAACATGATTTAGACATTAAATCAAAGATAAAAGATTGTGGAACGTAGAAGAACTGATAGGAAACACATTGCAATAAAAAGCAGGAATACTACAGGTATGGGATCTGTTATCCAGAAACCCGCTATCCAAAATACCAGGAATGCCATCTCCCATAGACTCCATTTTAATCAAATAATTCATATTTTTGAAAAAGATTTCCTTTTCTCTGTAATAATAAAACAGTACCTTGTACTTGATCCCAACTAAGATATAATTACCCCTTATTGGGGGCAGAACAGCCCTATTGGGTTTATTTAATGGTTAAATGATTCCCTTTTCTCTGTAATAATAAAACAGTACCTGTACTTGATCCCAACTAAGATATAATTACCCCTTATTGGGGTAGAACAGCCCTATTGGGTTTATTTAATGGCTAAATGATTCCCTTTTCTCTGTAATAATAAAACAGTACCTGTACTTGATCCCAACTAAGATATAATTACCCCTTATTGGGGGCAGAACAGCCCTATTGGGTTTATTTAATGGTTAAATGATTCCCTTTTCTCTGTAATAATAAAACAGTACCTGTACTTGATCCCAACTAAAACTAAATAATCCTCATTGGATGCAAAACAATCCTATTGGGTTTATTTATTGTTTATGATTTGTTAGTAGACTTAAGGTACGGAGATCCAAATTACGGAGATCGCTTATCTGGAAAACCTCAGCATTCTGCATAACAGGTCCTATACCGCTACTATCGGTAGATCCACATTTTCAGAATTAAATAGGTAGTTTTAGGCTAAAGTAATAATTTTCATTTTTAATGTTACTGTTCATTTTATTATGCTTTGCAATTGTCCCATGGGCATATATCAAATAAAAGGACTTGACAAAACATTTACATTTTTACCTGTTATACAAAAGACGAAAAGACAATATCTATTGACTTATATTTATTTTTTTTATCTCCCTAAAAAAATGTATGGTTCCAGTCAGATAGGAGGCATGAAATGGCTCTCTATGGTCATACAGAACGATAAAAATAGAAGTTTGAATAGAGTGCCTCTTTCTGCCTTCTCACAAACCAGAAATCCAATTATCTCCTCTGAGCCAAGGAAATGAAATAAAACGTTTGTGAAGATAACAAGAGATGTGCCGATTCCCTGCCCCCTGACGTTGGTGTGCAACTGGACAAATACATGTTATTAGACACACAGAGATACACAAGGATAATACTCGATTCTATACTATGGTTCAGTCTTGTGATTTTCAGTAGCAAATGCCATGTTTCAGGAATATCTTGCCAGTTGCACTGGAGAATAATTGGTTATTAAATAATATTATAGGGATTTATAATCCAAAAAAAGCAAATAATGTACAAATATCTAAGTTGTTTGCAGAAATTCTCTGCTAATTCTCTGTAATGTTTATTCTCAGCTTTCTGGAACAGAAGGACAAGTGCAATCCAAATCACAAGTTAAGGCTCAGGTACGACAGCCATATCTCAGCTCTGTGTTTCAAATGTTCTTTCTCAACCCAGTCTGAATCAAGTAAGTGATCACATTAATATAATGCCCATTGCCTCATACTGGTGGGCCAATTGGATGGCCCCTTGAACTTTAACCAACCATCAAATTGATTGAACTGCTCAATACCCTGACAGTTGGTTTGGTAGCCTTTAGATTAGAGAGAGATTTACTAAATGTAGCCAGCTTCTGAAATCTATTTACGTATCTTTCATATAACATTTATCCATACGTTACATGGCCAAAAGTATTTGGACACTTGCCTGTCCAATATTTAATTGCCAAACCAAGGGTATTGAGATGAGGTTGATCCTCCCTTTGAAGCTGTAACAACGTTTACGCTTGAGGAAGGTTTTCCATTAGATGCTGGAACGTTGTTGGTGGGATTTGCTTCCATTCACCACAAGAGCATTAGTGAGATTGGGCAATGATGATGAGGATCAGACAAGTTCTTCCATTTCATACTTAGCAAATTGTGCACTGGGGAACTATTGTGCTGAAAAGGGAAAGGGTCATTTCCAAACATAGGAAGGCCAAATTGTTGATGCAGCCTTAAGGTCTGCTTTCATTGGAACCAGGGGCCCCAGCCCAAACCATAAAAACCAGCCCATTATTCCCCCACTACCAAAATTTTCCATCAGCGTTATTCATCCAGATAGGTAGTGTTCTTCTGGCATCTGTAAAACCTCTGCAAGTTTTCTGTCAGACCGACAGATGTTGAAATGCCATTTATCACTAGAGAATACATTTCCACTGCTCCAGAGTATGAAGGAGTTAACCTTTACACCACACCGGCCAACTTTTGACATTGCACATAATGATGTTAGGTGTGTTTGCCTCTGATGCCCCATAATAACCCAATGTTTCCTATGAATAGTTCTTCTTCTGACATTGTTTCTGGAGACAGTTTAGAGAGCAAAAAGAGTTGAATGTTTAATTTTTAGACTAAATATGGGCTAAAGTATGTTGCCACCTTTTACCTGGTGCAGGCCTGCACATATGAGATCAGAGGGCAGGACAGATAACTAAATAACTTGGAGGTGGGAGTGATGATGTTTCGGGGCAAGGTACAGTAGATGGCGTTGGCAGGGCTGCCATCAGAAAATTTTGTTGTGAGGGGCCCCGTGATTTCTGATGGCGGCCCTGGGCGTTGGGGTTGGAGTTATGACATCAGGTAGTGGGATGTTGTCTTTAAAACAGGACAATGGCAACCCTAGACTAAACATTGGCAGAGAAGAGCCTCATCCTGGCCATGCCATTTTTATTTGCTTACACAGAAATGGCTGGTGGTGGACAGAGAAACCACCATGTGTACCAGGAGCCTTTGCATTTTTAAGTAATGGATGTAAATGATAAATGTTGCAGACTGAACATGGCAGCTACACATTTTGCTCCAAGGTGACAGAATCACATCCAGGCTGTTAGATACCAGGAGGGAAAGGCCTGTGACTTTCTGCATGAGCAGCAGAAACACCTTGTTCTTTGCTTGGTACTAGCAGGATATTTAATACAAAACAGATAAGTTCAAAGTCTCAACGACTTTGTTATAGCTGTAACAGTGCCCAGTTTATTCCACTACTAAAATAATATTACTGAAGTGGAATAAAGGCAATAAAAATTATATATTAACTAAAACCTTTCCATTTTGCAAAAAAGAAAGTAAAGGAATTCTGTGATGGACTCATTTTACACGGTGTAACCAGAAATGCTCTTGGCAGGTGTAACAACACGAGCCCCACCTTCCCTCCCCTCCATGTATCCAAAATTGGTACTTGGTGGCACGTTTTTTATTTTATATAAATATATATCACTGTATATATATAAGGTACATATGATGCTTTGGCTTGTTTGTAGGATTACAATTGGGGGACAATTGTATTCTGACCACACAATGATCATAATGTCCAGCCTGCACATGGCTAAAGCTGCCTAAATTGTCCAACAAAATTGGGCTGAATAAGGACAGCTTTAGTCATTAAGTCATTATTAATCTTTTTATGTGTGGTTGTGCCATCATAATATATATTACAATTAGAACAACTTATCCTAGTAATTCATATTACTAACCATGAACAATCATGTTTTTAAGATAAGCACACGCATAGCTTCGTTAAAGGTTAACATTTAATATAAGCTTTATCTAAACATTTCAAAATATAATCATCTAGACATTATGTTTTGCCTATGAAATAATCAAGTTACTCTTCACTATCTCCCTCTCTCTTCATGCAGGAGTCGGCAGTCAATTTTTGATTGACAGGTTTGAGGGGGTGTATTGGTTGGATAGAATGTCAGAGGGCCCAAGACACGGGCAGATAAGTTCAGCAGCCTGAACCTGCCCCTGTATGACCAGCTTTAGAGCTTACCCTTTCAAAATAACTCTCTGACAGAAATTCTGTCTTTCAACATGCAGGATTTGTGTTGGAATCTGTTATTTTATTAGGTTTTGTTTGTACTGGAGTCAGTTATTTGATTGAGCTCCAATGTATCTGCTAGAAAAGGGAGCCCCTCTAAAAGATGGATTAGACCTACCTGTCAATCAAACTTTGTCCCCAACTTCTGGATGAAGAAAGGATAAAAAGAGACAGATAGCTGAGAGGGGATATTAAAGAATAATTTGAGTATTTTAGAAATGGGTCAGAATTTCTATGAGAAAAAATTCTATTAAATTTTCATTTTCACAATTTTCTCATTAACTTTTTTTGGGGTTTGAAAGATGGAAGGGTATTGCTTCCCTATCTGTCAAGCTGTATTGGAGGTGGAAACCATGGGGTTTTGTCTGCCTTTATTTGATTAACATGTTTAGGGTTTTTAAAGAGCTAAACATGAAGGATTTTGGAATCTTATCACCCTTACTGACTGCGTAACTATAAATTCCTTCCATAGAGGAGTTATTTTTGACCACTTGGTCCGCATGTAGTAGGCTGAACAATCTTCTCTCGCTGGATCAATTTCCCACCAACCGAGATGTCTAGGGCCAACGAGTTCACCCGTAAAGACTCCTTTCTATTCAGCCATCAGACCATTAACGTTGCCCTTCTCTCTCGACTAAAAATAAAGTCATATTAACATAATCTATTCCGAATTTCTAAAAATAACCCGTTATCTTATGAGAACATCTAACGAGAATGCAGCTTCATTTTCATTAAGTGCTAATTAAGCCGCGCAAACAATGCTCCGTGCTCATGCCATTTCCCTTTATTGCTAGGGATATTGGGAAAGATAAGTTTCATGAGTTCCATTAGACCGGCAGTAGTAGATTTGTAACCAGTAATCTGAAAACAACAACCATATTATTAAGCAATGAAACCAACTATAGAAATAATTAAGCTGCTGCTTGGTGTTTTTCCATCTAAGCACATGAGACATTTTGGAATACATGCCACTTAAGAACAAAGGGAATCTTTTGAAGGTAAATGCAAGGTTTTCTTATATGTAACTAAATTTGCCTTAACCTTCGAGAGCCGAGAGTACAGTTTGGCTCCATGTGGAAAAACAGAAGTTAGTTATACTGAGAAAGCCAACGTATTCAGTTAGAAACACTTTATTGTGTAATATAACCATGTCCCAGTAGGGGAATGTATAATAATCGATAAGAATTGTAACAGCCGGTATTATATTAACAGCAATAATCTTATTTTGCTCTACAGACACTCATTTAGCAGTGGTTGCTTATGCCCAGGCCAATTACATACCATTGAAACTCAATATTACTGCATGTAATGGCCATGTATGTAGTAGCCTTAAGGTTGTTATACATAGAAAGATCTGCTCGTTTTGCGAGGTCGCCAAACAAGCGAATCCTTCCTCATTATGCCCACCTTGCCGTAATTGCCGTTATGCAGCCCATCCGATCCAGGGCTAGTGATAAGCAACATTTTTTGGCAGGTTTCACGGCAAGAAAACTCCCATAGACTCCAATGGTCACATAAAAAAGTCACACAGTAAAAAAAAAGTTGCAGCAAAAAAACACCCATTGATTTTAATGTGTCTTGTGAATTTTTTAAATGGGAGAGATTCGCTCACCACTATCGAGGACCTTATTAATGCGCAGATCCAGTCCTCAATGTGATGGGTAAATAAAACATGCCTGATTTTTGGCCAAATTCCTGGTAGTCCTGTCAGAGTTCTCCATACATATATACATATATGCCCATCTTGAATAACAAATTGCTGATGAGGGACTACAATGATACAAGATATAATCCTAACTGCACCCAATAAGCCAAACAACCACATCATTCTCCATTGCTTTCCACACCACTTCTGTCAGTGTCATGCTCTTGTGTCTATGAATTTTCTCCAAACTGGGGCACCATTACCCATGCTGCTCCTCAATCCTTTAGCGACAACACAAGCGGGTTAAGTTGGCACACAGACATCACAGGTGTAGTTGGGAATGCCTGCATCCTATTCATGTTTAAGACATAACAGGGTGTGGCAGTTACAGCCATTAATGTCAATGTTTTCTTTAGCTTCACACAAGGTCATACTGACTGAGCCAAATGATTGAATTAAAATGGCCAGCATAGGCACCGTCGTTTTGGGGACCGCACCAACAAGCCAACGCGGTCCACGATCCAATGAAAGAATCAAACCTGTCCGATAGAGGTCTGGCCAATTTCAGGGCAGATGTTGGTCAGGGAGGCCCACTGTTGGTGCCCATACACAGGCAGATAAGCCTTAAGGACTGATATTGCCAGCTAAAATCGATCCGTGTATGGCCGTCTTTAAGAGTGAACCTGGCCAAAGGTTTCACATCTATTTAGGATTTGAAATTAATATATGATAGGAACCTTAGATTGTAAGCTTCACTGGGACAGGGACTGATTGTAATAACGTGCAAGCTCTGTAAACTGCTGTGTATATAATATAAATATAATAGATAATAACTAAAAATAAATAAATACAAATTTGGACAAGCACTACCTTAGGAGTCCCAACAATACAGTACTGCCTGCATGCTCTCTTGATCCCTGGCAGATTTAACACGGCGGCTCCTAATTTTCTGGGGGTTTTAAATGAATCCGAACCCTCCTAGCAGTGCACAGTCCAACTTCAGGAACACTGCAAGGCTGTAATACATTTCTGGGCCAGCTGAGCTAACGTTTCACATCTCGTTATGTCACATCTTCATTATTTCATGTTTTGCTATTAATACATTCCAGACTGGGTGAGTCACATGACTCGGCAGACTGTTTACACAAATGTCATTTTTCATTTGGCTTAACAAATGGATCAATTTCGAGCCTGTTAACTCTTCTCGACTAACCATTAATTTGTTATCTTCAGCGATCCCCAGATGCAGGCGGCTAATGTAATTTCAATCTACGGAGAAAGTATCAGCAATTGCAAATTAGCTTTCCCATTAAACAGCACTGACATAAATGTATCTGGTAAATGGGGGTGTCACAGCCTTTCTTCTTTCTGTTACATTTACAGTCAGCATCCATAATACAGATTAGTGATGTGCTCTGGCAGCAGAGCCATGAAGAAATAGCGCACAGTTTCCCGGCAAAGTCGTATGTATATGTGGAACAGCTTTGAATAAACTGTATGGCTTGGGCAGAGCTGTCTTTACTGGTGTGGGGGCACAGGGCATAACAGCCAAAGGCCAATAAGGGGACGTGGGGGTTGTTGACAGCTGGAGAGCCACAGCTTGGAAATCCCTGATTTATAAAAACCCCCTACTTCCTTATTAGGGAGCCATCGTTAACTCCAGATGCTATAACAATGATCCCCAACAAGTGGTTTAGAGGGAAACATTTTGCTCCCCAACCCCTTGGATGTTGCTCTCAGGTAGTTATTTGTGAATTCCTGACTTGGGGGCAAGTTTTGGTTGAATAAAGACAAGATTTACTACCAAATAAAGCCCCTGTAAGCTGATAGGGTGCATAGAGGCACCTAATAGCCAATCACAGCCCTTATTTGGCACCTCCATGAACTTTTATGATGTTTGTGTTGCTCTCCAAGTCTTTTTTGTCAGGATCAGCGGGATTCGAACACCACTTGGGGTGTTCCTGGCGGCATGCATTTGCCTCTGTAGCCACTGGAGGCATTTTGGGCTGTCTCTGTTTAATTCTTCTCTTGTCTGTCTTCTACTTTCTGGCTGCTCCCTTTCCTCCGCCCACCTCATTAACCACATGTGTTTCCCATCTCCTAATCTTCATCCTTTATAAGCCTTTCCCTGACCATTGCCCCTTGCTTGGTTATTAATTGTTTCTTGTGACCCTGCCTCCGTGTTCCCTGTTCCTGGGACTATTCTTGTTCTTGCTAGTTCCAACCTCCAGTTCCGTGTCCTGATCCTGCTTTCTGCCTTGTTCCTGTTCTCTGGTGCCCTTCCTAGTTCTGCCTTGATTTCCCGGTTTTGACCTTGGCCTGTCCTCGACTTCGCTTGACTGCCGCTTGCCCTGACCTTTTGCCTGTTTTGGATTCCGCCTCTGCCTGCCGTTTCTATATTCAGTGTGTACAGTGGAGGAAATAATTATTTGACCCCTCACTGATTTTGTAAGTTTGTCCAATGACAAAGAAAAGTCTCAGAACAGTATCATTTCAATGGTAGGTTTATTTTAACAGTGGCAGATAGCACATCAAAAGGAAAATGGAAAAAATAACTTTAAATAAAAGATAGCAACTGATTTGCATTTCATTGAGCCACTCCTTTGTTGCCTTTGCTGTATGTTTTGGGTCATTGTCTTGCTGGAACACCCATCCACGAGCCATTTTCAGTTTCCTGGCAGAGGGAAGGAGGTTGTCGTTCAGGATTTCACGATACATGGCTCCGTCCATTTTCCCGTTAATGCGAATAAGTTATCCTGTGCCCTTAGCAGAAAAACACCCCCAAAGCAAAATGTTTCCACCCCCATGCTTGACGGTGGGGACGGTGTTTTGGGGGTCATAGGCAGCATTTTTCTTCCTCCAAACACAGCGAGTTGAGTTAATGCCAAAGAGCTCTATTTTGGTCTCATCAGACCACAGCACCTTCTCCCAGTCACTCACAGAATCATTCAGGTGTTCATTGGCAAACTTCAGACGGGCCTGCACATGTGCCTTCTTGAGCAGGGGGACCTTGCGAGCCCTGCAGGATTTTAATCCATTGCGGTGTAATGTGTTTCCAATGGTTTTCTTGGTGACTGTGGTCCCTGCTAATTTGAGGTCATTAACTAACTCCTCCCGTGTAGTTCTAGGATGCTTTTTCACCTTTCTCAGAATCATTGACACCCCACGAGGTGAGATCTTGCGTGGAGCCCCAGAGCGAGGTCGATTGATGGTCATTTTGTGCTCCTTCCATTTTCGAACAATCGCACCAACAGTTGTCACCTTCTCTCCCAGCTTCTTGCTAATGGTTTTGTAGCCCATTCCAGCCTTGTGCAGGTCTACAATTTTGTCTCTGACATCCTTGGACAGCTCTTTGGTCTTTCCCATGTTGGAGAGTTTGGAGTCTGCTTGATTGATTGATTCTGTGGACAGGTGTCTTTTATACAGGTGACTAGTTAAGACAGGTGTCCTTAATGAGGTTGACTAATTGAGTAGAAGTGTCTAACCACTCTGTGGGAGCCAGAACTCTTAATGGTTGGTAGGGGTTCAAAAACTTATTTCACTCAATGAAATGCAAATCAGTTGCTATCTTTTATTTAAAGTTATTTTTTCCATTTTCCTTTTGATGTGCTATCTGCCACTGTTAAAATAAACCTACCATTGAAATGATACTGTTCTGAGACTTTTCATTTCTTTGTCATTGGACAAACTTACAAAATCAGTGAGGGGTCAAATAATTATTTCCTCCACTGTATATCCATTGTGTGCACTGTTACGTCACTAGTTATTAAAGTTCTTCATTATCATCATGGCCTCTGACACCAGTTCTGTGATTTATGGATTCACTCCGGGTTACCCAGTCTTCAGGCTCCCACCTTCCTGGTACTCCACGGCGTCTCCTCAGGGAGATCGTGACATTTTTACATTTGACTGTGGTCCAAGAGTAAGAAAGGTTGGAGACCCCTGTGCTAGAGGTTACTTTCTCTTACATGCCACCTCCATCCTGTCTCACAGCCGTTTGCTGAACATATGCCCACCATAACTTTTCCTAGGGACCAAATTGCTGAGGGTAACCCCAGATTCAGACTTATTACTGGCATTTGTTCATGTCTGCTTTATCCAAAGATAATTGTAATCTGGGGCAACCCATTCCCAACTGAAAGCAACAAACAGCTATTCTGACTAGAGGGGAAAATGCTTGGTAGCCTTCATTTGAAGTGCACTTAGCTTCTGTAGTGACTTTATATTTAATAATTAGTTTACACCCTCTTTAAGTCAGATGCAAGTCACTTGGGCCCCTAGTAGGCTCCAATACTTGAGAAGCTTCTATGTCTTGGGTAGGCAGCCAAACATCCCTTTACAGTACAGTTGCTATTGTGCTCATTACCCTTCGGCACAAGTTACCCAATGTGACGCAATAGAATCTGGTCTGTCTTTTAAATAGGGTCTCCTATAGTTTTTAATTAGGCTGTTCTTCTCAGCAATCTAACCTAGCTGCTAATCATGGAACACTTTCTAGCATACTTCTATCCACTAGTTATGGGCGAAATGTTTCGCCAGGCATTGATTCGCGGTGACTTTCCGCGTTTCGCCATTGGCGGATTGTTTCAAGAAACGGATGAAAAAATTTGGTGCCTAAAAATTCGCTGCACGTCCAAAAATTGTTGCCAGCGTAAAAAACAAATAGTCGCGGGCGTCAAAAGAATAGCCGTGCGACAAAATAATAGCCGAGGGCAACAAAATAATAGCCGCGGGCGACAAAATAATAGCCGCGGGCGACAAAATAATAGCCGCGGGCGACAAAATAATAGCCGCGGGCGACAGAATAATAGCAGTGCAACAAAATAATAGCCGTGGGCGACAATTTTTTTTGCCGCGCAACATTTTCGCAGTTTCGCAGATCTTTTGAAAGATTCATAAATTTTTTGGCGAAGCGAAACGGAACAGATTCGCTCATCAATACTATCCACAGTTTGATGACCAGGCCCTGTTCTGAAGCCTCTCCATACACACTACAATGTGGAATGCACCACAGACAGCTACTAAGTTGGGATGACTCGACTGTAAACTGCTGGATGGAGAAAGAACATCATTGGGGACCTTATGGGGACAAGAAGATTAACAGAAAGTACTAAGTATCTATATAAGGTTGGGCATTTTCCTATCAAATATTTCTTAAAGAAATGTATTTTCAACCTCTGATTTGTATTGTTTATTATACATCTATATACAGTAAATGTTTAAGAATTCACAACTGGAAGATAGATCCAGCAATGAAATTATCCATAAGAGCACTAGGTAACCTTACCTCTGACAAGTGAAATAAAGTATCTGTTTTGCTTTAATGCCCTGGGGACAGGCTGCCCACACCCCCTAGATAGAGGAGATGTTGGCATCATCCATATCTACAGTATAAGGGTGCCTGCTCCAGCTGACAGTTGTTTCCCTGACTGGCCCTCTCTTGAAACCATTGCGGCAATTATAGGGCAGGATAATAGAGGGGAGGTGTTTCCATGGAATCAATGGAAAGAGCAAGACACGCAGAGTCACCTGAACACACGTAGTTAGGGGATAATCTGTCTGATCTACAGCGAATAAATTTTAGGCTTGCCCCTGTCAGACAGTGACCTCTGGCAACGCTTCTTGGTGCCACTGAGACTTCTCGTCTCTGGCTTCCTTGGGGATGCCCACACGCAACCTTCCAAAAAAGTAGCCACTGAGCTAAATGTATTTCTATTTGCAGATGGCCTTAAAAGGACCAATGGGAATTGCTGTAAATGTTTTAAATTGTTCAGTTTCAGTGCTCGCCAGTACTTTATTAATAGTTATCATGCAAGGTTCATGGACATAGTTACGATGGGGGATACTTATTGATCTTGAATGGGTGGACAGAAGATATATAGATGACATATAATAGTTATCCTTTCTTTATACTGACACATTAAATCAATGATTTACAGGGATTGTTCATCATTCACATCAGTCCCTTCCTAAGTGGAGTTTACAAGCTAAGTGCCTTGTTATGTTCA
This sequence comes from Xenopus tropicalis, assembly GCF_000004195.4. Classification (NCBI taxonomy): domain Eukaryota; kingdom Metazoa; phylum Chordata; class Amphibia; order Anura; family Pipidae; genus Xenopus; species Xenopus tropicalis. Next base: position 153,017,845 of record NC_030678.2, on the reverse strand, counting down.
CCGACTTGGCTCAATTTTATCAGGAGCCAATTGACCTGCCTGTATGTTTTTGTAGTGTGGAGGAAACCAGAGTACCCGGAGCAACTCATACAGACATGGGGAGAACATACAAACTCCTGGCTGATACCCACACAGACACGGGGAGAACATACAAACTCCTGGCTGATACCCACACAGACACGGGGAGAACATACAAACTCCTGGCTGATACCCACACAGGCACGGGGAGAACATACAAACTCCTGGCTGATACCCACACAGGCACGGGGAGAACATACAAACTCCTGGCTGATACCCACACAGACATGGGGAGAAGATACAAACTCCTGGCTGATACCCACACAGACACGGGGAGAACATACAAACTCCTGGCTGATACCCACACAGACACAGGGAGAAGATACAAACTCCTGGCTGATACCCACACAGACACGGGGAGAACATACAAACTCCTGGCTGATACCCACACAGACACGGGGAGAACATACAAACTCCTGGCTGATACCCACACAGACACAGGGAGAAGATACAAACTCCTGGCTGATACCCACACAGACACGGGGAGAACATACAAACTCCTGGCTGATACCCACACAGACACGGGGAGAACATACAAACTCCTGGCTGATACCCACACAGACACGGGGAGAACATACAAACTCCTGGCTGATGCCCACACAGACACGGGGAGAACATACAAACTCCTGGCTGATACCCACACAGACACGGGGAGAACATACAAACTCCTGGCTGATACCCACACAGACACGGGGAGAACATACAAACTCCTGGCTGATACCCACACAGACACGGGGAGAACATACAAACTCCTGGCTGATACCCACACAGACACGGGGAGAACATACAAACTCCTGGCTGATACCCACACAGACACGGGGAGAACATACAAACTCCTGGCTGATACCCACACAGACACGGGGAGAACATACAAACTCCTGGCTGATACCCACACAGACACGGGGAGAACATACAAACTCCTGGCTGATACCCACACAGACACGGGGAGAACATACAAACTCCTGGCTGATACCCACACAGACACGGGGAGAAGATACAAACTCCTGGCTGATACCCACACAGACACGGGGAGAAGATACAAACTCCTGGCTGATACCCACACAGACACAGGGAGAAGATACAAACTCCTGGCTGATACCCACACAGACACAGGGAGAACATACAAACTCCTGGCTGATACCCACACAGACACGGGGAGAACATACAAACTCCTGGCTGATACCCACACAGACACGGGGAGAACATACAAACTCCTGGCTGATACCCACACAGACACAGGGAGAACATACAAACTCCTGGCTGATACCCACACAGACACGGGGAGAACATACAAACTCCTGGCTGATACCCACACAGACACAGGGAGAACATACAAACATACAAACTACTGCCTGCGGTCTCATGCCTGTACATGGTCACAGGCCTCCTTTGGGACTTATAATAAATATCCTTACTTTCTACAACATGGGGTGCACTATTTCCTATATAATATATATCTCCTACATAGGGGCAAACAGAGGGCAAAATCAAAGACAAGAGAATAATTAAGATTGTTTAAGATCTTTGCTCTGCTTATATGTTACCTAAAGGAACAAGGATGAGCAGTAACAGGCAGTTGGCTAATATATTCTATTGACATATTAGGTCTTATTTCCTAAGGTGCTAAGTTGAACCCTTGAGGTACCAGTACAATAGTGTGTAAGCTAACATAACCCGCGATGCTGCCCATAGCAACCAATCAGCAATTACATTTTAAAGGTCACCTACAAGTTAGAAAACAATGCAAAGATCTGATTGGTTGCTATGAGCAACATCATAAGTGATGTTGGCTTACACACTGTAATAAATATGCCCCCTAGTGTAGTACCTGAGTGTCTGCTCTGGCAGTTCAGTCCAGAAACTAACCCTAGTGCTACTAGATAAGATGCCTCTTCCTGCCTGTATATACACTGAGGACACCTGACACCAAGTAGGCAAGTAGGTTCCATCCCATAATTAGCACATAAATGTTGAAATGGATATCCACAACATCTCTGCTATTTAAATGTTTGTATTGTGAGCGGTTATAGTAGAGCAATACAGCCCCATCCATTCATTGCATGGCAGGAAACAAGGATTTCTGTTAAGCTTTTTGTCCAATGAGGGATACAAGTGTACATGGCTAAATATACCCATTACTGTGACTCCACCAAGACTCCCTCCAATCTGAGGTCCAGATTTTCCTTGTGGCATTTGGGGAACAATGGAATTCTTAAAAGGATTCTATTATGATTTTTATTGTGTAGTTTGTATCACTAAATTACAATGTGTACATTGCAAATAATTCACTCTACCATTTAAAATTGTATTCTTGGAAATAAAAATTACATTTTTAAAGTGTAATAGTGGTGTGTAGGCGCCATCTCATTGCATTCTGCCGCAATAGAATTAATGATTGCTTTGAAATATTGAAAATAAAGTGGCTCTTAGCTAACTCCCCTGTAATAACAAACTTCAGGCATGCCATTGATGTTGTTCATAAACAGACAAGCAACACGTTCTTACGCAGTGCAAGGGGTTGGTAAAAGGCCCGTGTCCATCACGTTCAGCCATTCCCCCACTGCATCCAACCTAAGTTCTAATTATTCAATTATTTACATTTAAGGAAAACTAAAGCTGGACAAAGAATAAATCTAGAACTGCTACTTTATGTTTTTGCTTGTTACAATCCAAGTACAACCCATTAGTAGTGAAGATTGGGAAAGATGCCCCAGTAGCCCCCTATCTTCTTTACATTTATTTACAGCTCATACTCTGTGCTGCTGTCACTTTACCTGAGCTTGAAATTCATGTTGCAAGGCTGATTAATTCAGATTCACACTACATATTACCATAGAAATCAGTGTAATTTACATTCAAATTAATTAATTAGAGCATCAGCTTCTGTGACAGATGTAACTTCTCTCTCTATTAATGTTTGGATGATTTCTGACAACCTCCAAGCTCAGCTTCTCAACAGCAGCCCTGAGCCCACTGAGCATGTGCAGTGCCACTGACACTCAAAAGATGGCTTAAATGAGCTAAAACAGGGAGCTGCTGTGTAGAGCTCAATGTCTAGAAAGATGTACAGTACTCTGGGCTGGTACAGTCAGGGTCCGACTGGGCCGGCGGGACACCGGTGGGCCCCACACACCCCAGTCTGGTTTTGTTTTGTGATTGTTTCCAATCGTACGCAATAGCTGAGCAGTCAGTGAAACTCTGTTGGGTATCCATGCTTCCCCAAGTACTACTGTTCAGATACGTGTGTAATGGCAAAGAAGCCACCAATTAATTGGGAGGATCATTTGCCTTTGGAATTTCATATCTACTGATGCTTACGAATATCTTGTTCTGTACATCTTTCTGATTGATTGCTCAACCGAGTCCTGTTTAGAGACAAGTAATAACAGAGTGCAAGAGGTACAACATGACTAGACATCATGTGCCCTTGGGTTATAAGGTTTTACTTACCCTGGGTACTCACTGTCCATGGGCAGCAATTCACTATAAATGCATGTTATTATCTTGTCCCTACATCATGACAGCACTGGTCCTGTATCCAGTGGTACTTTATTGCATATAGATGCTGCTATAGGTGCTTAGAGAAGCAGATTTGCCTTACTGCCCCTAAACACCAGCAACTAAAAGTCATGAGAGATGAGGTTCTGCAGCATCTCCAGCCCTTCCTGCTTTGGGGGGGGGGCATGCAATCATTAGGATGCAATCATCAGAACTCCCCCCTCATTTCATTAAGGCCCTGTACACTGATAGGGTTTAAACAATGTGCACAGAAAATCCTGTGTGCAGTATGTGGGTCCCAGGCTGGCTTTCTTGTGAACATGAACATTTTCTGTGTTTGTGTCATATAATTAACATTGAAGTTAGTAGTTAGGCAGGTTATATATAGGCATTATGGTTGAACGTGATGGACGTATGTCTTTTTTCAACCCAACTTACTATGTTACTATGTTACTATAACATAACTAATTCCAGTCATGCTTTGCTAAGTCTAAAGCCTAGCTGCCCTGTATGGCATTTTCCTCTCCACCCAAAGAGGTTCTGCAGCAGCTACAGTCAATATTGGGCAGTAACAAGACAAAATACACAGATGAAGCCTAGCCTTACTATATACATTGGCCACAGGTGCAGCCCCTTCTCCCCTATACCTGCAGCTCTCAGAGGGAATGTAGTTGGACCCTATTAATAAGTACCCACATGTGTGACTATTCTGGGTGCTATAATAGGCAGTAATATGGTGAGTGCAGGTTTGGCCAGTGCAGTCGGTGCATCTGAGCAGTGAGTAGCAGTGTGCAGCCGAGCAGTGACTGTACAGAAGGCAGACGACCCAATGGCTAATAATTAGCCGCCCCGCCCTCCCCGGTACAGGGGACAGCTCTCTGGCTGCCAGGAGCCACGATAAATTGAGCTGAAGGCGCTGATACCCAGCAGGAGCGCTGCTACGAGCGTTAGATCAGCTGTGAGGGCGCAGGATATTCCCAGCCGGCTGCGCTATGAGACCGGGCGCTTTAGCGCTGCTGTGGGCGGCTGCTTGGGGCTGCGCGCTTTGCGCTCTGTGCGGGAATGCCGAAAAGAACGTATGGAGCAGGTTTGCGCAGCTCCCTTTCCCCCAGGATAACCTGTTCCTCTATGGCACCTTCCCCCCGAACTTCATGTGGTCTGTAGGGACAGCCGCTTACCAGGTGGAGGGAGGCTGGGAACAGAATGGCAAAGCCCCTTCTATCTGGGATACTTTCTGCCACAAGAGCGGGCAATTAGATGCCACTGGGGATGTGGCAAGTGACAGTTACAACAACCTCTTCAGGGACACAGAAGCTCTGAAAAGCCTGGGAGTCACTCACTACAGGTTCTCCATCTCTTGGCCGAGGCTCTTTCCAAATGGCACCGAATCAGCTCCAAACGAAGCTGGACTTTCCTATTATCGGAATCTGATTCTCAGGCTGAAGGAGCTCAGGATCGAGCCGGTAGTCACTCTGTACCACTGGGATTTGCCACAGAGGCTGCAAGATGTCTATGGTGGCTGGGTCAGTGAGTCCATGGTGGGCATCTTCAGAGACTATGCTGAGGCTTGCTTTAGGCTTCTGGGGGATGAAGTGAAGTATTGGATCACTATTGACAATCCCTATGTGGTGGCATGGCAGGGCTACGCTACTGGCAAAGTGCCACCTGGCATCAAAGGCGACAAAGTGATGGGTTATAGAGCTGGGCACAATATTATAAAGGTAAGAATATGGATTGTGTTGAACCAGAGTTGTATGTACCAATAATCATTCAAATAATACATATAACTACTTTCTAGGTTATAAAGCTAACCCCTAATGCTAAGCTGTTGCTGGGAAATTAAATAGCTGGTTATCAATTGGGTGGTTGTTCATGAAAAAGTGGTCATGCCTGGGATATCACTGGCACACTTACACTTAGGCAGGGGTAGAACAGCATTTAGGGACTTATTGGGGAGGGGGTGAAGATTTAAATGGGAGTTGTAGCTTGAGGGTTATTGGTTGGGTGTCCCTTATTAATGTAATTATTTGTGCCAACTTATGATTTTACCCTGTGATTAATATATATATATATATTTACTATGGGCACAAGGTACAACTGGCACTTCAGCACTTGCTGCTATAGCCATGGTAAGGTAGTCTTTAAACCCCAAATGTAATAAAAGGCACTAAGTTTGCCCAGGAGCAGTAACCCATAGCAACCAATAAGATGGTTGCTTTTCAAAAGGTTACCAGTAAATTCTACCTGCTGATTGGTTGCTGTAAGTTACTGCTCTTGGGCGAACTTCTTTTATTACATAACCCCATATTGTATAATAACCCTGTTACAGTGAGTCCTCGGTGGCTATGAAGTATTGTGTAGCAATAGGAATGACATTCCCAACAGCAGACTGGTGCTCTAATGGCAGTCGGTTACTATGGCGGCTTCACTGCCTATGTGGTTTAATGTGATATACATAGGGATAATAATGCATATTTTACAATATAGGTCACCAAGGAGTGCCAAGATCATATAAAAGGCACAGGCTGTAGGCAGAGTTGCTTTTATACAAGTTAAGGGACTTACAATTTCCTTGTTTTTTTAAAGAGGAAATTTACCTTTACACTAACGAGGTTATAGAATGGACTATTCCTAACAACCTTTCATCTTGTTTTCTTTTCAACTTTCAGAAAGGGGTCACTGACCCCATGAGCCAAGAAACTGTGTCTCTGCGAGGCTACAATTTTATTGTTACTGTTACTTTCTATTACTTATCTTTCTGTTCAGCCCCTCTCCTAGTCATGTCCAAGTCTATCACTAGCATTACTGCCTGGGCTAGATTGGGCCCTGGCACCAGCTGCAGAAAACCCAAACTGGATAGAGTTGCTGAAGAAAAAGATAAATAAAATAATAAACACAGGTTGAATCAATGAGGCCAAAGGCATCATTTTGTTACCAGTAATAACTGATGACATCACTGAGCTCTGATAATAACTGATGATGACATCATTAAACTCAGTTTATAAACTCTGGGGATTAGGCTGTAGGCCGTGGCATTTTATAAAAGACACAAAACTTGCTGGTGGTGCCCTCTCTGCGTGCCCATAGTTACCTCTGTTTCTGATGCCACTAAGCAGTGCAAGTGCAGAATGTGCCCCTTACAAGGATATTATATAGGGCGGTAAATCATAAGGCTCAGCACAGTAGGAACCTATGCAATATAAAGTATGGATTTGCTTTTAATTATAAACAAATCCATTTATTGTGCCTCAATCACTGTACTAATGTCTTTTCAAGCCCTGGCGTTGCTGAGGTGAATGACCTTGGCAACCACGGGAACACTAGATATTTTTATTGCTGTTATACTTTTATTGCATAACATATAAAGATGGAATGGGGGAGGCGGGTAAGGAGTAGGAGTAGGGCCATACGAAGGCAAACTGGGCGCGCTTACTATTTATATATGAGAAACATGTTCATATGTGGCTAATGTACTATGCAGCTCATTCCTTAATTTGCTATGTACTAACGCAACCCCCCCTCTCATGGTGCACATTCCCACTCGTGGGCAAACTCAGGGGGCAGGGGTTGCAGTCAGGCGCCAGCGTGTAACAGGTAGATGTGCAGTGTTTCTTTAAGTATAGATTATGCCTATAGAATAGTGAGAATGACCCCTGTAGAATAGACTAATGCAGCATAGCGCAATGTCCCCATCATTTACAACTGGATAATCCCTGGGCAGTTTATACTAAACAATAGCCCCAGTGACCCAGGCCCAGTCAAGACATTGATCCTGTCTTATGACACTGCAAAAATATTGCCCCTGATTATACAGTGACCCCCCCCCCCCCCACAGTTAATGTGTCAGCACAGTGACCCCACCAAATTGTATTGGAAAAACAGTGGCCTTCGGGAGGCCCTACCATATCATACTGACATAATAATTACACCAGCATGTTATACTACTAGAACAGTGCCCCCCAGCAGTCTATACTGGTATAACAGTTGTGCCAACAGGTTATACTAGAACCCACCAAGGAAGCCCTGGACGTAACTCCTCCATAAGGCAGATATCTGTTCACCCCAAGTGCTATGTTCCTTGCATCTAATGTAACACAGTGGCCACAACCGACCTTTATTAGCGGAATGTGCAAGTGCAGAAAAGACAGCATTGTCACAAGTCTGTCATTGTCCTGCGCCTTAGTGTTACTTTCCACAATATGCTACTGTTTCCTACCTCTCATTTTCCCCTTGCCATCCTGCCATTCAGTTCCCTTTCTGTTGGCTGAACAATGGGCACACTGACGGACCCACCCAACCGATATCTGGTCAAAAATTAGCCACATATGGATCAGGTTAAAAAAAACCTCATCAGAGCAATCACCACATTGGCTAATTGATGAAGCCCTCGCCCTGATGGTCTTTATCCCCATCGTTGTGGTCCGGTCATTTGGCCCTAGGGCCAGGGATCAGTCAGATATTATCCACCCCGAGGTGCGCATATCTAAGAAAAATGTGCTCATTGGCTGAACTCACCAAACAAGCCGATCTTTTAGGTGGGGCATTTTTCATATTTCTTTTTTTTAAATGATTTGCGTTTTTTGGCGAAAATATATTTCATCATTTATTATGGGTCAAAACAAACTTAAAAGTAAAATAAATATACCATCTAAAAGCTGTTGAGGTCGCATGGAAGCGGTCCTAGTCAAATTGTAACAATCTGTATTTATTTTGTGGTTTAAGAGGTTTTCGTGTTTTTTTCAATCGCACAACAATTCTTAGAAACAAGAAAAACTTTATATTTTTGCATTTTTTCCAGTTCCACATTTTTTTTGTCATGGTTTTTAATAAATGACTAGACATTCGTGCTTTTTTAAAGTTTAGTCATAGTAGAAAAAAAACACAAAAATTACAGGAACAAAAGTTTAATAAATCTGCCCCAACATGTATGGCCAGCGTAACCCCCAGGTGTCACAACCAAATCCTCCCATCTTGAGTGCTACTTCTAAACATGGTGTGGCAATGTTGTAAAATCAAATTTTATTGGATAATTCGGAGGCCCTTTGATCATTTAAAAAGACATTATGGGCATGGAAAGTCAGTCAGCACACAGAAGACTTGTTATGATTTGCAGCAATTGTCCGGCCAGGGGTGTTATGTATCATTGTGGCAGATTCTGGCAGTAAGGAGTTGTAAAAAGACACACGGGTACAATTTCCCAGGCTGCTATCCTGTTGCACTTTGTGTGTGTGATTCTGCGCTGTAACAAAAGGAGACATCTGATTGGTTAGAGTGACTAAGGAGGGACAGACATTGCCAATGTTATAGCACTTACAGGAGGTGATGTAGCTGCAAAATTGGTTTCAGCTTCAGTAAACAATGCCAACCAGTCTGGATGTAACATTTAGTGATCTATATGAAAGCACACATCTGATTGGTTGCTAAGTGTTATTAGGCTTTGGGAACATTTTTAAAATTGCTGCAACATGCTATAGATAAAAATGTTGGCCAGGGTTACGGTACTGTACCTATACTTGCTTGGCCATGCCCCTTACAGCCAGCCCCTTTCCCAGGAAGCACCCCCTTTCCTTTAGCTTTTGAGTCCCACCAGAAACCATACATATCATAGCACCTGCATAGCATCTGATTCTCAGGTCAGAATATCCTCACTTTGTTCTCTTCCATTTTCTCTACCTTTCTTTCTGCTCTTCATTTCAGTTCTTTGGCCCCTTCCTTCTTTTCCTTTCTCGCCTCATTCTCTTCTCCCCCAATCTCCCCCTTTCTTTCTCTGCCCCTCAATGTTTTTTTCTTTGATAATAGAGAATAAAGTTGGAACAGACATAAAAGTGTAACTTGCTCAGTGAACAGGACTTAAGTTTTCTTGGTGACCTGGAGGGTGAGTGATAAGAACAACTGCAGGAGAAACATCCAAGGCAATGGCTGAGACAAAGAGAATAGACAACCAGCCAGGGAAGCCCTCCAGCAGAACTAAATCTACACCAAATCTATTTACAATCTGAACAGAAAGAAGTTCATTTTTAGTTGTGGAACAACTGGGGGAGTTCAACTCCCTCTCCCCATGGGACGTGGCTTTAATAACAGAACTATTTTCTTTTGCACTTGTTTGATCCAGCAGTACAGTAAATGTGTATTACAGGGGCAGTTATATGCAGGTTATATGCAGTTCTTACACCCACCCAAGTACAGTAGGATGACCTTCCAGGTATAACCCAGGTCCTTATGACTTTACATGACTGCCCCAGAGAATATACATATGAAGGGCTGTTGGCTGATAACAATCATGTAGCCGAATGATTCAGTTCAGGTCAGTTCTCTCCAGTTTGGGTTCACTCCATACAATGTAAGTGGGATATTAAATATCTGCTGTGTTTATAGTGGCAGCCTCACAGAACTGCATGGAAACAATGCAATGCTGCTGTATTTTTCAGGAAATATCCAAAATCAGGATTTAGTTTGGGGTTTTCTAGCACTTTGTGCAGGATTCAGATTGAGCCAAATTCTGAGGGGCAGATTTATCAAAATGTGAGATTAAAAGTCACCATAGAAAAATTCACCCACTTTTTATTCATTCCTATGGGATTTTAGAAGCATATTTATTAAATGGTGATTGACTAAATGACCATAGGAACAAATAGAAAGTGGGTGAATTTAAGGCCCTTGGGCTTCATTCTGAATAGCAAAGCCAATGCCCGCAGGCCCTTGGGCTTCATTCTGAATAGCAAAGCCTATGCCCGCAGGCCCTTGGGCTTCATTCTGAATAGCAAAGCCTATGCCCGCAGGTCCTTGGGCTTCATTCTGAATAGCAAAGCCTATGCCCGCAGGCCCTTGGGCTTCATTCTGAATAGCAAAGCCTATGCCCGCAGGCCCTTGGGCTTCATTCTGAATAGCAAAGCCTATGCCCGCAGGCCCTTGGGCTTCATTCTGAATAGCAAAGCCTATGCCCGCAGGCCCTTGGGCTTCATTCTGAATAGCAAAGCCTATGCCCGCAGGCCCTTGGGCTTCATTCTTAATAGCAAAGCCTATGCCCGCAGGCCCTTGGGCTTCATTCTGAATAGCAAAGCCTATGCCCGCAGGCCCTTGGGCTTCATTCTGAATAGCAAAGCCTATGCCCACAGGCCCTTGCTGCACTTTACCCAATTGTAAATGGCTCCTCAGATATCATAGGGAGACCATTTAATTAGAGTCTATTGGTATGATTTTATTGTTGCTAATAACTAATGTGGCCAAGTAAATGTAATCAAAGTGTGATATGAATTAACAGCAATTTCTTCCAAGAAACATTGTGCCATATTTTTAACCTACTACTAGCGGTGAGCAAATTTTTTCGAGAGGCATGGGTTTGCAGCGAATTTCCGCATTTTGCCATTGGCGAATTGTTTCCATGCAAATTTGCCGTAGGAAAAATTTGACGCGCATCAAAAAAGTTGTGGTTGCGTCAAATTGGGCCTGTTTGCATCAAAATGGGAGTGTTCACGGCAAAATGGGCGTAGATGCGTCAAAATAGGTGTGGCCATGACAAAAAAAGGAGTGCAACAAAAAAAAAAACACGTGGGTGACAAACGCATTTCACGGATTTTCTGCCATATCGTGAATTTTCCTGTTTTTTCGCAAATTTTTCAGTGAAGCGAAATGGGACAGATTCGCTCATCACTATCTACAACTCTTGGGGGGGATTTACTAACATTAGATTTTTTTTTCACAAATCGTATTTTTTTGCACCAAAATACGATTTTGAGATTTTTGAGATTTTTTCATGAGATCATGGAGAAGTCAGAGACAGATTGTCCTTTTTACAAGTAAAAGATCTTTCTTTGATTCGTGGTTTCAGAGATTTTAAGGGTCTTTTGCTGGATATTCGGTGCCCAGGATAAGCTATAATTTTATATTTGTCCGTTTAAGGGACCGAAATGAATCTGTACTTTTACCTGAGTTCTGTTTTCCCCCTGATTGTTTTCATTTGCTAATTTAAAAAAGCCAAGCGGTCAGTGAGAGTAGGGCAAATCTGATTTAATTGCTATAACATTCCAGTATAGTTATGCTAAGGCGATTTCTTTCTGACAGCAGGTCCAGGCACGTTACTCATAAATATGAATGTTTGGGGGGAAAATTCCAGGTTTGTAACAAACTATTATAAACTGTAACTATATTTAATGTGCCCTTTGTAATGCGCAGTGTTTTTGTTTCATTGCATCAGTGCAGATATACATGAACATGTGTATATACATGGACCAAAGCAGCATTAATGCCTATAACAGTGCTGGGCTTCTCAGTGAACATATCCCTGGATAGACTAGTAGACTTGACACTGTGGTCACAAGGGGCCTTTATGAAATATTATCTCTTTCAGTGCTTTTTATTCTGTCCTGATATTTGCTATTGGCTGGGGTTAGTAGAAGGAGGCAGGGATAAAGGCCAAGCTTAGAGAGAATGTAAATTATAATACATTATATTACAATATATATTACATATGCAATTCTAATATTTATGTAATGAATTCCCTGTTGTGAAGTACAAGTACATAGTAGCCAATATATGGTGTAAATGTGCAGCAGGTGTAGAGGGGAAAGAATAGGAATGATGGAAGTAATGTGCCGCAGAAGGATAGAATAGGACAGTAGAACAGAAGGAGCCGGGCTCAGCTGAAAATTGGAGAAATCGGTAAAAATCTGCTTTTCCCGTGGCAGCAGATAGCAGCCCTTCGGTTTATTGCAATATTAACAGGTTAGCTCTGTTTTATCTGTAATTCTATAACTTTCAGATGCCACAGGCAAAATAAAAGATTAATCATCAACACATTTTACAGTGTACTGTGTAATTGCCAGTAACTCAGCTTTCAAAACATATTAAATGCTTATTCTAGTTTTGACTATAAACAATATGGGTGCTCTGTATTTACGGAGCTTGCATGGTCCTGGTAGCTGGGGCCATACTTTCAGGCCAAACATCCACCCTTTAAAAATCACAAAGTATTCACCTGAGGCTACTGGAATGATTAGAGAGGCTGGCATCCTCCCATGTGACTCTAGCCAATGAAACATTACAGTAAATAGGACTAATAAATATTTCCTGGAATGGTGATGCCACATACTGGCAGATGAGCATGGGCAGCTTGGTAAAAAGCTATTACAGAACTATTATGGTGCAAACAAGCCTATTAATTGCTGCTATTCACAAGTAAAAATAGTGAATAAAACAATAAACATAATCAATGACATTCTAAAATCCAGTATATATACGGAATAATGTACCCCCTACTGTAAAATATAAGGATATTATAAGTCACTGAGGAGTTCCATGATCATATAAAAGCACAAGGCCGGGTACTTTATTTATTATTATTATTAACATTTATTTATAAAGCGCCAACATATTCCGCAGCGCTGTTATAATACACAAGTGAATTATGAGACAGAAACTACATGATTAGGCACCAACTATAACTGATGACATCATTAAGCACAATTTATAAGGATATAATTCACAGGATAGTCATGGCTCTTATGTATTATATGTATCTATATAGATATATAGGTATAGGATCTGCTATCTGGAAACCCATTATCCAGATTTCCTTTTTCTCTATAATGTAAATAATAAAACAGTACCTTGTATTTGATCCCAACTATAATATAATGAATCCTTATTGGAGGCAAAACAATCCTATTGGGTTTAAATAATATTCAAATTATTTTTTAGCAGGTATTAAGGTATGGAGATCCAAATTACAGAAAGACCCCTTATCAGGAAAACCCCAGTTCCCAAGCATTCTGGATAACAGGTCCCATAATATATGTAAAGGGCACTCAACAATCACTTAAAAATGCCTGGAGGCTGTCAAATAGTTCATTAGCAACATAAGGGAATTGGCACAGCACTCCAGGACTTCGAAAATAGCAAGAATTATTTATTTGTGCAAAATCCATTTTTACTTTTGCACAAATAAACAGTTCTGGCTATTTTTGAAGTCCTGGGAGTGCTGTTCCAATTCCTTTATATTTATAAATACATACAGAATGAGCTGACAGAATAGGGTGATACATGATGACAGCAATAATATAACTTTGATGAGGACAGAAGCTACAGTAGATAGTTTGCCTGGAGCCTATGGTGCCCATACAGGCCAACCCTCACTATACAGGGGTGTTGGTAGGAATACCTAGTTGTACCCAGGTGATAGCACTGCTAAAAGCTAAAATCTGTCTAAATTATTAAATAAAAGGGTTTTTAATAAAAATTCTGGAATTACTGACGCCATGAAACAGGATTTCCAATGGACTTGTATATTAGAGTTTCATTTTACATTTTGATGCAGAGCCATACAGTTGCAGGATAAACAGAGCCCTGGTAATAAATAAACCTCTTCTATAGGGTGTATTAGTTAAAGAGTGCAACAATAGGCTTCCAAAAATCCCACAGAAATGAACAGGTGGAAGAATTTCACTCTGGTCTTTAATAAATTGGTCTTGTTTGAGATCTTATTATGTCTGCCTGCAAATTAAAGTTGCAATTTATACATGTATATTTATTATAGCACTATCTAACTGGTTGAAGGAAAAGTAACCCTAAAAATGAAAATTCCTGGACTGGGATTCAACATATACATACATACATACTGGCATTTCCAGTACACAGCCCCCTACAGACCCAATAGTGACTGTCTATGGCATCTTACCCAGCACCAGTACACCACCTGGTGTATTGTATTCAGTGAAGCCTTGAGGTGGGCATTTAATGGCTGTCTCTCCACGGTGTTCATCCAATTTACCCATGCTTTGAATGGATGGTTATTGAATATGTGGCCAGGCTAGAATTCTATTGTTCTGTACAGCACTGCAGGAAGTGAAGAGAAGCTGATGCTTCATGTTTCCAGCGACCCAAAAGAATTGTAGGATGGACTCCAACATGAGATACATATACAGATAGTTAACAGTATTAAAATTGGCTTAACTGCCATGCCAAATATTTGCTTGTATGGCTAGCTTTATCTGCCCCAAAAGTCATATCAGAAACGTTGCAAGTCTACTTAGATACAAGTGTTACACTTTCTGGTGGCAAATTTGAAAATTAAAAAAAAAACAGACATTATATTTAAGGGAACTTTATTTCTGGTGTCATTGGTGCTTTAATGTGCTCTGGCACCATACACAAGCTGGGCTGGTTTTGCAAATGAATAAGAACGTTTGGACTTTGCCAAGAATTTATACTTGCAGTTAAGAGCAGTGACTGTCATCAAAATGTACTGAGCTCTAACTCAAGGTTGGTGCCATATAATAGGGGTCATTGCTACAGTGGCTACGTTTAACCAGGCACCCTATGGGCTGATCCAGAGAAAGGTAAATAAACACCCAGCAGACCTGTAACTCATGGTCTATTAGTAACTGAAAGCAATCACATGATTTTTCAGACCTGACTAGTTATTGCAACCTGCTGACTGGTTGCTATTGGTTACTAGACCTGGGCAGTCTTTGTAGCTGTTTCTGCATTACCCCCATAAGTCTATTTGTATACATGAAACATATGGAATACATACAAATGCTGACAGATATGTGAATAATCTGACCTTATTTTTGCAGAATTGCCTTAATGAGCATTATATGATTATTTAGAAATAATAGAAATAACTTGTGCGCTTAATGCTCAATTAATTGTTTAATGATTAGTTATGAATATGTTAAGGAGATTTTCTTTATTTGTGTTAGTGATTAACACAGACCAACAGTTGGCTTTCTTCTGATCCTGCCTTGTTTATTCATTAATGTACCATCCATGCCAAAAACCTGACTCTGGTGTATCAGCCGAATGTTTCATTTGCAATAAATTCCTTAGGCGTTTGAGTTAAATAGCAGACTCAGTGTCAGAGTTAAGCATTTCAGCCTTATGTGGCATAATCATTTTTCAGGCCCCCTTAAAACATTAAAGATAAAAAAATACATAAAACATCATTGCCCTGAAAGTAGCTGAATTGTTGCCGCTCTCTACATTCCATTTTGTTCAGCAGGGGTGGGCAAGGGGGGGCACCATTATGATTTAAATATTTTTTAGGATTTATGTGATACTGAAATGATTGGTGGTCAGTATGACCTTAGTACCATCCCAACAGGCTGTGTGGGTCAAGGAAAGGCACATTCCAGCCTAGAATAAAATCTGACTTCTTGCATGGAGATCAGATGGCATGGAGTTGGGCTGTTCCGCCTAAGAGATGATTGTGAATGGTTTTCCCTATAATTGGTCTGGCCAGGGCAGAGTTGCAGGCTTCTATTACATAACATGCTTGGGTCAGTGCAACGTTGGCAGGAATGCAATGGATTGAGATAACCCTTCCATTTGAACTACAATGCATCTAGTCGGATCAGAACCACTTCAATGATGCACATCTTACCAAGGGTACCCTCTCCCTATGCTATTTATTTGCTTCTGGTGTATATCAGCTTAACAGAAAAAACTTTAGCAAGTAGTTTGGGCTGTAAAGCATATGTACTGGTACTGGCAGAGGTTTTCCTTTCAATGACTAGGACACAGCATGGGCACCAGTCTCTTCTCAGTCAATGCCCTTTTCTAGTGGCTCTACTTTGCACTTCATTCCAGGACCCTTGTTAATTAATTGCATTAATGTAGCAAGTGGACATGTGCCCATCTATGTGCCCTTCTATCTTCTATGTTACTGGATTAAGGGCAGGGATGGTAGTTCATGGAGATAAATGCCATCCAGTAATAATGGCAAACAGAGTGCTCAGGGTAAAGTATGGCTTTGAGGCAGAGTCTGGGGAGTAAAACAGCAGGGCACGATGGATTACCTAAGGCCAAAGCCTTATCTGCCTAATGCCTAATTCTGGCTCAGCACAACCCATAAGCAGTGAGACACAGAGCAGGGGGCCACATAAGGGCACCCGGGGGCTGGATGGAGAGCCTGTTGCCTGTGCTAGTGGTAACGTTAGTTCCTTTGCCACGATCCTCGCTGTTGCCATGAGGCTTTCCTTTACGCTTAACTGAAATTTGCTGATAAATGAAATTTACAGATCACCATGCCTGCAAACTATATTTAAACTGCTAACATTACCGTGTCAGCTCACAGCCGAGGCACCGCATCTCTAATTGGATAAATATAAAATAAGAAAAATTGGGGAAAAAATGCTCAGCTCTGCTACAAAAAAAGAATATGTTTAAATTATATTTAAATCCTAAAGTATTTAATTCCTATAAGTAGGATTCTAACCTATACACAACACTGCTATGCCCACATATGTAAAGCTGAAAAGGTAAAAAACAGAAAATAGAAGATAAAGGTTGTATTGGATAAGTGTAGTATTAAAATAAAGTAATTGGAGATTGATAACAAATATTATTACTTTAATGCCAGTTTACCCCATGACGCAATTAAATAGTTTTGGTAAGAATTTATTACATATATTTATATCCTCTAGAGTCTAGACACTCAGCCTTCACTGGGAGTCAGGGTAGAATGCATAGCCATTTTGTTTTATTGTTAGATTTACCCTAAATTTTTACCCTCACCAGTCTGTGGCTGAGCATAGTGCAGATTAAAGTGTTTCTTCGCCTTTTAACGTTTAGTATGATGTACACAATGATGTGCTGAGACAATTTGCAATTGGTTTTCATTTTTTATTACTTTTTTTTTTTCAGTTATTTCGTTTTTTGTTCAGCAGCTCTCTAGTTTGGAATTTCAGCAGCTATCTGGTTGTTATAGTTCAAGTTAACCTAGCAACCAGGCAGAGGTATGAATGAGAGACTGGAATATGAATAAAAGGGGGCCTGAATAAAAAGATAAGGAATAAAAAGTAACAATAATAAAACTGTAAGCTCACAGAGCAATTGTTTTTTAGCTGCTGAGAAACCCCCATTTTAAACTGGAAAGATGAAAAAGAGAAAGGCAGATCATTCAAAAACTATTAAACTATTAAATTATCAATAATAACCAAAGTTGCTAGGAATAGGACATTCCTATAACATAGTACAAATTAACTGAAAGGTGACCTGTGAGCAGACCGCCATGTAGAGTGTCTCTCTTTATATATTTGCTATGTAGCTCATGTCAAAACACATGTTGGAGCCCATAGTGGAACTATTACTGTACCTATTGCCAGAGGTGACATCAGGCAACCAAGCAGTCTTCCAACCAACCAGTCCTCCAACCAGTGCTGCATTCATTTTGCTCTTGTATTTTGTATTTTGTGACCAATAGCACAGGGGATACAAGGTGCTGTGTGTAATTGCCAATTAGCTTGATTAAAGGTCTTATGTGACCTGAAACGTTGCTGCTGTTGTTGTTTGCCCCAAAAAACTTTGCAATAAAGGCATTTTAATCTACAAAGACAAGAGGTGCTGTTCCTGTTCTTCTGTACCAGCATATGCCGATGGAAAGTGGCCATTGGGGAACCTGCACTACTTCTAACTAATCACAAGGCTTGGTGCTGACTACTACTCTCCATTTCATGTGACCAATAGGACAGGTACAGAGTGAATGCTATGGCCACTGGCAAAATACTTATTGTGGCATTATTATGGGGTGCCCTGGGGGGGGGGGGTCTACATGTTGGACTTGTTTTTCTGGACCTTAAAGTAGAGCTTTAATAGAAAAATGTTGTTAGGTATTCATAGCAGCTAAAGCTATAGTTTGGTGCCTTGTAATAGACTGATTGAAATTGATTGCTTTTGATAACTACACTGTGATTTGAATAAATCATCCTCAGAATATAGATACATATTCACCAAATCTCTGTACTGTAAGACCATGGTGTAACCGGCAATGTGTTTGTGCCTCTCCCACAGGCTCACGCTGCAGTTTGGCACCTCTACGATAAGAAATTCCGTCCACAGCAAGGCGGTCAGATTTCCATAGCCCTCGCTTCTCACTGGATAAACCCTGTCAATATGACAAGTCATGATATTGGGGACTGCCAGAAGTCTCTAGACTTTGCCTTGGGATGGTTCGCCAAACCAATATTCATAGATGGGGACTACCCTCAAACTATGAAAAACAATCTTTCTTCCCTCCTCCCAGAATTTTCAGACCAGGAGAAGAAGTTGAATAAAGGCACCGCCGACTTCTTTTCTCTCTCTTTTGGGCCTAATCTGAGTTTCCAAATGTTAGACCCGGATATGAAGTTTCGGCAAGTGGAATCCACGAGCCTGCGGAAAATCCTGTACTGGATAAATGAGCAGTACAACAAACCAAGGATCTTTATTGTGGAAAATAGCTGGTTTCTCTCTGGGAACACTAAAAGGGAGGATGCAAAGTATATGTATTATCTGAAGAAATTTGTCATGGAAACGTTAAAAGGTAAAATTAGCAAATCAGTATTACTGAAATCATCTTTATGATTATTGATTGTTGGTGGTGCTGCTCATTATGTGATCATCAGAGAGGCCTGTAGGCCACACACAGGAATCTTAGTAACCTGTAAAAGCACATGGATTAACTGCGTCTATTGCACCCTTATACAAATGCACAAGCACCCCTCAACCACTGATCAGCCAATGTCTTTTTACTTCATTGCTGTAGGAGCACACCTCTAGACCATGGTAAGGCTGGTCCCCTTGTGGGCACTGGTGAAGCGGTAGGTGTGACCCCAAATGCCAAAAAGCATGAATTTAAAGTCAGCAAGCTGATGTTTTAGCTTTCCACAAAATAATCTACAGCAGCCTGACCATGTTTTCATATATATGATGTGAATGGTGAACAAACTTTTTAAAGGATAATAATAATCTGCAATATTCCAAGTTAAATAGGCTCCACAAAGGTTATTGCTCTGGTGTCTTGTTAACTAGTTTGCCCATGTGTCCCATCCCATAGGAGCACATGTTGGACAGAGCAGAAACATCTGCCCAAAGTGGCTTTCTTCCAGCATTAAGTAAGATATTACTATTATAGTAGAATAGAATATATCTTTATTGTCATTGTCACATAGTAAACGAGATTTTAAATTTAGTAAAAAACGAGATTTAGATTTAGTAAAAAACAAGAAAAAACATAGTAAAAAACAAGATTTTAGTAAAGTATAAAGGCATAATCAGTGGAACTTACCAAACATTTATCTTACAGATGCAGATAACATATTAAAGCAAATAATTAAAATAAAAAATGTATTGTACTTTGCTTGTAAAAGACAATTTCCCCTGAAGTTGGGGTTTTATTTGGATGAGTGCATCGTATCTCACCTTAGGGCTGCCATGAGAGGCCTCGTCTCTATTATGGGGCTGGTCAGATGTGATGGTCCAGATCTAGAGACCCCAAAAGAGTTTGGGCCTGGAGTTTGGGGTGGATTGGGTGTATGTTTTAGCATAGCAGGGTGTGCCCAAGTTCAACATGGAAGCGGTCTATTCTGATATTTTATTTATACTTAGCTGGGCCCTAGGCAGGCTGTGTTCTAATAATCAGGGGCCCTTATTGGTGAGAATTCTAACAACTAAGCAGTATGGCACCCCATCATTTCTTGTATATGTGTATTCTCACCTGCACTCCTCTTTTATAATTCCATTTCCCTGGATACCCAGCACGTTATTATCATGTGATCCAGTGCAATCAAACTAGTTATGGGACTCATTTGATTTTCAGGCACTTTGCCATTAATTAAACCACTGTCAACTGTTCCAACATTAAGACTTTGTAAAGCCAATTGTTTAACTGTTTTATCTCTCCTATCATTTTGTCCATTTCAGCAATTAAATATGATGGAGTTAAAGTTATTGGTTACACAGCTTGGTCCCTGATGGATGGATTTGAGTGGCTCAGAGAATATACCATAAGGCGTGGACTGTTCTATGTAGATTTCACCAGTCATAACAAGAAGTTGATGCCCAAATCCTCAGCACTGTTTTATCAGCAGCTTATTAAGATGAATGGATTTCCCCCTCTGCCAGAGAACCAACCAGTGGAAGGAACATTTCCATGTGATTTTGCTTGGGGCACCTCAGCCTACAGAATCCATGTAAGTTAGACACTAGGGTTATTTATGAATGCAGCTACAAACTAAATGGGTGCAGTCATTGCACCTATTGATGCCGTTTATTAAAGATACTTCTTTTCAAACACACTCCTTGCATAGTTGCTCTAAAGCTGAACAAGGGGGGGGCGGGGCTGATGGCATCACGGGTGGGGCAGTGAAGCTTGGGGTGGGCATAATGACATCAGCTGCAAGTACAATAATATCAGGTGGAGGTATGACATTGGGGTGGGGTTATTGTAGCACTGAATTTCTGTCCAGTTTTCTCAATATTTTAAACCAGGCAAAACATTTGAACTGGCCAGCCCTTTATAAAACTGTAATGTCCAGTTCAAAACCGGATGGGTGTCAGCCTTAGTTCTGTCTATATTCTGCATGTTAAAAGTATGTGATCAATTATACAGGTTATTGTTCCAGTTTCAAAAGGTTGAACACCGAGCAGACAGCTGAGATCTGAGCAGGTCTAAGGGTGGCCATACACATAGCAATTTCAATCTTTTATGCGACCATTCGTGGCAGGAAAGATCGTTCCTACCCTCCACTGATGTTCAGGGCTGAATCGTCAGATATGGAGGTAGAAACAATAGGAATTCTACTTCCACCTGCTGATTCAGCCCTGACCGAATATTTTGCTTCAATGGCGCCCGATCAAAATCTTTTAACCTGCCCGATCGACGAGTCGACCGATATCCACAGCCTTTAGCGATGTCGGCGCCTCGTCAAGCTGCCATACACACACCGAATAGCGCACAAAACGAGGTTTTATACGATATTATCTGGGTGTGTATGGCTGGCTTAAGACAAACCAAACTGGGTCAAAACCAAAGAGGTGACAACCCTACCTATGGATTTTTATGTAGAGGTCAGAGACATGGTTTTGTGCCTCTTTTGATTGTATCTGGGGTCTCAGTAAATGACCGCTAATGAGTTTTTGTTGCATAAATATTTGATAATGAACTTATTTTTGTTACTTAGTGAATGCAAATATGCTGTTCAATGTCTATTTTCCCTTGTAGATAGATACCACTCCCTCCCAGTTTAATGATCCTAATGTGTATGTATGGGACATGAACAAAACAAAAGGCCTCACTAAAGTGGAAGGAATTACAGTGCCGAAGAGGAAAACTCAATGTGTTGACTTTGCTTCTATAAGGCAACAAATCTCTATGCTCCGTGAGATACATATCACTCATTTCTACTTTGCACTAAAGTGGGCGGCAATCCTTCCTCTTGGAAACCTGAGTCTAATTCACCACAAGGTCTTGCACTACTATCAGTGCTTTGTGAGTGAGTTGGTTCGGGTGAATATCACTCCAGTAGTGGCCCTGTGGCAGCCTCTCGCTGAGAACCAAGGCCTACCCATTGACTTGGCTAAAAATGGAGGATGGGTGAACTACCACACTGTCAGTGCCTTTGTTGAGTATGCAAGACTTTGCTTTAAAGAACTTGGCAATTACGTGGGCATGTGGATAACCATGAATGAACCCTCTATGAGAAATCTCACCTATGCTGCCGGCCATAACCTTCTAAAAGCCCATGCACTAGCCTGGCATCTGTACGACAGAGACTTCAGGAAAGCACAGAAAGGGCAAATATCTATTGCTGTCCAAGCGGATTGGGTGGAACCAGCATCCCCTTTCTCTAAGAACGATAAAGAGACCAGCAGAAGGATTTTGGAATTTGAAATTGGCCGTTTGTCCGACCCCATTTTTCTCAGTGGAGATTACCCAAAAGTGATGCGGGATTGGCTGGCGCCAAGAAACAACCTTGATGTGTTTGAGTTTTATTTGCCTTCATTTACCGAGGAGGAAAAAAATTTGATTCAAGGGACTTTTGATTTTTTTGCTTTGAGCCATTTCACCACCGAACTTGTCCAGTGGGAGAAAGAAGATGTGGCCAAGTACGATCACAGACTGGAAGTTCAGTTTATCACAGACAGCACATGGGTGCACTCCCCTAACAAATACGCTGTCGTTCCTTGGGGGTTACGGAAAGTTTTGAACTGGGTTAAATCCAAATATGGCGACGTTCCAATTTACATCTTAGCAAATGGCATTGATGACGCTCACAGTCCCATGCAAGATAAGCTGAGAGTGTATTACTTGCAGAACTACATTAATGAGGCTTTGAAAGGTAAGAACATTGGTGTTTGTATTGTCATTTAGTTGTGACACTGTGTTTTCTTCTTTCATGATTATTGTTAACGTCTTTTTTCCTCATCTCATTTCTCAATTCAGTAGCATATGGCTAATTATATTACATGAGGCAGCAGGTTTTTGGGGATTCTATGAAGGGAAAAAGAACTATAGAAATATATTGTCGCAAAGTATGAAAAAGTAGCGCAAATTAACAAAAAAGTCGCAAAAAATACGCACAGTACGAAAACTTCGTACTATGATGAATGTGCCCCAAAATGTATCAAAAGAAGAAATAAAACTATTTTATAGGTTTGGCAGCTGACAGATTCCTAGACTTGTATATTTTACTGGACTAGCTAGGCCAGGTATACCAATGAGCAGAACTGGTCAGTCTGTGAAATAGATGGTTCCTGAACTTGATATTGAGAGTAAAAATACAGATAACGGTTTATCACTGGCAAACACTCCAATAATAATTATTTCATTACATGATCGACACTTTATAAATAACTCTTTTCAGATGGGGATTGTCTATGAGGCCTACATTACAGGGCACTCAACCATCAGGCATCTCACAAGGCATTTTTTGCTTTCAGGTTGCCAGGTTACTGGAAGACATATCAAACATAATCCATTAACTTTTTCTTTATTAACCATCTACTAATCTGGTAATATTATAATCACCTTAAGCAGGGAATTAATATAACATTTTCACTGGCATTAAAAGCCTTAAGTAAGGCCCCCTATGAGTGAAACAACAAGGCAAATGTTAGAATGGATCTTTAGGGTACAGTGTAATATCATCTGTACATATTATTGGTTGGCCTGTGTGACTCCTGATATGATAAGCCCGTAGTCACTGGATATTGGGGTAACCTTTACTTGTAACCTCAGAGTGCATCAAGGGCTCATAACAGACATTTCAGATAGACTTTTGTAATCTTCTCTGAAACGATTCCCCTTTCCAGTCTTTGATATTCTCCTCATGACTTAGTCCTATTAAAGCTCTTGTTTTGTCCAACATTTCCCAGCAGGGGCACAAATACTGTTTAGTGTTTCCAGACAACAAGTCTGATTTGCACAATGAGTGACTGATCTCTATTTATTGAGCTAAAGGAGGCTGTGTGGGTCCGTAACCTGCCCTCCTCCCGGCTTGCAATAATGTCTAGTGGATAACGCTTTTCTTGAATGTTAATATTTTTTTCTCACCTAATTATTCCATACATGCCTGTGATACATCGGGAGGTCTAAAGTCACGCAATCTACCTTTGAGGATTTCAATAAACGGCTTTATTATGTTTTGCCTTAAGGGTACAAAATATGAGCAATTTTAGAGAGTTAAGGTTGCCATACATGGGCCAATAACAGCTGCCAGGGGGCCAAGTCAGCAATTTATCAGCCCGTGTATGGGGCCATCAGATGGGCCAACCTGACCGATATCTGCCCAAAAATTGGCCAGCTGTTCATTGGGCAGGTTAAAAATCCCACCGGGGTGAGGAGCACAAAAGAGCATTGATGTGGTCCTCACCCTAATGGCCTACATCCCACCGCTGTGATTCAGTTGTTTGGCCTCAGGACCAAATGAATTGATCAAGGGATCATGTTTATCAGCATCATGCAGGACTACTGATCCCATTCTCTGTTTCAAGACTTTCCTGATTTTACCATTACTTTTCTAACAGCAGTGAACCCTAATGTTCAGCATGAGTGGAATGAATGGGAGTTGTGCAAAACATACATTTAGCCTATTGATTTATATCTTGAAAAATCTTGCTAAACAGAGCAAATAGGGAAACTGAAGCTACTCCATGTTTGGACCTTGCGAGGTATATAATTAGATTCCCAATATACAGCTCCATCCCTTCCTACTTCATTGGGACTGTTTTGTTTTACAGATAAGGAGGAATCTAGTATGCAGGGGGATTATCCCCCTTATTGGAAGGCCACATTCAGCGCAGGTTTCCCCACCTGGACATCCTTGTTATAGACTTCTCTGAGATTTGCTAAACCTGTATCTTTGTGTCTTTTGCTACAAAATTGCTTGACAACTAAATAATAACTGCTTTCCTATTGTTCTTCAGCAATCCTCCATGATGGCGTCAACCTACGTGGATATTTTGCTTATTCCTTTAATGACAGAATGGACCCTAGATATGGCCTGTACGCTTACGCTGCCAATCGCTTCGCTCCTAAGCTGTCCATGAAACATTATCAAGAAATCATAGACAATAACGGTTTCCCAAACCCCGAGATGCCAGCCGTCTCGTGCCCCGTGGAGCTGGTCCCATGTTCAGACTGCCACTTCTTTCAAACCAGAAAATATCTGCTGGCATTTGTAGCTTTTATATTTATTGTTCTAATTGTGTCTGTTTTTATGATCACGTATTATTCAAGAAAAGGTAAAAGGCGATACAAGTAGTGACCCTGTTTCAGATGTGACACACGCATTTCGCACAATCACATGTAATTGTCCTTTTTGCTGAAGGAAGGGCAAGCAAAATAATGGTTCATCCTTTTGGTACCAGATTCATTATGCATCACAATCTTCTGCTGGCTGGCCTGGCCTCCAGTGGGATCAACCAGAGCCCCTTTTGCACTGCCGGATACTGTGAACCATTGTGTAGGAGAGTTATATGCTGGGGGGGCCATGAGCTGCTTTGTAGAAATCTATTTTTTTTAATTCCCTTGTAATGTCTAGAACTTTTATATGGAAACCTCTTGCACTATTTAATCAAAGCATTTGATTGGATCAGACTGAATGACAGTGGTAGGGAAATACACAGTAAATGGCAGCTTTCATTAACATGTAACCGTCACAAATCGCCAACATTTTTAGTAAGTAAACATGAAGCATAGTACATACTGAAGGATTTCCTCTGTACCCAGTACAAAAGGCAATAAGACTGAAGTGCCAACAAGTTAAGATTTTATCACTGTCACATATGTTGCAGTGGGTTGGGTACCCCTGGGTAGGATATTCAGATGCAGCTATTGACGTGGGTTGAATTGTGGGCCTTATCTATTTTTCTTATATTATCTTACCTATATTATCTATATTTTACTCCTTTAAAACTTTTTTCTACCCCCACCCACTTTAGTTTGCCACAACAGCACTTTCTATTTAATGGTGGTCAGTGGGTCGCAGATCATGTTGCAAATAAAGCAGCTATGGGCCAAAGCAAGTAAAAATTCAGGTTGTGGGCCACGGGTCTGGGTCCGGTTTGTGCCTCAAAAATTGGTTCTGTGCAGGACTCTAACCTATGGCAAATCCAAATCCCAGGGGGAGGATCGGGAGCCTATAACAGTCACCTATGGACTCGGGCCTGGCCCTCAGCTACTCCGTGCCACCAGGACATACCGCATGAGAATCCAGTGACTGGGGCAAGTGAGGGAGCTAAACATAAGGAGCTGGTAAGGACAGAACTAGACTAGTCAGAGAGGCCAGGTCAGTACAAGGGAACCAGGAACCACAAAACAGCAACAGGAATCAGAGCACCCAGGAACAAGCAAGCTTGACATACAATGGGCAGAGAGTGAGTACAGAACAGGGGGTTATATAGGCAGGCTGATGGTCAAGCTCCTGTGGACAGATTAATAACAGCTGAACAAGCAGTGCCTACCCAAAACCTCAAAGACACTAAAGCAGCAAACCAGGGCTTTAGCCGTCTGCCTATACTGAACATAGTAGTCTATAGAGGTATAGCCAGGGGCTTTCTGGGGGTCTATGCCACGGCCTTTTGGATGCAATTGCGCTTTCTGCACTAGCAGAGCCAAAATTCTGATTTAAAAATCTGAATTTCGACTCTTTAAGTTACCAGGAGCGGCTTTTTGCCACGCTTGGTAACTTGCGGGCTGCTACAACCTGAGGCGAGTTTCTCAACCCCCGCGTATAGCAGTCTGTACTGCAGGAAGCTACAATCACCTGGTGAGGGGGTTGTGATTCTTATTGACTCACCTCGCCTAATACCCAACCTGGCACAGAGCCCAAGGCCTAGAGGCCTAGCAACTTCAGCTGACTCTTATGGCTTTGTATATAGAGGGTTGCCACCTTACAATTGTTTCGGCTTTCTTCCCTATTGATAACATAGGCGTCAAGCATAATTTTTACCCCACCAGGCAGATATGCAGGCTCACATACTAAGGTCACCGCCCAAGACTGTAAATTTTACCTTTCCTTTTGCAGGCCTTAAACTTAAACGAGAACTTAAACCTAAAAAGAGTATCGCTAAAAATTTGATTTTTATATAGTGAACTTACCAACCCAGAGGTTCATCAGCACTAATCTAATCTAAGCACAGGAGCTCCCCATTTTGGACCTTCTGGGGGCTGCCTTCAGTCCAGCTATACACTGTGTATATATATATATATATATTTTTTTTTTTATTGCAGATATATTGTTAAAACCAACGTTTCGGTCCTTGTTAGGACCTTTCTCAAGATCCTTGAGAAAGGTCCTAACAAGGACCGAAACGTTGGTTTTAACAATATATCTGCAATAAAAAAATTTTTGATGAAACATTGAAGGGTGTGCTGGCCACAGATGATTATTTTCTATACATACATAATTTTGGCTAAGCACCCCGCAGAATATTGAGCCTTGGAGTGCGGACACCATTTGGATTGATATATATATATATATATATATACAATACAACACATTCCAGTAAGAACATTGTCATGTAACTGAGCTAAATATATTTATTAAGGATATACCGAATGCCAAAGAGAATGAATGACTGTGAGAGGTGGTTCATCTACCAATGCCAAGAAAAGTAGAATCTAGAATTGCCACCTTAACCATCAAAATTGAAACACAGCCTGCTTGGCTATTGGCAATGAATGCAGGTGCATTCTACAGACAGAAATGCTTTCTGCCATGGAATATACATCTAAATGAATTTTTTATAAACCCTGCAGGTTTGTGGATTATGTACGTGTACTTGGAGGGGAGGTGGGAAGCTTTAATTAAACATGGCTCATTAGTCGCCTACACACAACACTAAGGGGGTGAATGGGTTGACTTTGGAAGATGCCTGGGAGATGTAACTCACAGCTAATAGAGATCTTAGCTAAAGGATGCGACAACAATCACTCTTCTCACTTTCTATTTTATTTATTGTTCTTCTGGGCCACATCAGCACTGCAAAATACCCTCATGATTTTGGCTTCCAGAGGGGCCAGCAACACCATGCTGCTCTCCCAGAGTGTATATATATATATATATCTTTTCAACTAGTTTTATATCTGTGCTCTTATTTATGAATCATCATGACTGTGATCGAACGAGGGGCACAAAATGATCGAGTTGTATATATTAATAATGTAGTGATATGTTTGTGATTGTTATTTTCTGTAATATATGTATGTGCATCAGAAGTAGCTGGGGAGATGGCGCATAGTCTGACAAATCAAAAGTGCACTTAGAAATAATAGGGTATAAGCTTTGAATGACTCTCTGTTCATAGACGAGGTTCTGTGCATGATAAAGGTAAGCACACACATATTATATGATATATTTACTGGCACCATGCCCAGTTGCAGAGCATTGGCACAAGCCTGGCAGCCTTGATATATAATGAGTCAGTTTATTGATGGTACAGTTATAAGGTAGATTACTATTAAAGAGTCAATTTATTAATGGTACAATTAAAAGGTTGATCACCATTAGGGCTGTGACACACGGGGAGAATAGTTGTGCCACGACAAATCTCCCTTGCCACGGGCGACTTATCTCCCCAAAATGTCATCCCACCGGCTAGAATGTAAATCGGCGGTGGGATGGCATACACGGCAGTGCGATTTGCGGAAGTTGCTGAAGTTTCCGCTCAAGGCAGCTTTGGCAAATCGTGCCGCCTCGTATGCCATCCCACCGGCGATTTACATTCTAGCCGGTGGGATGGCTATTCGGGGAGATTAGTCGCCCGTGACAAGAGAGATTTGTCGTGGCACAACTATTCTCCCCGTGTGTCACGGCCCTTAAATTGCCGCCCCATGTGAGGAGGCAGGTACAGTGCTACATAAATGTCCCGTGTTCTTTCTACCTCTTCTCCTTCACATTCCAGTGTGTAAGCCACACACACCACTCTGGTGCCAGTATGTAACTAGCCTCCCCAACAAGAATTTATATAAGACCCACCCTGTTTTGCTTTTTGTTATTGAATATTATAGTGTCTGCACCTTATGGAAGCCCTAATCTTTTTACTAGGTGTTTATGGAGACTAAATCTTCATATCCTACTGATGCCAGCCCCACCTTAATGCCACACAATGTTTAATGCCAGTGCCATGTTTTCTCAATGCCTAATACAGCCAGTACAGGTATGGGACCCATTATCCAGAATGCTCGGGACCTGGGGTTTTCCAGATAAGGGTATCTCCTACCTAAAGTCTGCTAAAAACATTATTTAAACAGTAATTAAACCCAATAGGGCTGTTCTGCCTCCAATAAGGATTAATTATATCTTAGTTGGGATCAAGTACAGGTACTGTTTTATTATTACAGAGAAAAGGGAATCATTTAACCATTAAATAAACCCAATAGGGCTGTTCTGCCCCCAATAAGGGGTAATTATATCTTAGTTGGGATCAAGTACAAGGTACTGATTTATTATTTAGAGAAAAGGGAAATTGTTTTAAAAAATGTGAATTATTTGATTAAAATGGAGTCTATGTGAGACGGGCTTTCATAATTCAACTCTTTCTTTATAATGGGTTTCCGGATAAGGGATCCAATACCTGCACCACAATGTTTTCTCAGCCCCTTTACATTTTTAGGCCACAATCAAGCAATACACATTGGCAGGCAGATGTCATCCCTGACTACTTAAAAGTGGAGGCATCAAAGTGCCATTTCTGCTGGTGAAGAAGATGCCGTGGGTGACATTTACCTATAGTTCCCTAACTAGCACTTTGGCGGTTAAACCCTTCATTCTTCGAATCTTTTAAATATTTTTTTACACAACACAAGTTTTGCTTGCTGCCCTACTTGGGTAGGCTACTAGCCTCAATGATGCAGAGATCTTACATAATTTCTGTTGTTTCTATCTAAAGCGCCCAAGAAGCAACATGGGGAAAGTTTTCCTAGCCCAGAAATCAATAGCAACCAATTAGCACTTTGCTTTTATTGGTGGAGTGCCATTAGAGTCATGAAAGTAAACATCTGATTGGTGTATATGGATACTGGGCTGGATTTGGGCAAAGCTTGGCTCATGTTGCTACACAGACTGCACTTTGAAGCTACACCCTGGGGTAGGAGTTACCTCCCTGCTTCCTATTGCTTCTATATGTGACAGAATATGAACCGTTAATGAAGAATACTCAAACACACCCCTGGGGCCCAGTAACACATACATGTAACATAGTAATGACAAGCATGGAAACTGAATGGGACTTTTACCTGTAGACAATCTCTAGCACCACGTACATCCCCTAGATATTAGGCTAATATTTATTATTTACTTTCCTACTGGTTGCTGTAGATGAATTGCCCATAGCAGCTGACTCCCGGTTGGTAGAGGCGATGTGGTGCCCCACGTAGGGTCTGGCAGAGTTCATGTCGCCTGATTGGCTGTTTGAGACATCAGGAAGAGGACTTTTGGAATGATTTTTATGCATAAAGCACTTAAAATAATAAACATAAAAGGGGTATTGTTGGGGGGCAGAATGAATTTTTAACTGAATAACTTTTAATGTTACTGGTCCTTTAATTCTTACCAAATAGAATGGTGTACACGGGATGCTTAGAGGGCTGGGTTCAGGTGCAAGAGATCATTTCAATATAAACACCTTGTTACCTCAGCAAGCCATGTATTTCCTTGGGCTCGGAAGACTTAGATTGTAAGCTCTATGGGGCAAGGATATACTGTGTCTGTATAACTGTGTGTGCAGTGCTATGTAACAGTAAAGCCAATAGGAAGCATGTGTCCCACCCTGTGCCTCTATCCACTCAGCATTAAATGTATTGTGTAAAACTGCCCTCTCCTCAAATATCAATAAATGTTATTTCTATAAGAAAACAAAAACATCTCACCATATTTTATCCTCTCTCTCTCTCTCTCTAACATCATAGCGGCTATATTTGTGCCATTGCCCTCACAGTATATAATCCTCAGTTCTACGGCCCAGGCTGACCTGGCAGTGACAGGGAATGCTGGGAATTGTAGTGCAATAAGGGCAGGAGAGATGCAGGTTGGTTAGCGCCGATTGATCCCTGGCCTGTTGTTAGTTACCTGTAGGTGACAGGGCAGTGTGGATATAACTACATTAGGGCTCATTAGGGGTACGTGCAAAATTGGCTGCAGTCAGTAGTGTGAATCCCCCTATATTGTTGATGCAAGTAATTGCATCAACACGTGGTAACCCACCTTTCTGCCACACTCACCCACATGACCATCTGGTCCACACACCTACCTCCTAACTGTCCTATATTAGCAAAACTGTAACAACACACTAAAACCCCTGGAAATGTGTTCAAACTTTACATAACCTGCAAAATTTTGTATAATGGGAGTGGTATTTAGGGGGTGTGGTCACAAAAATGGGCGTAGTCAAAACTTTTTTGTCCCTCTTTACATTTTTTAAATGCTGGGAGGTTTGCGCACACTCAGCCAGCATAGGGATAGTCACAGCGGGCAGGCAGCATAGGGATAGTCACAGCGGCAGGCAGCATAGGGATAGTCACAGCGGCAGCCAGCATAGGGATAGTCACAGCGGCAGCCAGCATAGGAATAGTCACAGCAGCAGCCAGCATAGGGATAGTCACAGCGGCAGGCAGCATAGGGATAGTCACAGCGGCAGGCAGCATAGGGATAGTCACAGCGGCAGGCGGCATAGGGATAGTCACAGCAGCAGGCAGCATAGGGATAGTCACAGCGGCAGCCGGCATAGGGATAGTCACAGCGGCAGGCGGCATAGGGATAGTCACAGCGGCAGGCGGCATAGGGATAGTCACAGCGGCAGCCGGCATAGGGATAGTCACAGCGGCAGGCGGCATAGGGATAGTCACAGCGGCAGCCGGCATAGGGATAGTCACAGCGGCAGGCGGCATAGGGATAGTCACAGCGGCAGGCGGCATAGGGATAGTCACAGCGGCAGGCGGCATAGGGATAGTCACAGCGGCAGGCGGCATAGGGATAGTCACAGCGGCAGGCGGCATAGGGATAGTCACAGCGGCAGGCGGCATAGGGATAGTCACAGCGGCAGGCGGCATAGGGATAGTCACAGCGGCAGGCGGCATAGGGATAGTCACAGCGGCAGGCGGCATAGGGATAGTCACAGCGGCAGGCGGCATAGGGATAGTCACAGCGGCAGGCGGCATAGGGATAGTCACAGCGGCAGGCGGCATAGGGATAGTCACAGCGGCAGGCAGCATAGGGATAGTCACAGCGGCAGGCAGCATAGGGATAGTCACAGAGGCAGGCAGCATAGGGATAGTCACAGAGGCAGGCAGCATAGGGATAGTCACAGCGGCAGGCGGCATAGGGATAGTCACAGCGGCAGGCGGCATAGGGATAGTCACAGCGGCAGGCAGCATAAGGATAGTCACAGCGGCAGGCAGGAGGATTTGCACACAGAGATTCCGTAACTTTGGAAAATGTGAACCTGTCTGGGGACCTGTAAAACAGGATGGAGAAAACTGCCACTTTCAGGTACATGACAAGGCTGCCTACATTACAGGCAGTTAATCCAACATACCCCCATTGACATATTAGAGGTTTTATAAAACTGTAAGAAAATGCAGCATAGCTGAAATACATGACACATATATACTATATAACAATCTCAGCCCGGTACTACAGGCAGATCACAGCACTCAGGTGACAGTGTGAGGATTAAATCATACAGTTTTTCCACAGCAGGCATTTAGATACTTGTGCCCTGCCTGCCTTCATTACAAACTTTTGGTAATGCCAAATACACTGCAAGAACAGCTAAAAGCATGAAATAGCTATAGCTAAAGGTAAATGGGTCGCTGCAGTACAGAAATAACCTTTAAAATCAACTATAAAACTTTGAGGTGATTAGAGCAGTGACAGACACGTTACCCCTTCTGTGGAGCTAATACACTGGGTAGGGACCAGACCAAATGACATTTAGGGAGAGTAAGGGAAAGTCCATTAAAAACTATAGTCTGCCAAACTATCAGAAATTATTTATAACTTAATTAGAACCTAATAAACAGTAAAACATACAAACTTATGTAGGGGTTTACCAAAAATGGGCCCTTAGGACAGGAACCCCTAGGACAGGCCACAGGGTGGTGATAGTAAACAGGGACACTGGGATGACTGGGTTGTTAAACAGTTAACAGGGTGTATACCTGCAGTTCGGGATTTGGCCACAGGGTGGTGCATAGGCCCATATAAGGGGATGCAGCCATGTGCTGAGAGTCAGACATTTTGGGGACTGCTCCAGTAGGGAGTACCCCAGGTATAGCTTAGTGTTAGAAGTTATATAATAGATTGCTCTAGGAGTAATATGTAGGACACTAGGAGTTTAGAATGGGCGGACATTGCCCCTCCAGGAGTGGAAGTGAGGTTAAGACCTCCCGGCATTACATCAGCCGGAGTGCAGGGCCATAAGTGGTTAGGTAGGTGGACAAGGTCACCGCTAATCCAAGGAGGCTGTATCTGAGGGGGCTTAGGCGTGAGTACCGGGGTGGGCTGCCTGTGGTGAGGCTGCCTAGCGTGAGTACCGGGAAGGACCCCAAGAGGGGGTGCCTTCTGGCGTGAGTACCGGGGAGATCACCTAGAAGGAGACACTTGGCGGGAGTACCGTGAGTTGCCCAACAGGAGAAAGCACTCAATGAGTAGTAAGGAGGTAAAGCCCTGCATTACTGTATGAAATGATATGTACCACTCCTGGAGAGGTCCTGCCCTAATAAACCAATTCAATCTTCTGCATCAAATCAGTTGTGTATCTGACTGTTTCCTGCACAAGGATCACCTACCTGCTGGTAAGCTACTACCCCAGGGAGGGGCAAGGTACTGGGGGCTGTGTGTGGATCCCAGGCAGAGGTACTAGAGACTGTTAAGTTCCCAGGGGGTGGATTATAGTTCCACAACACCATCCCTGGGTGGAGGCACGCCTTTAAGGGAGAAATCCTTATTAACCCCCATAGTAAGCGGGGGCTCAGGACTCCTGTAGCGCCAAGAACAAGTAATCAGCAGGTAGCAGCACAGAAAATACCAAAAGTGGGCTACATTTGGAGGCACTGCTGAGATCGGTTTGAGAACCGTTTAGAAGAAAGGGCCCTAAAGGAATTGAGGCCTAGTGTAACTACAGTACCCTACTTCCGACCAGGCTAGATTTGGGCAACCCCCTGATCCGCATCCCAAGAGGGGAGTTGGCGCGAAAGAGGAGCAAGGCAGGCTCCTGGCCAATAGGATTGCAGAGAGTTGGCGCCAAGAGAGCCTAGGAGACTCGCAAGAAAAGAGGCGGGCCGAGGGTGACGTGTAGTGTACGTGTATAGTGACCGCCCCGTGAGGTTCAGCGGCCAATAAGAAGCATTAGAAAGTGCGCCAAGGGCTGAGGAAGTGACGATGCAGTATGATGTCACGGCGGCCATCTTGGGAAATTCCAGTTCAGTGTCTAGCACGCAGCGTGTGAGGAGCTGGCTGATGGAAAACTACCTGCAAATGTATGCAACTAGTGAGAGCGGTAGCGAGGGCCCAGAGTCCCTACCGGAAAGACCCAAGGAAGGCATGAAAGGTGGTGAGAGTAACCGCTACATTTGGCTGGGGTCTTTTGCGGAAAAATCCACCTCCAAGGGGGAGCCGGTGATGGTGCCTCTGTGCGGGGAGTGTGGAGCCGAAGCATTTCAGGCCTTGTCTGCAATACTCGGGCGCTGTATCCGTTGTGGCCGCAGATGTTGGCTGGGTCCCCTGAAAGAGGAGCCGAGTGCAGAAATAGCGCTGATGCCCAGGCGGCGTTGTGGTAAGCTGGGAACCGCACCATTAGTCACCCGAGATGGGGGGACCGGCAGTGTCACGGCTGTGACAGAGTCAGAGGGAGCTGTGGAACCAAGGCCCTTAGGGGGTGATGTCCAAGTGCCCGCAGAAATAAAAATAGAGAAGGGGGAGTCTCCACCAGAGGTGCCTGACAGGGAGGGAGAAGGGAGTGAGCCTGCGCCCACCTCGCCTATAGCTCCAAGTGTAACCCCTGAGCCTAGTGGAGTGGACTGTGAACCCCCAGTTGAGCAGCAAGTCCCTAAGGAGGAGGGGATAATAGCCTCCAGTGTGCCAAATAAAGAGGGAGAGACCCCAGAGGGGGTAATTCTGCCTTCTTATCAGCAGGCCCTGTTCAGAGGGGATCAACCTTTAATAGGGGCCACAGGGCCATATAGCAGCAGCATTACTCCTGGCGGGGAGGAACCCTGGAAAGATGATGAGGAGGATGAGGATGTGTTCAGCCCTCAAATCTTCAAGCTGCCTGACCTCTTTTACGCTCCTAGGAAAATTCTCAAAGAGGAAGAAAAAGAGTTTTGGGTGCTGCCTGGCAAAGCTGACCCAGATGTGTTCTGTAGGGTGTCACGCATTCAGCGGGTCATCAATTACAAAATATTCAGGCTCTGGGGCTATTTCATGCCATACGCACCATTGTGGGTGTTTGAAAAGATGGAGGATCTGCTAGACGAATGGATCATAGCAGAAATCTCTGCCAAGGAAAAGAGGGCAGGCAATGCCTTGCATCACTCTGATGTGAAGAAAAGGATGGCTGCGTGGAGATTTCTCCGGGCCTTGGAAAAGGAATGGTGGTGGGGCCGCACCGTGTTGCGCCACACAGTTTACAGCAGTGGGAGGAAGAGTCCCCATCCAAAGTATTTCTTTCTAGAGGTTGTTCTGCCCAATGGGGAGAAGGCTAGAAAGCCACATCCAAACTACTATGCTCCATACGAGGACATAAAAATGAGGTTCAGCTACATGGTGTAAGTGGCCTCAAGTGGCGAGTTAACCCCAGGAGGGGCTTTTCAGTTGCCGGGAGTAGCACCTACGGTTTGGTGTGCTCTCAAGGAGAGACTCACTTTCCACATGGAAGGAACTGTCGGGGGTGGGAGGAAAACCACACCACAGCCAGCCGGATGGCCTGGAGTGAGGACTGCTCCGGTTGAATCCCAGAGGGGAGCTGAGAGAGTTAGCCCTGGAGGGCTCCAGTTTAAAAGTTACCACCAGTCGGTGAAGGAGAGCCCAAGGTGGAAGCACCTTGGGACCTGGACTCCCTCAAGGAGGAGGGGAGGGCCAGGAAAAGTTTTATTTTTGCTGAAAAATAAAAGTGTTGTTGATCTGGGCAAATAAATTGTCCTTTTCTTCTTTGAGTGTGTGAAATGTCTAAAGGGGATAGAGACTCTTGTGGGGACTTTCACAAAGACTTTGGAGGGTGGGAATGTTGTTATGTCTCACTTTTCCTTTCCAGTTCATCCATTGTACCCTGGCAGTCTCCTGGAGGAGCTGTGAAGCGTGATGTGAACAACATGGTAAATGTAATGTATTTGGTAGAATGTGTGTCAGCCAGGAGGTGACAATTTTCTTGTAGGGGGAGAATGTAGGGGTTTACCAAAAATGGGCCCTTAGGACAGGAACCCCTAGGACAGGCCACAGGGTGGTGATAGTAAACAGGGACACTGGGATGACTGGGTTGTTAAACAGTTAACAGGGTGTATACCTGCAGTTCGGGATTTGGCCACAGGGTGGTGCATAGGCCCATATAAGGGGATGCAGCCATGTGCTGAGAGTCAGACATTTTGGGGACTGCTCCAGTAGGGAGTACCCCAGGTATAGCTTAGTGTTAGAAGTTATATAATAGATTGCTCTAGGAGTAATATGTAGGACACTAGGAGTTTAGAATGGGCGGACATTGCCCCTCCAGGAGTGGAAGTGAGGTTAAGACCTCCCGGCATTACATCAGCCGGAGTGCAGGGCCATAAGTGGTTAGGTAGGTGGACAAGGTCACCGCTAATCCAAGGAGGCTGTATCTGAGGGGGCTTAGGCGTGAGTACCGGGGTGGGCTGCCTGTGGTGAGGCTGCCTAGCGTGAGTACCGGGAAGGACCCCAAGAGGGGGTGCCTTCTGGCGTGAGTACCGGGGAGATCACCTAGAAGGAGACACTTGGCGGGAGTACCGTGAGTTGCCCAACAGGAGAAAGCACTCAATGAGTAGTAAGGAGGTAAAGCCCTGCATTACTGTATGAAATGATATGTACCACTCCTGGAGAGGTCCTGCCCTAATAAACCAATTCAATCTTCTGCATCAAATCAGTTGTGTATCTGACTGTTTCCTGCACAAGGATCACCTACCTGCCGGTAAGCTACTACCCCAGGGAGGGGCAAGGTACTGGGGGCTGTGTGTGGATCCAAGGCAGAGGTACTAGAGACTGTTAAGTTCCCAGGGGGTGGATTATAGTTCCACAACACCATCCCTGGGTGGAGGCACGCCTTTAAGGGAGAAATCCTTATTAACCCCCATAGTAAGCGGGGGCTCAGGACTCCTGTAGCGCCAAGAACAAGTAATCAGCAGGTAGCAGCACAGAAAATACCAAAAGTGGGCTACACTTATATGCTGCACTCCTGGCAGGGGAGTTTCTGGGGTCTATGCCGCCCTGAGGCAGCCTTTCCAACGCCCCCCAGCTCAATGGTGCTCTCTGCACTAGCAGAGCCGGAATACTGATTTAAAATAGCACCCTCTAGTGGCTAAATCATATATAGACCCAGCGACTGCATACAAGTGGTTTCAATCCAAGTAATGCAAGTCAATACAGTACAAATAGCGCAATCAGGGGCAGATTTGTCAACATTCTGATTTTTAGCAGCTTTTAAAACCATGAATAAACTCCTGGCAGGAGAGTAGGGACCAGGGCCGCCATCAGGGGGGGACAGGTGGTACTGTTGTACTGTTGAAAAATCTTTTTCAGAAGGGGGCCCAGATTTGTTGCGAAAGTTACATAAGGTTATGTTAAAACTTACGCAATTTACGTAACTTTCTTAAAAGTTGCCTAGAAACTGACATCCAAGCAAAGGACAACGCAGAGAAGGGACAAACTCCACTCAGCACTAATGAATTAAACAACTTAGGGTAACATCTACTTCCCCCAATGAACTGACTGACTTATTAGCACATTTATTATTCATTTAAACTATATAAATGATCTGCTTGTTATAGGGAAACACCAACTGTTAAGAAGCTATTTACTGAATTCTATTAGTGTCTCCTACATGCACTTTCCAGCAGTGAAATGACTGGTTATTGCGCCCCACAGAAACATTATTGGGCCCCTCACGCAAGTTACATAACTTGTGCAAAAAACTTACCTTACTTTCATAGAAACTCATGTAACTTACATATAAACTCCACTGACCCCCCCCATTAAAATACTGCACATTTATTATTTTAACTATTTTTATGAACTACTACTGACTAGTTATTGGGCCCCACAGCAAGATCATCCAGACCCCTAAACTTACCCAGTTTACGTAACTAATGCAAAAACGTACGTAACATCCATAACCAAGCAATGACAGCGCAGAGAAGGGGCAGGTAGGTGGGAAGGGGTTAAAAAAAATGGCGTATAATCAAGGAAAAAGTTAAATCGGGGAAATACATTATGCATTATATTTTGGTGGGATCACAAAAACTGTATAATGAGGGAAAACAGGGTGTGTAAAATTGAGGTTTTACTGTAAATGATTTAACATGACAGCCAGAAGTTTCCCATATTCCAATATGCTCTCCTTTTGCCGCCTCACTTGCTCACCAGAGCCCACATCTTCTTTTAAAAAGTTCCCCTCTCCATGGGTTCCTCCTATTTATCTAAATACTTGTCACCCACTGACTATATCTTTCCCCATTTTTACTACCTGTACATATATTCTCATTCTCCATACAACTGAGCAGAGAAGCGTCAGGAGGTACTTCTTGCATCAGTAACTTACACATTGGCTGTGCTTTCCCTGTGGCCTTGGCAGGGGGCTCTTATGTTGCACATTCACCATATAAGCAGTGTTAAACTGCTATTATCATAGAAACAAAAAGTAATAAAATGATTTAAATAAATTACCGAAGTGCTAGGAAGGGCCCACCGAGCAATTTGGCATTAATTTGCAGGGGTGGAGATATTTCCCCTTTACATGAGAAGTGATTCCCAGAGGAATCCCAGAGCTGTAGATTCAGCACAAGGTTACAGATCAACATTCAGACAAGGAATGAAAAAAAAAATACTCTTTATTTACATGGTACCTTCTTAAGGTCACAGTGCAGTGCATCACAGATGAGAAGAACAAAATATTATTTTAATATTATATTTATATATATATATCTATACACAGATAGAGTAAGCTACAATTTCCCTTATACTGATAAAATACTGGTGGTAAGACCTAAAAGCACTAATACATATACAGAACAAGGTGAGCCCTATCAGAATCAAATATTAATAATAATAATAATGTTAATATCACAGCTTCCTTAGAAAGCATTAAATTATATACTTAACATTCATTTACATATATGTGATACATATATAATCCGCTTCCATATGCTATATACAGATATTTACACCTTTTGTACAATTTAAATTAAAGAGGAATGTCTGAGGGCAAAACCCAAGGGTGCAGTCGTTTATTTGCCAGAATGTAGCAGGGGCAGTGAATGGGCAGGCCTCCAGCTGGCACTGAGCGACATGTCCCAGCATCGCTCTATGGCCAGTCGGCATTGGCTGAAGTTCCCTGCCAATAGCGGCTCTTTACTTTTGACCACCAATGTCATAATGTTTCTCAGATTTTTGTTTCAGGACCCTCGGTGGAAATTGGCTGGAAAGAATTTCGGATCCTTAAAGCCTCTGATGCGCAAAGATGTCCAAAACATTTATTGTACCACTCAGGACTGTGGCCCCTAGGGAAAAAAAACAAATATGTCAGGTTAGATAGTGGCCCCATAGTTATTGCCTGCTTTGCACACTGAGTACTTATTCGCTATGTGCTACTTCTACAGCAGTCAGGGGAACTATAGGTTGGACACCCCGTTATTGTTCTTTTCTTTCCTCCCTCAGATAGGGGGATGCCCAGCTTTCATTCCTTTTCTTGGGGTGCTCATTTCTCTAACTACTACAGGGTAAGTAAAATCACAAAGTTTGCAGTTTCAGGATATCACTTTGGATTGTTAAGCCTTTATGTACACTGCCAGCTTATAAATAACATCTATTCTTCTCTTAAATTACATAAGGTTGGGATCAAACGTTACACAAGAGCCCCCCAACTAGGGTGCCCTGCGATTAGTCCCAGAAGGCCAGTCTGACCCTGCTTGTGTTCTTAGACGTCCTCTATCTTTTATCCTATCAGAAATTTACAGGCACTGCCTCAGTTCAGGGGTCTCTCTCTTCCATCAGAGCACAATCCAAAGCAACTATCTAATGATATCTAATTATTATGGCACAGCAACATGTAAAATAGCTGCAGTGCTACCCACAGCCTATGCGGGCTATGCCATACTCTCTTGGGTAAAAGCCAGTGGTGCTAATGTTACCTTAAATATCTTGTACATAACTGGAAGCAATGCTTTTCAGACTTTGTGGATATAATGCCTAGCATTCAGCTACTGAGATAAAGTATTAAATCCTTGTAACAGTCATATCCCTTCCTGCCTGGCCTATGGGCTTGTTCCGGTGTGGGGGGGGGGGGGGGGCTTTACAGTTTGGGAACCTATGTTAATGCAGTGGGTAATAAATGCAGTGTATGAAGGTTTAACATAATTTTTTACTGTGCAAGTCTACTTACTTGAGATCAACTCTGGAAATATGCGTCAGCTTTGATTTGCCAGAGCCACAGGGTTCAATGAGATAGCGAGTATCCAGAACTGCCGCTCTCACTCCTCCTATGAGATGGGCCTCGTCATGTTCTACTGATACGGCTGCCAGCGCGCAGATTCCTTTTGGCAAGTCTGTTCTCCAGGACCTGCAGATAGACAAGCCGCTTAGTGACACTGATACTTTGTGAGTAGATTATACATTTATAAAATATATTATATATAACATGATTTAATAAGGCATAGGAAAAACAGTCTGCAGGACTGGTTCCATATTAAGGAAAACGATCATTCAACCAATCATTCTGTATCATCTCATTTTATTTAAAATAATAACTGTAACAGGTAAAATAATATACCTTTTTATAATACATAGCAGCAGTAGGGCCAGGGTAATAGGCTCACTATAAGTCTATATATTGTTAAACGTATACACATTATACAATGAACTGCCAAAGGTCCCATATAGAAATGTAATGGGGACAATATAAGAATTATATTATTTACCTCAAAACAACAAAGTCCCTGGAGGGGTGCGGAGCCATGCTGTTCAGCACATACTGGTACACTTCTGTTTGGTTATCCAGACTTTCTATCACTTTCGACTGCAACAAGTCATCATCCCAAAGTTGTCGTTCTCTCAAAATGCGATTAAGAACCACAGATGGCGGGGCCTCCACTTCCACCGAAACCTTCCACACTCTCAATGAATTTCCATCACCAACCTATAAGTAATAAATGGAACCAATGAACACAACAGAACACAGAGTTGCCTGCATGCACACATACACATTTCCTCTGCTTTCCTGCAGCCGACATTGATGCTACAGCCTTGTATTCAATGGAATGCAGTCTCAGCATAACAAACTGCAGACTATAATAAAAACATCACTTGGTCTCCTAAAGATCCCAAAGAGTTGTGAAAGTCAATATTTGGAATATTACTTAAATTAGTGTAGGGTTGACTTGTTTCAAGGGTTAGTACCATCAGCTCAGCAAAAGGGGCAAATAATTAAGGGTTTGATTCACTTTGACCCCAGTGCAATACAAGCGCAAGAAGGTTATGTATAAAAAGGCATTCAGTTTGCTGGGAGCAGTAACCCATGACAACCGAACAGCAGGCAGCATTTACTAAAAGCAATCATCTTGTTGGTTGCTATGGCTTAATGCTCTTGGGCAAACTTAGTGCCTTTTATTACATATGGGGGTTTGAGGGCAGAAACCTGCAGTCAAGGTAAAGGGCAGAAAGCAAAGTGCAAAAAACATGGCGGATTGTCGCTGCTGTTTTGCACCCTGTGCTACACAAAGTAAATAACCCCCATAAAGATTTCAGTGGCAATTTACATTTAAAATTGTTGAAAATATTTCATTAATTTACACCCAAAACATTTACCTTTTTGTAAGCAAGGTCAGTGTTCTCTGCGCTGGAGAGGGACATCCATCCCTTGAACTTCTCCTTAGCTTCCTTCTGTAGGCCCTGAATTGTACTCTCAAAGTACGTGCTCACGCTCCCCCCTTCCTCTTCCAGTTGCTTTCCTAATTCCTCCATTGTGAGGACGTGCACATCAGCTTCGACATAGGAATTGCGGGACT
This sequence comes from Xenopus tropicalis, assembly GCF_000004195.4. NCBI lineage: Eukaryota > Metazoa > Chordata > Amphibia > Anura > Pipidae > Xenopus > Xenopus tropicalis. The sequence goes on along the minus strand of NC_030678.2, from coordinate 152,975,790 downwards.
GGGCTATAACGTCATGTGGAATCTGCAAACAACACAGAATAGCAATCAGCAGCAGATACAGAATGGGTTTCCATGCAACATTTCCCTTACTTCTGTGAGTATTCCCCAAGTACTAGAGGGATGTGACTTTGTTAACACTGATCTACAGTGTAGGACAAGTCAAAGGTAAGGATTTAGGAAGGGAGGAACAAATATATATGAATATATGTATTTATATGAATATGATGACATAACCAGGAGCTTGCTGTTTTTACCAGTGAGCCATAATCGAATGTAAAAAGATTTGGGGAGCAAGACAAGAATAAAAAAATTCTTGGGGCCACCTAACATGGGCTGTGATTGGCTATTTGGTAGCTTCTATGTGGACTGGCAGCCTACAGAAGGCTCTATATGGCAGTAAACCAGTTGCCTCCAAGCGAGGAATTCAAAAATAAATCCTTCTTTAGGGCCACTGGGAACAATATCCAAGAGGCTGGTTGCTCTCGAGACACTGGTTGGGGATCACTAGTTTAGAGGATGCAAGCAAATACCAACTAACTCACCTCAAATAACCTGTTGCACTCCATTATCATGTGTGCCAGGCCCTGAGTAGCTGCAAAATTCTCATTTAGGTCCTTCTGATCCGGTCTTCCTGTTGCATATTTTTTCTGTATTGCTCTGTGGAAGAAAAATAAAGAATACATTAGAATAAACCAGTCATGGCATTTCCCATGCATAACCAGCTATGAACCAGATTACAGGATGCACTGTATGGGCACTAACTGGGCACTAACTGGGCTGATACTACGTTTGGGCCATAAGATATTGGGATCTGCAGAGATATACATGGAACCACTTGTACCTGTACCACTTGTAATTCCAGCATCATTAGAAGAGAATGAATATCCCTGGCTTACATTATACTGGACAATCCCTTCTCAAAACAACACTTTTATTTATAAGAAACCTCCTAGGTAATGTGACTTTTTATTTTTAGTGTCATTAGGTGAGAAATGATTCAGAGAGGTAGCTACCTTGGAGAGTTGTCCTTCTTTAATAAATTGAGATGGAACAGTGATGGCGCCAAACATACAGCGAGATTCATCGGGGTCATCTGATTCTCTTCCACCGAGGTGACATCACTGAGAAAGCACAGAAGGGTCTGCAAGACCTCTCGGTTTTCATCTGACATCAGCATGATAGCCGACTGCACAGCCTGGAGCCTCTGGTCTTTGGGGACATCTGCACAAATTCAAGGGGACATTGCACATGTGATTAATGAGCAAGAAAACCACAAGCAACTTATGTGACTATGTTGTCTACACGTCTTTTAACTTTTCTTTTGCAGTGATGGAAAATCAATAGGACAATAGGGAACTGTAAGAAGCAAAATAAAAGTTTTTACATTATAATTTGTGGGTGGGGGGGTGTGAAGGTGACAGAACAATTACTGCCCCATTCCTTAATGGCTGTTATTTATTTATGGAGAAGCAATGGCCAACTTCTGCCAGGTGATCACTGAGACAGCCAATAAAAAAGGCAATTCTTTGGGAATTTTAATCTTTTTAAAGCAATGGCATAGTTGTCTAGCATCAACATATTCAGCATAGGGAGAAAAATCGGTGGGCCCAGTTCTCATGTGCCCCACCAACCCAGAACCATGGATTACCATGGCAAAAGATACACTGTGGTTGGCACAGGCAGCAGCATGGTACAGCTTAGCAGTATGAGTTTGGGTGGGGGGGTGGCGTGATGGGACGTGTTGAGGAGGGAGGGTGCAACTGGGGGATTGGCTACAACATGGGGGCCTCTGTAGCTAGGGTGGTGGGCCCTTGAGGTGGCAGCCCTGTTGGGCCCAGCACACCCCAGTCCCACACTGAACATAATGCAATATATCATAATGTACAACCCCTGTTTTGGTTGGGATGTGGGCATTGTAGTAGGTTTCAGCTCTAGATCTAGATCTAACTTTTGCTTGGTTAGTGATGCTTCTACTAAAGCATTGTTTATTATTAGCTTGTTAATTAACCTAGAGATTTGCAGAAGGCTGGGGAAATCCATCTCATTTAGACCCACCCCTTCTTATCTAGCAAAATGAAAGCACATAACCCTAAACAAGAAGAAAGAAACACAAAGGAAAATCACTCCCTCCGCTGTGCTGAAACACAATATATGCAAAATGAGGCGAAAGCATGTGTTACGTCCAACAATGGGAAAACCTGAATACGATTACAGGAGCCGGTGGCTTCATAGGGTTTCCAATAAGAAAGGAACCGCCTTGTGCCATTACAGTTCTTTCAATGTTTGTACTGGCCCATCAGTCATTTTATGAATGACATATGTTACACATAGATGATATTCCTATAATCAAGGAACTTACACTGGTATATATGGAGAAAGGTCTCCCCTAATTTACTGGTGAGAAGAGGTTCAGGGAGATCCCTGAAGAACTGTTTCATCATATCTGCCACATCGTAGGCGCACTGATCTTCATAGCTCACATTCTCTGATGCAGTCTCGTTCATCTGGCGCAGAGCCTGGATTCGAGATTTAACACCCGACTTTCTGAACAAACCAACCTAAGAAAGAAAATATATATATTTCATTGATGATCAGGTGCCAAAATGATAATATCGCAACAGCGAGAATTTCCCTTTTTCTACACATCAAGGTAAAACGCAACTCAATATACACAAACTTGTTATAGAGATTTGTGATATAGTTAGTGAGAAAGCCCTATTAAATAAATACGTTCCTGCAAACACCAGCTGAGCACAGCAATATGAAATAAAAGGGAATGGGCAATTCTAAAATGGAATGGTGTGCTGTAAATTCAGAAGGAAAGCAATAACGGAAAGCTTGTAAGAAGCTACAGCAACATTTACAGAAAAGGATATCAATACAGAAAATTCTTATTCTTTCCCACTATATATTACCTTTCTGATATATTGCTATTAAAATGCTGCATTTGTGGACTAAAGACATAAAAGCCCCTGAGTGTTTATCATACATACTGTCCAACTGGAGGTCAATGTGGCCCCGTCAAGGTATTTTCACAGCCCAATTCCCATCCTATGTGCTCCATAGGCTGCTGTGTTTACTGACATTATCATATTGATACAATCTGGCCCATGAACTTGTATATTCTGCTTTAACTACTGTGTGAATATTCTTACTTCTTTACATTTCCTCCCTTTCCATGCCTTTATTATAAGCCATACTTTCCATAGAGCATGGATCAACTGATAATATTAATGCTTCACTGTCCCCACCAGAATATCTTGGGGGAAATGCTCCCTTTTTAGCTATCCCAGAGAGTCATGCTTCAATGCAGCATCAGTTGGGTGGACAACAATGGCAGGTCCCCTGGGATTTCTGTGCTCTCTCCCAAGACCTCAGTTCTAAAATTACAGTATGTGGGAGAGCTCTGAACTCAGAAACACTTGTAATTATCCTGCTGCTGTCTCTACTATTTTAACATAAAAAAGCCCCTGCACTAGTGCTGTTATGAAGAAATGTGTTTAATGATTTAATATCAGTGCAGGGCACTGTTTATATAAAGAATTTTAGTTGCAACCCCCCAAAATTAGATATGAATTTAAAGCTGCAAGCACAAGAGAACCTCCTTGCACAGAAATGCGTACCTAAACATATGCAGTGTCTGCGCAGCCACCGATGGAGTGGTGCCGGTTACATTTGCAAGCCATAAAATGCCAGGCAAGGTACTTCCATTGTTACGGAGACAAGGCTGAGCTGCCACAATAGCTAACATTATGCTAACGTACCTTTACAAAGCCAAATGTCAACAGACTCAAGGGCAACAAAAGTGCCTAATGACTGGCTTGTATTTGTGTTTATTTATTATACACATCATTTTGTGTCACCATTGTTTATTGTCGTGTATCATTATGCTAAGTAATGTACGACTGCTAGGAATAATAATGAAAAGGTTGAATGTTTTGGGGCAATGACACATGGAGCTACTGGTAGCCGGCTACTTGTCGTGGCTACAAAATAGACAATACTGATAACTGTCTCTATGGGTGATTTAGCAGAGACAATTCTCAGCCTATGGCAGCATTCTGTAGCTGCAACAAGTAACTGGCTACAAGTAGCACCGTGTGTCATAGCCCTGATAGTCGTCGGCCCTGCTTACCTGATCGAGGCAGTGACTGCGGAGGAAACGCAATGCTTGCTGGATACTCTGGGGAAGAGGCTGTCCAGTTCTCTGTACATGAACCATTAAAGGCACACCAAAAATAGTCTTATCCTTGAAATCAGGTCCCTTCATCCTCTTCATAAACTTCGGCACAGACCTGGAATGAGTTTTAAACAGATGACACAATGAGACGCTATTGCCAAAGCATGCCAACATGAAACTGCCAACATAAAACTGCCAACTCAATTCATTTGCTTAATTTTCTAGTATTAACATTGCAATTATAAAACTATTTAGACCACTATATAAAACAAGTTCAATATTTTTATCACATAAAATCAATCATGTACCAAAGTTTAAAATTATTGCAAATAATCCTATTGTGAAAGCGCATCTCCCACACTCAGGTGTATTATTCCCGTGTAGGTAAAGTTGCAGACTTTACATAGGGAAGAGTGACACTATTTTCTATTGCCATATACAAGAATAAATACAATATTTATAAGTAAACCTAAAACAAAGTTGAATGTAAAATTAAAGAGAAAGCTATTCGAAGCACATTTGCGTTTACGTTCTTTATTTCTCTTAAGATCCCAAGATATAAAGGGAAATACATACAGGTATGGGATCCCTTATCCGGAAACCCTTTATCCAGAAAGCTCCGAATTACGGAATGCCCGTCTCCCATTGACTCCATTTTAATCAAATAATTCAGAATTTTAAAACTGATTTCCCTTTTCTCTGTAATAATAAAACTGTACCTTGTAATTGATCCCAACTAAGATACAAATAATCCTTATTGGATGCAAAACAATCCTATTGGATTTAATTGCAGTTTTATTGATTCTTTGGTAGACTTAAGGTATGGAGATCCAAATTACGGAAAGACCCCTTATCCGGAATACCCTTGGTCCCGAGCATTCTGGATAACGGGTCCTATACCTGTACTATAAATATGAATTAATTTTGTTACAACAACGCCACCTGCGGGTCAGTTCCGACCATGATGCAGTTGAGGAACTTCTCAGAAGAAAGAGGGCTGCTCTGATGTTCTTCTGGTTTACTTTGCCTTTAAAGCAGCCAGAGGATAGGAGGAGTTTAGGAATATGTAACGTATTTGCACTCACCATGTCCATCCGTGCTTGTTTGACAAGGAATATTTCTCCATGATGGCTGTCAGGCGAAGCAAGGAGAATTTCTGCAACAGATTGAGCTGGCCTGCAGACTGATTGCTGATCTGAAGTGATGCCCCAGAGCTGCTTTGCTGATGGGAGAGCTGGAAACTGCTCCACCGAAACCGCCTTTAGTAAATGAGCAAGGCAAACAAAAATGACAAATCAGTTGAGTGTAAGCTGTAGTAAAACCCTATTAAACAATTATATAAAGGCAGTTATGTAAGTGAAAATTGATGGTTGTGCTTTAATGGAAATTGATGCTGATTATTTCAATCTAATGTTCAAATTTGGAGAAAATGCTGTTATATGGTGACATGCTACAGGTACATAATACACAAGCAACCTTTCTACCTCACTAGCACCCAGTATCCATCATGACTGACATTATACAGAAGCCTATGTACTGAAAGGTCTGACCAAATAACCATTGTGGCAGTGGGGGGAGTATACAGGGCTCTGTAAAACCCTCAATTTCAATATAAAATTGGTCAACTTAGTAACTTACATAAAAGGAAAACTGGTGACACACTAACCTGTTTGTTCTGGTGAGGGAGGCTCCAACCCCAGAATCCCTTCTTTCTCTGGTTCCAGTAGTATCAGAGTCATTAAGCGATGTAGCGTCTCTCTCCATGTCACTCGGGGTAGTCCTACCATCAGAAATAGAATTGCCTTCAAAGTCCATGCTCATTGGGTTAGGCAAATGAAAGTTTGAGGTTCCAGACTCCCCAACAGAGAAATCGTCATCTTGAAGATCTGGCATTATGTCTTTTGACCAGTGGTACACAGACTGTTGGAGTCCATTAATGTGCTGCAAAACATCATCTAAGTGAGGAAATAAATCATCCCTATCTAAATCCATGAGATCCCCGGTGCTGGCATACAAGTGGGATCCGGGCACGTTATCATAAACACTAAGCCTGCTACCTCTGGAGCACCTGGAAGACATAATTCTTGGTTCTTTAGCACGAATACCTTTCTGCCTGCTAAGAGGAATCCCTCCACTCCGCCAGTTGACACCATAGAAGTTCTCTGTGGGAGAGAGGCTTTCAATAGAAAGTGCTTTTGGAAACGTTCCAGGTTTGTGATCCTTTGGAATATGTACAACCAAGTCTTCTTGCGAATGGAAGTCATGGTTGTGATTATGACCGGCTTTTGCTGTCCCTAAATCTGTAAAGACATCAATGTCCTCTAGGTACATGCCTCCTCGTTTGTTGGGCTCAAGAGCTTGCATTTCTTTTAAGCAAGGAGAGCTCTCAGTGCTAGTTTGTATTTCAGATACCGAATTTAGATTTCCAGTTGCTGTAAAGTTCATAGAGGAGTCTTGGACTTGGCCATTGCCAACACAGCTCATTGTTTTAAGGGGGTCAGGCTCCAGCTGTGGAATTGGTTTCAGAGGTTCAGGCTCCAGTTGCAGAATGGGCTCACTAATTACTATCGCTCCAGTTCTTTGGAGGCCTTTTGATTTACCATAGGTCCCTTTAGATCTAAGAGTCCCCATGCATTTTAGAAAAGTTTTTGTTTTATTGTGTGCAGGCTTTTCATTCTTGGCATTCAGCTTACCGTCTGAAACATCTTTAGGCCATGGAGGTAATATGGTCATGGAATTGGGATCATGAATACACATTGTGTCCGCACACTCAAATGTTTCCCTGGAAGCACTGTTACCAACATAGGAACATCTGCAGTCACTTCCACCGCTACTTCCACTGTGGATAGAACATATTTCTGGCTCACTGAGATCAGTCAAGACACTTTCACTGCTAGTCGTGTTTTTCATTTCCCCAGATGAACCAAGTCTCTCCGATCGCTCAAACAGCGAATCAATGTCATCTACCCGAGACCATTGGCGGCTGAGTCTTTGGAACCTCCATTTGTCACTGATGGCACACAGGTCTTCTTCATCTGAATCTTCACTCTAAAATAAGATAGTAGAGCATGTTTATTGGCTTGCAGTGTTTTATAAAAGCAATAGGTGTATGCTAAAAAGACTTTATTAGACTTTATCTGTATAACCCAGCTGCCTGGCCAGCTGTTAGGCCACTAATCCTATCAGAATGCCCCTTATGTAACCTACTGCAATGCCATACATACCTTTACTCTAGAAACCCTGGAAAAATGCAAGACTGGGTTGCAGTAGTTTTAAAAGGAAATTACAAAGACTTTGTTGAAGAGCAAACAGTAACTATACCTCTGAGCCTAAATTTAAACATAACCCCAAACAACCCAACTTGGCACTTGCACCTTGAGTTCATTCTACTCTGACAACAGCAATACTCTCATATTAATCATATCATATTATCCTTACAAATAATGTAACAGTTATTGACTAATTTCCTGTTATACATGAACCAAATGTGGATTAAAATGTATTTCTTCCAGCTGCTAAAGAGCCAGATCCAACAGTATTAGCTATTCCTGAATAAAGTACAAGTGCCAATTGTGGCACATTTCTTTTCAATTAGGAGACTGTTTTCTATAGTGTGAATCTGGAGTAGTCTGGCCAGCAATTCACACTGTCAATTGTTGACTATTGGCTTCTGGCCGGCACCCTCTGACTGGTGTGTGACAGACAGGAAAGGCTAAGAAGAAAGGTGTTTGAATGCTCCGCACTGCTACAGATGCTAATGATCACTTTGATTATCCAGCTCTGTGTAACCAATGCTAATCAGGAAACCCTTCAGCCCAGCTAACAAGACATGGCTAGCAGTACAGTTGATTAAAAACACAAATCAGGCATTCCATATAATGTGTGCAGTGGAACAAATGGCCTACATTTACATAATATGTACTCACTCAGGCCTACTCTGTATTATTATTACTAGGGCATCTTATAAGCTGTACCTGCACATTTCCTGTAATACAGAGTTTATAATAATGTAGGCCATGCTTTGTATTGCACTTATACTATGTGTATGCCTTATCACACTATTTACAGTATAAAATTGTGTCTTCTAGGGTCCACCAGGGAACCCAACATTGAAAGCCTACTCTCAGAACAGTTAGACCAGTGATCCCCAACTAGTGGTTTGTGAGTTGGGTTTGGATGTTGCTCCCAGGGGCCTCAAAGTAGGTGCTTGTTTTTGAATTTCTTTCCTGGAGGCAAGTGTTGATTGCATAAAACCCAGTGTAAAGCCAAACAGAGCCTTCTATAGGCTGCCAGTCCACATAGGGGCTACCAAATAGACAATTATAGCTCGTATTGGCTTCCCCAGAAACTTTTTCCATGCTTGTGTTGCTCCCCAACACTTTTTCCATTTGAATGTGGCTCACGGGTATAAAAGGTTGGGGATCCCTGACAATATTGAATCAGAAAGGGACAGTAGGAATTGCCTTTGGCTAGGGGACATTAGGGCCATTCCAACTCAGACTATATATATAGTAATGTTATGTGCAGTATAGTTTATGCACAGCCTTATACATCTGACACATAAATAAATGTATACTATAAGTATAAGTTGGATAGCCATGTTAGAAGAGACAAATACAAGAGAAAATAATGTGGTTGTAACGTCTTTTAAGAAGTGACTTATGTTACTGCTATTAAAGTGTTGCCAAAGCACAGATTATGGGCACGCAGATTGCACTATGAGCTTCCACCTTGAGCTTCATGCTGGTTGGGCATTTCAGATCCAACTCTATGACCCCGTGACCAAAACCACTGATTCCTATAGTCTAGCATTATAACTTATTACCTTTATAAATAATTGCTGAATTAAAAAAAAACACATACCTTCTTCCTTTGGAAGCTGACATCGAGTTTCATTGAGGCACACTTATTCAACGTCTTCAGTCGCCTGGAAGTAAACACACAACTTTGTATGAATAGCTGGCCCACCAAGGACAAGGAACTTCTCCGTTTCTCAATCCGCTGCTTTTTCCAAGGCTGGCCTCCCATTTTCTCAGAAACACAAAATGAAGGTAAACACTGCTCTGTAGTATAAACTGGCTATAAATGCCACTGGCACTTAGCCTGACTAACTCTGCAAACACATCATCTGTAGAACACTAACTGAACACTTGACTCCAATGATAAAGCTCTTCTACCATATATCAATGAGGTCTTAGGGAGGAGCCTTTGCTCCACAGGGTGCCAATTAGAGCAGCCACTGATCATCGGCCCAATTGGGACTTAATCCCGCCCACAGACATGTAGACTGGAGCTGGGGGTTAATGAATTAGCACATTCCGAATACAAATTGCAAACCTGCCCTTCATTCGTAGCCCACTAATTTAATCAGAATTTCCCTGGTAATCTTTTATGTTCTAACCCCGTCAGTAACAACATATCTACAAGAGTTATCTGGAGCAATTGGGCTGATTAGTTTACAGTCCCACATTGGATTGCAAATGTATGGGGACCATTGCTTGGAGATTAGAGTGACATTTATGTGGAATAATTGTGTGTGTGGTTTTAGAATGACTTCTAGATTAACACTATACAACACTTTGTGTATTCAGATTTTTTGGAAAAAAAAGTTTTAATGATATAATTGAAGCTAATTAAGATTATAACAGTTGTAATGCTACTATATAAATAAGAGTAATGACCATATTTATTATTAAGCATGTGCACGTTGAGACATGCCTCTTACTGAAAAGTGCTTCCCTTCTAAATTCATATTATCAGCCATATTATCAGTGTCTTATTTCTCACCCCTTGTGTCAGTGCCACCCCAGGCACTTGGGGTAGTGTGCAAGGTGCAGGGCCATAGGTAGGTGGAAGTACAGGGCCCTGCTTTGTCTTGTTGCCATTGGCGCTCCTTACCATGTCTGAAGGGGATCCTTATGAACCCCTCCACCTGCCTGGCCCTCATGAATGCAGAGCTGCTGAGCACCAGTAGTGCTGTATTCCGGAGTGCAATGACCTGTGCCTGTGGGTACTAGGGCAAGAAACATGGCAGTTTGCCCACAGCTTTGTAAATTAGACTTAATATTATTACTATAACTAAATGGCATTAGCACAAAGGGATGAAGGGGTGCAAAGTTCTATGTTTGACTTTTGCATTTTGTCCCTTTGGTTAAAAAACCAAAGTAGGAAACGTGATGGTTATGATACAATGGGAATCTATGTTTTCAGGTGAGAGGGGCTCCCATATGCTCCGTGTACTTGGCATTTTATTGCAGTTGTTTTAAAATGCAATGGAAAGCTTTATTCACTGTAGCCCTAAATAATAAAGCCTTAGAGCAGGGGTCCCCAACCTTTCTTACTCGTGAGCCACAGTCAAATGTAAAAAGACTTGGAGAGCAACACAAGCACCATAAAAGTTCATGGAGGTGCCAAATAAGGGCTGTGATTGGCTATTAGGTGCCTCTATGCACACTATCAGCTTACAGGGGGCTTTATTTGGTAGTAAATCTTGTTTATATTTAACTAAAACTTGCCCCCAAGTCAGGAATTCACAAATAACTCCCTGGTTTGGGGGCACTGAGAGCAACACCCAAGGGGTTGGGGAGCCCCCGAGCCACTGGTTGGGGATCACTGCCTTAGAGAATGTCAGGTTTGGGAAGGTTTCATCAGGCTGTAGCCATTATTTCTTTAGTGCCCCCTTATCAACCAGATGCTCAGCAAGAAGATACAGTAATTGGGACGACAATAGAGAGTTTTTATCAAGTTTCGTTCCAATTCTGTCTTAAAATAGGATGAAAATGGGATCATGAGGCAGATACTAGTGCTTGGAGCAGCTATAGGGCTGAGATAAAATAAGCAAATTAAAGCCATAGATTTGCGGGTATAATAAGCAAGGCCATTGATTCCATTTCTGCACGTCTGAGTCTGCTTTCAGTGGGTAATGAGGGGGCAGAGTTAGAATAATTGTTCATAGATACAGGGATATAAATAAAGAATAATGAACTAATTTATAGTAAATACAAGAATATTAGATATCAGCAAGCAGTTGCACGACTACATACAGGTAACACCGCACTGCCAAACACAATATACACACACAACACCAAGGCTAATGGCACAAGTGCACCTCCTGTTGTTCCCTATAATTTGAATGGGAGACACCTAAAGCGCCAGTACTGGCACCTTTAAGCCTGACAATTCCCTAGAAAGCTTTCTGTGCCAAAAAGCACCACAATTAATGCTTTCAGGGACTTGTCATTTTTGTTAATGGGAACAGCCAGAGGTGACAATCAGCTGAAAAGCAGTGCCACAACCCCAAGGTCACATCTAACATCCCTATATTTATATTTTGTTATTATACATATATTCAGTCATGTGACACTAGGAACATAACCAAGAACTATTTATCTTTACAGGGGGGGATTCACCTTTACGTTAACTTTTAGTATGTTTATAGAATGTCCTATTCCTAGCAAAATTGCAATTGGTCTTATTTATTTATCATTATTTATTCATTATAGCTTTTAAATGATTTGCCTTCTTTACTCCCTCCTTGTAGCTTTCAGATGGGGGTCGCTGACCTGGCACACAAAAATCTATTGCTTTCTTTGGCTACAGTTTTATTGTTACTTTTTTTTTATTTATCTTTCTGTTCAGTCCTTTAACTTTTCATATTCTGGTCTATAACTCAAGTCACTGTCTGGTTGCCAGGGTAAATAAGATCTTAGCAACCAGATAGCTGCTGAACTACCAAACCATCACTGTCTGCATCATACTAAAAGTTAAGTTGAAATTAAGCCAAACGTTTAAGGTATTTTTTTTATAATTTGTGTATGAAAAAGCAAAAAAACCCAAAAATCAAATGTTGTCTAATGAAAGAAAATGTAATTCTAAGCAACTTCCCAACATACATTCGAGGCTATTCTGTTACATGAGTTAGCAGGGCCCAAATGCCCCATACCCTGTCCGCCCCAGGTCCTGCCCCGAGGGCAGGGAAATTAACAACCTGAAAGTGAAAGGTACAAGTGGCTCAAGGCTGACATGCCTGCATGCCCTTATAATGGTATTTAATGATAAATACTAGCTTATGCTGCAGCAGTTAATATTCGCTGTATGATGGTAGCAACGTCACAACACCAAACAGTGCAGTAAACACAAGTTTTAGAGATTAAGCAGTGTGGGAAAATCAATTATTGCCCCCTATGGAGCAAGGCACACATGAAAGTGACAATCAAAACACTTGCTCCTAAACGCCATTCGCCAGATGCTCAGTGACCTCCAATGACCAGAAGAATACACTTCTATTGTTATTGATACTTTTAACAACTAAACTTTCTATTCAGGCCATCTGGAAATCATCTTCCAGCCTGTTATTTAAACCACTGCCAAGTTGCTAGGGTAGGTGAAACCCTAGCAACACAGATTTCTGCAAGAACTTTATTCTCAAGGTTGCAGGGAAAAAAATTCCTTCTTCCATCTATTGACTTTCTATGTAATTCATCTGTGTGTGAATGACACCTCCATTGTCCTGAGCCAGATAATTCCAGGGATTCTAAGCTTTTGACAGTTTGGAGAAAGGTATCTAATGTGATCCAACACCTCATCCTAGGTGAGTTTGCTTTGCCCCCTCACATACAGCCCCCTGCTGTCAGCACAACTGGAATGTAAGTCATATAGGCTGACACTGGTTGGCATAGAAGTGGTGGTGAGCAAATGGAATGTTTGTTTGTCACAGGTCTGGGCTGGCATTTAAAATAGGCCCTGACATATCAGGTACCCAGCCCTGGGTAACAGCCCCCACAAGCCCAATAAATACTCTAAACTGTCTATGGCATCTTACAGCAGCCTCTTTGGCATTTGCCAGAATTCACATATTGCCAGTCTGGGGAGGCCTGGGGAGGTATTTAATGGGCCTAGTAGGTATTGTGTTTGCATGCAAAATAGATGATCATCTTTAGACACTAGCATAGTAAAAAAGACACCTCTTGCATTCATGCATCTTTCATTTATTACAGTATTATTATGAGGGCACTGGCACGTTGGCACCTGGGATCATTTGTTTTTTATAAGCTGCTGCAGAACTTGCATGAAATAAACCCAATAGGATTATTTTGCCACCAATATGGATTCATGCAGCTTAGTTATCATCAAGTACAGGGCGCTGTTTTATTATTACTGAGAAAAAGGGAATAGTTTTTAAAAATAAGAATTATTTGCTTAAAATTGACTCTATGGGAAATGGCCTCCAGAGCTTTGTGGTTTTCAGATATGGGACTCCATCCCATAATTTCAAATACAATGCTGCTAGTCTTGTGTTCATGTTTACTCAGTCCTAACTGAATATTGTTTGCCTGACTGTACCAGTCATGGTGCTGTATGTGGCAGAGCGTTGGCAAAGATTGCTGCTGGTTGAGGTCACTGCCCAGGTAAAATGTTATGTTACCATATGGCCAGGTCGGGACTGGGAATCAGTCATAACAGACCCTGGCATTTCAAGTACACTGAGGCCCAAACAGCCCCCCACCAGCCCAATAAATAGTGACTGACTATGGCATCCCTTAGACCGATTCGCCACCTAATTAGCCCTTGCGTGGTCACTACCGACGGGCCTGCCTGACCAATATCTGGCCTGAAATCGGCCAGATATCGATCAGGCAGGTTAAAAAATCTAGTCGGATCGGGGACCGCATCAGCTCGTTGATGCGGTCCACTAACAAACTTTGCCTATTCGATCGAATTACCCTGGAATCTCCCGATATCGCTCACCTGTAGGTGGGGGATATCGGGAGAAGATCCGCTCACTTGGCCACATCGCCAAGCGAGCGGATCTGAAGGTGTATGGGGACCTTTACAGCAGCCCCTCTGGCATTTGACAGAATCAACAGATTGCCAGTGGCCTGTGTGTCGGGCTAAGGCAATATGGCTGATGTTCCTGCTGCAAAATTCTTGGCAGGGTGACCCAACTGCTAGAAAAAAAGCGTCAAAGAATAAATTCATTAAGAGTGATTCGGACACATGCAATTTGACCAGTGGGCATCACAATGATTCCTAATTTCCCCTACATCCACTTGGTAATGGCCCAGATCTGCACCTGAACAGCAGGTGTTATTGAAATGGATGGAAGGTCAGCTAGGAGCTATTTGCTACCTGCACACTGAGCCCAAATATTGTGTATATGTATGTATGATTGTATCATTTATGTATAAATGCAAATCTGCAGGGAAGGGATGAAACATGCTGGTTACTTGTACTTTAATTCTGAAAGTAGGCAGTCCCTTCTTAAAAAATCAGACTGGATTTTAATTTGAAATAGGCATCTAATTCCCCTCTGCTTAATGGGATACACTAATTAGCAATGTCTTCTCTGCATTTCTTGGCAGATAGGTTTACAGGCTGAGTGCTTAGTTGCTGGACCAAGACATCCCCACACTGGATTAACAGCAGAGCCTTTATCAGGGTCTGGGCACAACAAAAGGCTACTAGTTAGGGCTTTAGTATGCTAATGGGCTTATTAAGGACAATGAATAGTGGATGTGTAACATAATTGTCACATACTTAACAGGTATTTATCCCATCATGTTGTGAAGCAAAGCTCATTGAGCTTATCTTGTCTGGCTTTGGCCAAAGCAATAACTTGCACTTATGTTATTTTAATAAACTTTAATAAAACAGTGGTTCTCAAAGCCAATGGGCCATCAGGGCACCCACAGCACTGGTTAGGGGAATCAAGGCCATTTCTGCCCCTTAGGGTGGAATTTATGGTGAACACTTAATGGTCAGTGTAGATATTCTTGAAACTGTAACTGAATGGTAGATTTAACAATGTTTTCCAATGCCTATAATTCTGTTATTAGCTAAGGGAGCCCTGACAGCAGGTAGGATGGAAATACAGATCCACAGGTGACAAGACAACCAAAATACCCTATTTCATGCAACAAAGCATCATGTGTGCTATTGCCTCCCCTATTGCCCCCTTATTTGGACAACTCACCCTGGAGTTCTAGGAGACAGTCTCCCCTTCAGGCTGATTGGCACTAGTCTGCTACAGACACCCCTGTATCCCCTCAGTTTGCTGCTGATTTGTGGTATCTCTATGCAGGCTATGAGCAAACATTGCACTTCCTTCTGTTGGTTCTTTGTGTAGTGATTTTGTGGGGCTCGTGTTCTATCTCCATGAACACAGTAACAGACCATCATGGCAGAATGAGATGCTATTCTAATGCTGTGTCCTAAAATCAGCCCTACTTAGTTGGCAGGTTATCTACAAACAGTATCCCTGACATCTATGATAGTATCAACAAAGCCAAACACATCAAAGAGAGAAGGAAAATTGGCTGTGCCGCCTGGTACTGTGCCTTCCTTAAACAGCAGAGAGGAAAGATGTTGTTAGTGTCTATGAATGGCACATAGAGTACTAGGGAATAAAGTAAACTGTATGGCAAACAGACAAAAACGCTGCATTTCTTATCTTAAAGCGGACCTGTCACCCTAAGAAATAAGTCCAAATTATTTTCTATATTGTTAGTTGAGCAAAATAAACTTTACTTACTCTATATAAATAATATAAATCTTGTTTCCTTCCATCTCGGAATTACTCAGTCAAAGCAAGCAGGCAGCTACCATTTTGTGGGCACTGTTATTAAGACAAGCTTTGTATCATGCCAAAATCTTATTTATGTGCCACAATGGGGGACCAGATGCCCATGCCCATGCACTGGCTACACAATTAGATGAGGAGGAGGGAGGGGAAAAGTGAGATGTGCAGTGACATCTAGGAAGTGCTGAATGGAAAGCTAAAGTTATTGTCTGCCCCGCCTCTATGCCTAAGGCATAGAGGCGGGGCAAGCAATATATGAGTGACAGCTGTGATTTTTAAATGCTTTTATAATGGGTTTGGATGTGTTAATATAAAAATGAATTTGGGTTTCATGTTTAATTTGAACAGGACTTTTATTATACAGATTTTCATGTCTGGGTGACAGGTCCACTTTAAACATCCACTACTGTATAGAACAACAAATTATAAAAGGAACCAGGGTCAGACCCTGTGGGCCCCACGGACCCAAATGGGATTTTAACAACACAAGGCTTTCACCAGTCCAGAGCTCCATGGCAACTGACTCTCTCATAACCCTGCAATAGACCTGAAAAAGCTAACTGCCACCTGGTGGGTTACCATTATGGGAACCCTGGAATTGCTGCCACATTTGTAGCGCAAAAGAAGGACACAATGGTACCTTATTGCAACTATATGGACATGCAAGGAGCCTGTTCTGATGCAAGTAACATTAATGAATGACACAAATTACACCATTTTAGTGTAACTACAACACCTTAAGGGAAAGAAGCCACAGAGCAGTTTAGTCACCTGAGATAGATCTCTGCTATTGGGGGCAACAAACTGCTCCGAAAAGGGTTTCCACCAGTAACAATAGGAGTCGCCGGTGGAAAGCCCCTTGCATCGCTTTGGTAATCCGAACTTGCGGGAAGTTTCCTCCTGCTGGCAACTATGTGCAACTTTGTATTACCAAAGCGACGCAAAAAGTTTATTGTTGCGCGCGATAGCAGAGATTCCCGGCAACTCAATCGCTCTGTGGGTTATTACCCTAAGACTTATGGGGCAAGGGGTGCATTCTCTGCTGGAGTTTTTTTTGCTTCCTTATACCCCAACACAATGTCTAGATTTTTTTTAGATGTTTCTTTGAATATTAACTGAAGAAGGATTTTTATGACTTTTTAAATAGGGGCTTTTCACCTTTAAATTAACTTTTAGCATGACGTAGAGAGTGCTATTCTGAGACAATGGGCCTTCATTTTTAATTATATGGGGTTTTTGAACTATTTAGCTTTTTGTGCAGCAGCTCTCTAGTTTGGAATTTCACCAGCTATCTGGCTGCTAGGTTCCAATTTAACCTAGCAACCAGGCAGTGCTTTGAAAGAGAGACAGGAACATGAATAGAGGAGATTCTGAATAGAAAGATAAGGAATAAAAAGTAACAATAACAATGAAATTGTAGCCTCATAGAGCAATAGTTTTTGGCTGCCGGGGTCAGTGACCCCTATGTAAGTCAGAAGAGAAAGGCAAATAGTTTAAAAACTATAAAAACAAAGACCAATTGAAAAGTTTCTGAAAAAAGGTCATTCTATAACATACTAAAAGTTAACATAAAGGTGAATCACCCTTTTAAAGGGATATATTATCATTTGCCTTTTGTAATATTTCTGTTTTATTTTATATGCCCTTTTAATTCATGCTGGGAAATAAGTGAGTCTTTCTACTTTAATAACAGGGAACGTTATGAACTGAGGCTGCTGGCAGCAAAGAACTGAAAATCCGATTTAGCAGCTCTAAGACAATTATGCCCAAACAAATTTAAATGGCATGAGGCAAAATAACCATTCATTCAAACCATTATAAAAATAGGATAAGGTCTATTATAGCTCGGAATAGGAAACCAATGATGATAAACAACAGTCACAGCTGTAGTCTAGGCTAATGATGGCTTTTAAAGCAGAAGGTAATACACTCGCTTCCATTAGGAAAGGGTATCCTCAGAGGAAGGAAGAAAAATCCAACAATCACTAAACAGGAATGGTCCACCCTGCCCTGTGATCTAAATACTGGATAATGATCAGGAAATCTGCCCTGAGCACAGGAACCTGGCACAAACAAATGGAATAGGAATGGCATAAGGTGAGCTATTTACATAGAGACCAAAGGCAAATAACTGCAGGAGAAGCATAAGGGCTCTGGCACACGGGGAGATTAGTCGCCCGCGACAAATCTCCCTTGTCACGGGCGACTAATCTCCCCGAGTTGAAAAGACTCGCAAGGCTTTTTCGGCGATTTTGGGAAATCGAGCCGCCGCGTGTGCCATCCCGCCGGTGACTTACATGTTCGCCAGTGGGATGGCGGGTCATGGAAACTTGGGGAGATTAGTTGCCCGTGACAAGGGAGATTTGTCGCGGGCGACTAATCTCCCCGTGTGCCAGAGCCCTAAGGGAGTGGTTCTCATACTGTGTGGCGGCTCCCCATGAGGGGTATATGCCAGTTAGGGTAAGATTTAGTGACAATACTATTTTTTTTCTCTCCTGATTCACCCGAAAGCTCAGTTTGAGAGTCAATTAGGATGAGATTGGGGTGAAAACATATTTAATGTGCTAGGAATGATGTGACTGGATGCTATGGTTTTCCTGTATTTGTAACTGTATCATGAGCAAAGGTAGACCCTGAGCAAAGGTTGAACCTTTAACTGGGGACTTGAACTGACAAAGTCTGACAGCCCCTGGCCTGTGGCCATGTTGTGCAGTAACACTGGGAACACACACAGCCAGTGTCCCACCAGCACATAACAAACTATATTGTGACCACTTGAATATTACATTGTTGAAGGGTGGAAATACAAGACCTATAGGAGTTGCACATGAAGTTGCACAAACTACAGAAAGTGATTCCAAAGTGGCCCAGATCATATAAAAATTAGGAATGTACCAGTGAATTATACTCTCAAAATAGAAGGATTGAGCTTAAAAAAAGTTGTGTTCGGACTGATTTATTGAGAAATTCCACCAAAACCCCTCTAGTCCCGCCCACTTGTTCCACTTCTCTGGGTGTGCAGGAGAGACAAATTACCTTAGCAACCAGGGAGTGGTTTGACTGAGAGACTGATATATGGATAGGGGAGGACCTGAATAGAAAGATAAGTAATAAAAAGGTAACAGTAACAATAAAATTGTAGCCAATATTTTATAATTTTTTTTGCAGATGGGGTCAGTGACCCCCATTTGAAAGCTGGAAATCGTTAAGAAGTAAACAAGAAAGCAAATGATTAAAAAACAATCAAAAATAAATAAAGTTGTTCAGAATTGGCCATTCTATAACATACTAAAAGTGAACTTAAAGGCAGACTGCCCCTTTAAACTGGCTCAGCCTGCGTTGTCCTAATTAATGCCCAGAATGAGTGAAGATTACAGAGAAGGCAGCAAGTATTATTTATATAAGGATAGTATCCATCATAAGGAAACCAACTGAGAGCTCTGTGCCTTATACCTGGGAACTCAGAGGCCCATGTAACATCTTTTGTTTTCACACAATGGGGAAATGCAGTTGCTTTGTGTGCAGCACTTAGTGCTATTACTGCATGTAGTACTTTGCTTAGAGAAAGTAAATGAAATGTAATGGCTTATACCCAGGGCATGCGTCTATTTCAGTGTTTACTCGTCTCCATGTTCCCTGCACTTTAAACCTTATTCAGCCAAGTGTAATTCAGCAGCCTACAGAGCAGCATGTACTGAAACAGGTGCCTTTGTGAATAAAACTTATATGCATGCTATTTTGCATTCGGAACTGCACTTTGCCCTTAAGCTTTGCAAAAATTTACTATAAATACACAATGAATACTTTTTTTTTTTTTTTTTTACCTGCAAAGTGGTTCTACATGGTCTCTGTCAAGGAAATCATGGTCCCGCTTTACAGATGCGATATCAATTGGGAATTGGGAATCTGTAGAATAAAATTCATATTGGTTAGTTTTCTTTGACAGCAATTGTAGTACAGGTATGGGATCCCTTATCCGGAAACCCGTTATCCAGAAAGAACAGAATTACAGAAAACCCATCTCCCATAGACTCCACTTTAATCAAATAATTCAGAATTTTAAAACTGATTTCCCTTTTCTCTATAATAATAAAACAGTACCTTGTAATTGATCCCAACTAACATATAAATAATCATTATTGGGTGCCAAACAATCCTGTTGGGTCTAATTAACGTTGTATTGATTTTTTTTGTGTTTTTCTGTGATATTTTCGTACATTTGCTTGACTTTTTCATACTTTGCGACAAAATAGTATTAGTTGCGCCGAGTACAAAAGTTTCGGATTCATTCAAGCTTCGGTATCGTGACTTTCCTTGGGCCAGGTTGGAGCTGCAGAGTGCCATTGAGCCCTATGGGAGACTTTCCTTGGGCCGGGTTGGAGCTGCAGAGTGCCATTGAGCCCTATGGGAGACTTTCCTTGGGCCGGGTTGGAGCTGCAGAGTGCCATTGAGCCCTATGGGAGACTTTCCTTGGGCCGGGTTGGAGCTGCAGAGTGCCATTGAGCCCTATGGGAGACTTTCCTTGGGCCGGGTTGGAGCTGCAGAGTGCCATTGAGCCCTATGGGAGACTTTCCTTGGGCCGGGTTGGAGCTGCAGAGTGCCATTGAGCCCTATGGGAGACTTTCCTTGGGCCGGGTTGGAGCTGCAGAGTGCCATTGAGCCCTATGGGAGACTTTCCTTGGGCCGGGTTGGAGCTGCAGAGTGCCATTGAGTCCTATGGGAGACTTTCCTTGGGGCAGGTTGGAGCTGCAGAGTGCCATTGAGCCCTATGGGAGACTTTCCTTGGGCCAGGTTGGAGCTGCAGAGTGCCATTGAGCCCTATGGGAGACTTTCCTTGGGCCGGGTTGGAGCTGCAGAGTGCCATTGAGCCCTATGGGAGACTTTCCTTGGGCCGGGTTGGAGCTGCAGAGTGCCATTGAGCCCTACGGAAGACTTACCTTGGGCCGGGTTGGAGCTGCAGAGTGCCATTGAGCCCTATGGGAGACTTTCCTTGGGCCGGGTTGGAGCTGCAGAGTGCCATTGAGCCCTATGGGAGACTTTCCTTGGGCCGGGTTGGAGCTACAGAGTGCCATTGAGCCCTATGGGAGACTTTCCTTGGGCCAGGTTGGAGCTGCAGAGTGCCATTGAGCCCTATGGGAGACTTTCCTTGGGCCGGGTTGGAGCTGCAGAGTGCCATTGAGCCCTATGGGAGACTTTCCTTGGGCCGGGTTGGAGCTGCAGAGTGCCATTGAGCCCTATGGGAGACTTTCCTTGGGCCGGGTTGGAGCTGCAGAGTGCCATTGAGTTCTATGGGAGACTTTCCTTGGGCCGGGTTGGAGCTACAGAGTGCCATTGAGCCCTATGGGAGACTTTCCTTGGGCCGGGTTGGAGCTACAGAGTGCCATTGAGCCCTATGGGAGGCTTCCAAAATCATGCACAGAAGGATCAGAAAGTCAGAAAGGTTTTCCTGGTGTTAACGATTGTAAGATATGAAAAATTTGTACTTTGCAGAGAAAAGTAGGAATTTTTCATACTAGCATATACAATTTTTTCGTACTTTATAAAGCACAATCCAAAAAATCGTATTGAATGCGATTTTTTTTGTATTGTGCTTTATAAAGGTACAAAAATCGTACTATGATAAATCTGCCCCTTAAGGTATGGAGATCCAAATTACGGAAAGACCTCTTATCCGGAATACCCTTGGCCTCGAGCATTCTGGATAAGGGGTCCTATACCTGTAACTGTAATTTGAGTTATCGGGGGCCCTAAACAGTCATGGTAACTGCTAGTCATTACATTGATGTAGAGATGCAGTGCCCAACAGCAGTAGCAGGGAACAGACACACAAGGCAGGCTGCTGGGGTTGCAGGACAAAGCCACTGAACCTACTGATTGGAAACATTAGGCAAACACCTTCTAGCACAGGAGTGCCTCTGTATATTACAGTTGGTATTGGGCATCTTAGCAAGGTAATTATAGGAAGGCCTTAACTCATTTAACCCTTTCTTTGCCAGACAAAAACAATCATTATTAGTACAGTGCTGGGTGGCCTGCATGTATGGCTTCTGCTGTTCCCAGACATACTATAATTTAAGAGATTTTCATAATTACTGTTTTACAGGTCACAAATACCTGCCTTCCACAAATGATTAGAGCGATGAAATAGTGGGTGAACAGATATCAGGCTGCATAGTTTCTGGAAAGGAACTGATGGCTTTACCTTCATAAAGCTGAGCGTATTGAGGGAATCCAGCTGCACGTAGCCAATCGCATGCTTCTTTTGCTTCGAGTTCTGCAACAAGGACATGAAACAGAAATATTAGTTGAGGACCAAAAAATAGTATTTATAGTCCTATTGATCTCATTGTAATCTAAAAAAAATCTAATTTTTTTCCATTTTGACTGGTTTTGCCATAGCTATAGTTATCTGCAGTGTCTACATAGGGCCAACTGCCCTGAGCACAGCAGGAGTTATGGGCAGGGGAAATTAGGTTCAGTAAGTTGAGATGGCAACGGTATGGCAAAATGGCAGGCAGTATATGGGCATGTTTAGAACGTAAGCACCATGGTATCTCACACAAGTGGGTTATACACTGGGTTATACAAGTCTGAATTAAATAATGGCAGGAATAATAGCATACTTTATTCACCATATTATCCCATGTCCCCCTGTATGCCCTGCCTGCCCTACATTAGCACATGCAATATACAGAACATTTCAGTTTTCTGTTATTCCTCACTGTGTATGTACTTATCTATAAATATAGCAGGGAATTCATGGGCCTCATAAAATTCCCCCAGGGCCCTATCATTACTAAAATTGTCCCTTTTTAAAGATAAAAAATGACAGTGGTAAAGTCAAAATTGGGCGGCACAACTTACACTGTAAAACTATTTCACTGACCATAAAGATACAAGGATATAACTACCGAAGGTGCAAGCACTCTAAAGGTCCCAATAAAATTTTGGAAACAGTGAGTAATTAAGAAACTGACAATGAACAAGGTAAGGTCTCAAAAGTCCTGCACTGGGGTCAATGAGCCACTATGTTAAAAACATTACGAAAATGGCTTTATTTCTCAATGAAGTATTTAAAAACCTGACAACATGCCTGGTTCTATCTGAAGAGGGTATATAGCCAACCTACTAAGTTTAGGGATTCTGTTAGAATCTTCTTAAATATAAAGGCAAAAGACCAGAGGCCAAGTCTTTTTCTACAGGTCATTGGACGTCAAGGCAATATCTCAGGACAAAATATTTTAGGATCAATGGGTTACAGGTTACAAAGACATTATAGCGGCAATAATATTATATATAATTATAACAAAATGTCTATTTCTGAAGCTTTGCGGAATTGTATAGTATATTTCAGTGGAACAGTTCTCTGGCCAGTGTTCTATTGTTTACCCAGGGGACGCCATTATTATCTATCTCAAATGCACCCCCCAACATTCCTTATAACAACTTCCTCTGTTCCCAGTCAATGACAGATAAAGAGATTTTCCTACATCTCCAAACCAGATGTTCCCTGCCTGTCTCTGTTGTGTGTTCCAGAAGAACAGAGCAGCACTGTGTGTAGGTTATTCTCTTGATCTGTACAAAAGTATCATCCATATCCATCAGAGTTTAAAACAAGAAGAATAAAATAGTCCAATATCTGGGGAGGTCCTGTCCTTGCATCATTACAAGATTAGTTACAGCTTCACTAATATCATAATAATCCTAATGTTATTATAATTATACTGACATGTTATTAGAATGTATGTAAAGTAGATGTAGGTAAATGATAGAGTAACAGTCTGAAACACAGCGCCCCCTACTGTCTGCTATTCCCTTGAATATGTAATGTATAGGAGTTCCCCTGGCTATACACAAACTCACTAATTCTTTCCATAAAACAATGTTTGCATGATTTTCAGTACATATTGTATGGTACCTCACCAATCCTGACTATGGATATTGCATGGTTTGAAATGTAATCTGCTGAAGCCCCATATCTGTCAGTATAACCTTATAAATTGTGCTGTTTGCCCAAACTATCAAAACAACTGACATTCACCCGTCATATATGACCTATCATAAGCTATCTGTCTATTCAGCTGGCAGACTGATTGGTAGGATTGTGTATGCTATTGGTCGGATATCTGCGTATGTATTGTGTATCTGACCTACAATGGAAGTCACTTTCATACGATTGGTGCCTGCCAACTATTTCAGAACATCCTCCGAGTTGTATTTTTATGGCTTTATAATTTATCCTTTTATTCCTTAGTCTGAAGGTTAGTTTTAGATTGTTGCATTTAAACGTACGACAGATATCCGAACGTTCATCGGAAGCAGACTAATATCAGAACGTGTATGGCCACCTTATGTCTGGGCTGTGTAGTACTCTGTCTGTAGGAGCAACTGGGCACTCTGCATAATACTTTATATGATGTTTATGCTATCACAACCATCAAGTATCCCAGTGTTTTTAATACATTTTGTCCACTTGAGGGTTCCATTAGAGTTTATAGAATGCTACTTTAATAGTTGGGTGAAAACAGAAAAAAGCCTAATGCAACCTATTAAGACAAGGATCTCCCATGCAGAATTTTGCAAATATAGACTCAAGAGCAAATAATGGCACCCCCCCTCCCTACACACAACAACCTTCTGTTTCAACCTGGCATGGTTCCATTGGGATACAAAATTTGGACAAATCTGGGCATAAGGTTTACACACCAGGTCATAGTTGGCAATCAACCCATATGGTTGGACACTTTGAGGGAAACTTTTGAATTGGGAAGGCTCTCAGTATCCAGCTATATCAGAAATAAGCTCCCTAACACAAAAGAGACAAAACTAACAAGATCTGAATGTCTACATGTAAAATAGTTTCAGAAAAGGCCTGATATGACCATGCTACAATGTTTTATGGCATGAGCAAGTCCCAACTAAAACTGAATACATGAAGTATGGGGGAGCATTTTGATGAGACCTTGTCACAAAAACAATGGGCAAATATTTTGACTGACATGGTCAAAACATCAAGAAATGTAGTAAAGAATTCCTAAAAAAATATTGTGCATTTCTCTATCACTCAAATTAGCAAATACCCCCCCTAAACAACAGCCTGCTTCAGACATTCAGCACTGCTGGTGGGTTTACCCTTTAGTCAAGAAGGCACTGTCCAGCCTTCACACCCTGGCACCAGTTACAAACTCACCAAAAAAAGACTGAATGACCTATTGGAGAGAGCAGGAGATTGCAGGGTTTGGGTTGGTTGCCTAGACTGTGCAGGGCTGTTGCTTGCCCTAACAAAGGATTATTATTTTAGGCGTTGAGTGATATTAGAGGCTACAATTTGCTTATCCTCAGCACCAAAAAGGCAAAGCAACACTTTGTAACTTTTTTTGTTCTAGGAGAACAAAAGAAATATTGTTACAAGAATATGAGAGTACAGTAGGACATGTTGGAGATTAATAGAGTCCACATGTGAGTAGAAACGACAGCTGGAGCTCTGAAATGTAAACATTGCTCGATCCTCTGAGCCCTGGTTAAGTGCGCTGGTATCTGTAAGGGAGTCCAGTATGAACAGAATTTTTTTTCTTGGCCCAAAGCACTTACTGGAAAGCCTTTACGCCAGTTCATTATACTTTATTTACATAGAACAGAGTGTCACTCCGAGCCCTTTGTACATGCCGTAGCATTTTGGAGTACATTTAGTACTCGCTAGAGAAAAAAACAGACCGCGGACAGACTTGTGATGTAAAGAAACACATCTGTCTAGTGAAAAGATAAAATGAGTGTAAGAATCTGTCCAAAATAATGATATCTTGGCTCGCTCCCTAAAACTTTGGGAGGCAAAGGGCTGCTGGGAGTTGCAGTGAAACAGCTGGAGTGCCAAAGGCTCCCTTGCCCTGGCATAGGAACATAAGTAGAATAATGAGATTATTTATCACAATGCTCTGAGATAACATAATAGGTGCAGCTGCCATATGCTTGATCCTGCAATCACTACATTAATCCTAATAATCCCTCTGCAGAATGGATTATATTCAGGGTTCTTCACCAGGTTCTAAATATGTAAGTAATAACATCAATTCCAAAGATGCATGCCTCATTCTCCACTCATTTTTTAATCCACCCCTCTAGCCACCTCCTCTCAAATTCTGCATATTTTATTTCTTATTTTTCCCCTTTGGTGAAAAATATAATTCTTTATGCTCATGAAGCTACTACGGCCCCCCAAGGAACAGTATATTTTATACCATTTGCCCTGCTTACAGCTAAGCTGCCTGCCCAAAGCTGCCCTAAGCTGCCTGCCCAAATCAGGGCTGCCATCAGAAACTTTGGGGCCCTGTACCAATTATTTATATGGGACCCCCATGAATACAAGCATGCAGTACTAAAAAAATGTATATAAATTACACAAGTTTCTTTGAAAATAACATAAGTTTTTGCATAAATTATGTAAGTTGTGTAAGTGTAGGGGCCCAATGATGTTGCTGTGGGGCCCAGTAAATATCCATTTTTCCTGCTGGAAAGTTCATATAGAAGATGCTGATATAATTCAGTAAAATAGCTCCCAATATAAACAGTTGACATTACACTATAATAAACAGTTCATATAAATAGGTAAAATGGATAATTAATGTGCTAATAAGTCAGTCAGTTCATTGGGGCCAGTGGAGTTTTCCCCTGCCTGCCCCCGTCAAGCTTTTCTCCATTGTCTTTAGCTTGATACCCAAGTTATGTACGTTTCTAGGCAGTTTTTGTAGAAGTTACATAAATTGTGTAACTTTGCGGTAACTTTGTACGTAACGCATGCAATTGCACAACTGTACCCCCTATCCCCCCAATGGCGTCTCTCCTGCCTATTGGTCATCACCTCAACACATAGGAACAGGCTATATGAAATGAGGTGAGGCTTAATGAAGTGTGGGTAAGGCCCATTTGCAAATACACCTCATGAGAAGATAAATGCAGTTGCAGTATCATGTAAAATATCATTTTACTAGTCAGTGTAATACAGAGGAAGGGATACACACAAAGCTGTGCATATTTGTTAGTACTAGTAGAGATGGTACAACGCTAGGGCACAGGGAGCGCCATAGACATACACAAAGCCCATTAAAGAGGAAAGCCAAACTGATTTATACATATTTTTATTCTGCTTGTCCTGAAATAAGCTTTTTCTCATATTTCTCTGTATCCTACACTAACCACTGTTGCACCATTGTGTGGATTTTTGCATCTCATTGGCAGGTTCACTTTAATGATTAAGCATCATCCACCTTAATTGCAAAACTATAATCCGATTACTGTGAAAGTGTCTGCTAACACTGCTAATCCACTTTCCCCAAATATGCTGTTCCCACTCCATGGTATTCCATATTGTGTGCTGCCTGGGAGGGGATTAAATCACCTCATTCTGTTAAATGATTAACCCTCAGTGCACTGTAAAGCTGGCCATACACGTGGCGATCTCACGATGTTTCGTACGACCGTCGGTCGCACGAAACATCGTCAGATCCGCCACACACCATTCAGGGCTGAATCGGCAGGTAAGGAGGTAGAAACAATAGGATTTCTACCTCCTTCTGCCGATTCAGCTCTGAAGGGAGAATTTTGGTCAGGCGCCTTTTATGGCGCCCGATCAAAATTTTCTAACTTGGCCGATCGGCGAGCCGACCGATTTCAGCAGCTTCCTGCGATATCGGTCGGCTCGCTGACATGCCATACACGCACCGATTATTGTACGAAACGAGGTTTCGTACGATAATATCGGTGCGTGTATGGCCACCTTAAGAGGGAACGTAAGAGGGAAACTTAATCCTTGGGAAACAAAATAGCAGTCAATTCAAGTGCATCTTTAAAGTACACATGTGGCCCACTGGCTTGCAGGCTGTTTGGACAGATATAATATCTCCCAACATTTAAAAAATAGAAAGAGGGACAAAAAGAGACACTGCACGTAGCAAGGCAATATTTTTGTGACCACACAAATATCACCTAAATATCACTCCCATTTTACAAAATTTGGCAGGTTATGTAAAGTTTGAACACATTTTTGGGGGTTTTGGGGTCCTGTTTTTGTGTTATTACAGTTTTGCTAAAAAGGTGAAATTGCTCTTTAAGCTGCAAGTCTCAGTTCCCCCAAGAGACATGTTTAGCTTATTAGTTACAATTGTATCTCAGTGCAGGGGTTGAGTATTCTGGGCTCTGCCAAAAGCCTATTTATCTAATTAAGTTTGAGAAACCTTGAATCTTTTTTAGCGTTCAGTGCAGGACATCAAAGGGAAATGAGGGACTTTTTAGTAAGATTCTGAGACTGCGAGCTGAGCTGTTAAAATCGGGACAGTTGGGAGGTATGAGATATCCCTTCACTTGTGAGCTAACATTCCATTCACTCAAAAAATATAAACAAATGGAATAAGGGGAATGCATTACACAAATGGAGATGGGTATGTGCAAATAATAATTGCAAATGCAGTGTGGAACCTAAAACCCAGTTTTCTCCATCCTTTCTTGTCTTCCCACCTACTGATAAACTTCTGATGGTGCAGCCAAATCAGCTGAGCACTATGGGTATGTCAGAGGATTCTGGGTAAGTCGAAGGCTGCTGTACATACAGTGATAATAATCACATATCACATTCAGTGATAATAACCAATAAAACAAATATTTGGGTGCTGCTAAATTTAGTTTTTGAAAACTGTAAGTGCATGAAGTCACATTACAGAAATAGTCTCTTTTCAACAGCCAACAAGCTGCAGGCAGACTCCAAACATGGATCTAAACCAAAAGCAAACAGCGTTGCAGCTACAGAGACACTTTCTGTGCACCCATATTACAACAGCTGGATGGTTCCCAGCCACAATGTGTTTAACTGGCAGAGGAGCGACTACCCTGGTGAATAAGGCACAAACTAAAGTCTAGTCATCTGCCAGGGGTCAGGGTGTGAGCTGTGCCAAAGGCCGCTTACATTTTATAGCCAGATGCTGACCACTGCCTTCCCCTATACTGGGTGGCATGTCAAAAAACTGTGGGTACAGACACTGATGTCCTGGGAGCTAAAAAAGAAGGTTGGCCATACCTCATAGACTCAATTTTAATCAAATAATTCAAATTTTTAAAAATGATTCTCTTTTTCTCTATAATAATGAAACAGCACTTTGTAATTGGTCCCAAATAAGATGGTATAAATCCTTATTGGAGGCAGAATGAACCTACTGTGTATTTAATATTTAAATTATTTTTTAGTAGACTTAAGGTCCCCATACACGGGCCGATTCTAGCTGCCGATATTGGTCCCTTGGACTGATTCGGCAGCTAATCGGCCCGTGTATGGGCACTACCAACGGGACTGCCTGACCAATAACTGGCCTGCCAGACCAATAACTGGCCTGAAATCGGCCAGATCTCGATTGGGCAGGTTTAAAAATGTAGTCGGATCGACTTTGCCTATACCCGTCGTTATAATTCGATCGTTTGGCCCCAGGGAAATGGATCGAATTAGCCTGGATTCTCCCGATATCGCCCACCCGTAGGTGGGGATATTGGGAGAAGATCCGCTCGCTTGGTGACAACGCCAGGTGAGCGGATCTTAAGGTGTATGGGGACCTTTAAGGTATGGAGATCCAAATAATGGAATGACCCTTTATCTGAAAAACCTGGGATAACATGCCTGCATAATCTTTGTGTCATAACTGGGTTAAAGGGCCGCTATATTTGCATCTTATGTTTATTCTTTGTGTGATTTATGCATAAAGAGATGCATATGAATATTTATTATAAATGTATTATGGCATTACTGGCTCAGTTTGCCATAAAGCAGACAGGGCCATGATTTAGTGACCAAGTTTATATCACTTGAGACCTGGCCAGCCCAAGAGAGGCCAAGATGTCAGTATATATATATATATATCTCCCTCAGAGATCAGCTGACAGGAAATAATGCAGGAAGTAGCATGGGAGTAAAAGGCAGAACTCTGCCCATTCATTGGCTGATGGGGCCTAACATGTATGTGTGCACTGTGAATCCTATGATCCCAGAGGGCAGCCCTTCGTACACATACTGTATATAAGTATATTTTTAATGGTTTATTTAAATGAAGCAGGGTTTTACTAATGAGCTGTTTTATACCATATAATTTTTTACAGACCTACATTGTTCTGGGGTATAGTTTTCCTCTGACAGCTAGAGGGTCCCAGCTTGGATGCACTGTGAGGGGCCCTCTCTTACATAAGGAGATAATTCATTTTATTGGACTGCTGAAGAACTAGAATTTATTTCATTGATTGGCTTTCTAGATATAATTTCCCATCTGTTCCAGAAATATGTGCACAGTCTGATCAATCAGCTGCTATCATTCCTGTGCCCTTTCATTCCTGCATTTGGACGGAACAGAGTGTTCTGATCCATTAATCATGATCCATCAACCATAAAGCAATACACGTTCAGAAAAGGTAAAGCATTTCCAAACTGTTGGCTGGGAATAAAGTGTCTTTGGGCCAAATCCATCACAGCTCATTTATAAAACTGATTTACAGCAATTCTGTTTTCTGCATTTGTGTAATAAATATTCATTATTATTATAACAACACACAGTTATACGGCGCCTAACTATTCTGCAATGCTGTGAATACATCAAACATAATGATTATATACAAAAATACAACCAATAACCATTACACAAGAGGGTCCTGCTGAATAGAGCTCACCCGGGGGGGGGGGAGGAGAATAAATAAAACGGAGGGCTTTTATATCACTCACTTTGCTGTGAATAGCTGAACATTTTGCATGGAGGAAGAAGAATTTCTATTTTTCAAACCAGGAGGAAAAGAAATGCTATTGTACTGCCCAGGGCTAATCTGTTAGAAGGGACAAAACGCCATTGAACATTTAACTACTTTCCTGGCATTTCCATTACTGCAGCGAAGCAGCAATCAGAGCTACCTTGGCAGCTTTACAAATAGCCAATTAAAATGGATCTTACACCTGCGATTCCTTTTAAACAATACTAATGTGCAACACAGCTCTGTTAGACTATGACTTTATAAAGGAACATGGGATATACAGCAGGTAAAGGCACTAGCCAGACTAACAACAAAAAATTGCACCTCTAACAGAGCCCCAGAATCAGCAGAATCCAATAAAATCAATGGGACAAACTCAGGTAAAAGCCATTTTTTTTAAACTTCTGTCACTGTTTTTAAGCCACAGTTATTTACTTTGTTACACAAACACCAAAATATATTACACAGCCTAATGACTATGGGGCTGATTTATTAAAGTACGACAGGTACGAAATACAAATAAATCGTATTTGTTCGTACTGTGCTTTGAGCGGGACAGTCCCGCTTTCTATAGCGCATCCCGCTGTCCCGGATAGTTCCCTGAATGTCCCGCATTTCCGTAATAGATTACGGAAATGCGGGACATTCATAGAACGATCCGCGACAGCAGGATGAGAGGTCTTAAGCTGAGTGCTCCAACTCCTTGCGCTGCTTCTCTTCTTATGTTGCTCCTTCTCCGGCGATCCCAGGCCCTTTTATAAGGTTGCGCCCGTGCGTAATGACGTCACACGAACGCACGGGCGCGACCTTATAAAAGGGCCTGGGATCGCCGGAGAAGGAGCCACATAAGAAGAGAAGCAGCGCAAGGAGTTGGAGCGTGTATGGGGGGCTCTGTGTATGGGGGGCACTGTGTATGGGGGGCTCTGTGTATAAAGGGTACTGTGTATGGGGGGGCTCTGTGTATAAAGGGTACTGTGTATGGGGGGAACTGTGTATGGGGGGGGCTCTGTGTATGGGGGGCTCTGTGTATGAAGGGCACTGTGTATGGGGGCTCTGTGTATGAAGGGCACTGTGTATAAAGGGTACTGTGTATGGGGGGCACTGTGTATAAAGGGTACTGTGTATGGGGGCACTGTGTATAAAGGGTACTGTGTATGGGGGCACTGTGTATGGGGGGCTCTGTGTATGAAGGGCACTGTGTATGGGGGCTCTGTATATGAAGGGCACTGTGTATGGGGGGCACTGTGTATAAAGGGTACTGTGTATGGGGGCACTGTGTATAAAGGGTACTGTGTATGGGGGCACTGTGTATGGGGGGCTCTGTGTATGAGGGGTACTG
This sequence comes from Xenopus tropicalis, assembly GCF_000004195.4. Taxonomy (NCBI): domain Eukaryota; kingdom Metazoa; phylum Chordata; class Amphibia; order Anura; family Pipidae; genus Xenopus; species Xenopus tropicalis. The sequence goes on along the minus strand of NC_030678.2, from coordinate 152,943,927 downwards.
TCTCCCCTGTGTATGGGGGGCAAAACTGGTAGATAGTTAGAACTCACTTTGTATTTGTATTTTATATGTAGGAGTTGCTATTTTGTTTTCCTTAGGTAGTACAGTATGAGGGTATAGCACATTTGCATGTGATCCCGCCATTTCAACTATATAAAAGGAGTATTTTTAGAAAAAAATGGGGTGTGTTAATTGGGGCGTGGCCACAAAAGTGGGCGTGGTAAAAAAAATTGCCGCGCTGCGCACGCCAAATCTTTTTGTCCCTCTTTTCGGTTTTCAAATGTTGGGAGGTATGCAACTTTTTCGTATATTTGCGAAACTTTTTCGTACTTTGCGACAAAATCATATTGTCGGGCCAAGTACGAAAGTTTGGGATTCATTCAAGCTTCGGTATCGTGACTTTCCTTGGGCCAGGTTGGAGCTGCTGAGTGCCATTGAGCCCTATGGGAGACTTTCCTTGGGCCGGGTTGGAGCTGCAGAGTGCCATTGAGCCCTATGGGAGACTTTCCTTGGGCCAGGTTGGAGCTGCTGAGTGCCATTGAGTCCTATGGGAGACTTTCCTTGGGCCAGGTTGGAGCTGCAGAGTGCCATTGAGCCCTATGGGAGACTTTCCTTGGGCCGGGTTGGAGCTGCAGAGTGCCATTGAGCCCTATGGGAGACTTTTCTTGGGCCAGGTTGGAGCAGCAGAGTGCCAGTGAGCCCTATGGGAGACTTTCCTTGGGCCAGGTTGGAGCTGCAGAGTGCCATTGAGTCCTATGGGAGACTTTCCTTGGGCCGGGTTAGAGCTGCAGAGTGCCATTGGGCCCTATGGGAGACTTTCCTTGGGCCAGGTTGGAGCTGCAGAGTGCCATTGAGCCCTATGGGAGACTTTCCTTGGGCCGGGTTGGAGCTGCTGAGTGCCATTGAGTCCTATGGGAGACTTTCCTTGGGCCAGGTTGGAGCTGCAGAGTGCCATTGAGCCCTATGGGAGACTTTCCTTGGGCCGGGTTGGAGCTGCAGAGTGCCATTGAGCCCTATGGGAGACTTTTCTTGGGCCAGGTTGGAGCAGCAGAGTGCCAGTGAGCCCTATGGGAGACTTTCCTTGGGCCAGGTTGGAGCTGCAGAGTGCCATTGAGTCCTATGGGAGACTTTCCTTGGGCCGGGTTAGAGCTGCAGAGTGCCATTGGGCCCTATGGGAGACTTTCCTTGGGCCAGGTTGGAGCTGCAGAGTGCCATTGAGCCCTATGGGAGACTTTCCTTGGGCCGGGTTGGAGCTGCAGAGTGCCATTGAGCCCTATGGGAGACTTTTCTTGGGCCAGGTTGGAGCAGCAGAGTGCCAGTGAGCCCTATGGGAGACTTTCCTTGGGCCAGGTTGGAGCTGCAGAGTGCCATTGAGCCCTATGGGAGACTTTCCTTGGGCCGGGTTGGAGCTGCAGAGTGCCATTGAGTCCTATGGGAGACTTTGGGCCAGGTTGGAGCTGCAGAGTGCCATTGAGTCCTATGGGAGACTTTTCTTGGGCCGGGTTAGAGCTGCAGAGTGCCATTGGGCCCTATGGGAGACTTTCCTTGGGCCGGGTTGGAGCTGCAGAGTGCCATTGAGCCCTATGGGAGACTTTCCTTGGGCCGGATTGGAGCTGCAGAGTGCCATTGAGCCCTATGGGAGACTTTTCTTGGGCCGGGTTAGAGCTGCAGAGTGCCATTGGGCCCTATGGGAGACTTTCCTTGGGCCAGGTTGGAGCTGCAGAGTGCCATTGAGCCCTATGGGAGACTTTCCTTGGGCCGGGTTGGAGCTGCAGAGTGCCATTGAGCCCTATGGGAGACTTTCCTTGGGCCGGGTTGGAGCTGCAGAGTGCCATTGAGCCCTATGGGAGACTTTCCTTGGGCCGGGTTGGAGCTGCAGAGTGCCATTGAGCCCTATGGGAGGCTTCCAAAATCACACACTGAAGGTTCAAAGTCAGAAAGGTTTTCCCGCCGTTTACGATCGTTCAGATACAAAAATTTTATCCCACTGCTACTATAAGCACCATTTCTCCCTACTATACCTGCTATCCCACAGCCACAGTCTCTTCCCAGAGGCTATTATCCCCCCACTGCTACTATAGGCACCATCTCTCCCTACTATACCTGCTATCCCACAGCCCCAGTCCCTTCCCAGAGGCTATTATCCCCCCACTGCTACTATAGGCACCATCTCTCCCTACTATACCTGCTATCCCACAGCCCCAGTCCCTTCCCAGAGGCTATTATCCCACTGCTACTATAGGCACCATCTCTCCCTACTATACCTGCTATCCCACAGCCACAGTCTCTTCCCAGAGGCTATTATCCCACTGCTACTTTTACTGTAACCTTTACTATAGCTTTTTTTCAATTTGTTCTTTTTTTTGTAGATTCATATAGTTTTTTTTGTCTTGTTAATCCCACAGTCTTCTTCTTCACCCAATTGTGCTTATACATGGGCTTGTATTTTGTATAATAAAATCAGGTGCTCCCTTGTGATGCTGTGATTTATATGCTCTTCTTCTTTCTACTTTTCTGCAAATAGAAAAAAAACCCCACTGTAACAGGAGACTGAAGAGGCTGAAAATAGGTGGGCCAGTATTGTAACTAGGTCAAATATGCTATATCCTTGAGCTGTTACTATTATATAGAATGTCCTATTCAGTTAGACTTCAGTTGTAAAATCTCTTTTATATTTTGTTGTCTTCCTCTTTTGCCTCTTTTCCAGCTGAAATGTAAAATACTATCCAGCAGACGTGGGTGGGGGGGTCACTGACCCCAGCAGCCAAGAAACTATTGCTCTGTGAAATCACCGTTCCATTGTTATTGGTGCTCTTTGTTACTTAACTTTGTATTCTGTCTCTCTCATTATCTTCTTCCATTCTGTCATTCAAAGGATATAATTTGCAGGCTATTAGTGGCTCTTGTGTATTATATAAATATAAAGGGAGCTGGAGAATAATGTACGAGTTACAACTGTAACTGCCGCTCATGGACGTCCCGCTCCAGCCAATGGCCTCTCTGCTGAGTTGCTCTATTTTTAGCAGGATGATTTCCTCTCTTTAGACTTTAATAATATTTCTCTTTTCTTTCCCAATTCTGAAGAGCTCTGAGCAAGTCTCTTTTTCCCAGCTCACGAGTAAATAAAACAATCAGTAGGAATTTCAGTAAAAATACATAAACCAGTCACATCCTTATGACTTTAGCAGAAGATAAACGATTCCAGACGTTGGATATGATCCATTTTCCCACACATGCTCCAATGTTTTGTCATCCATATTGGGTAATAACAGTCAGGGGTTTTTCTCTCCCTTCAGTTTACAGCCAACTTTTTTTTTCCTTCTTTCTATTGGCCTCTTCAAAGAAACACGTTGTAAGGCGAGCGTAATTTGTCTTTATATTACTTATCTTGTAGAATAAATATTTAAGTCTCCGCTGCAATAGCTTTTACCATTTCACATCAAAGTGTTTACCTATAAAGTTCCTAAAAACTGCTCACAGGGAACATTTGGTGATGCAGTTCCACTTGTGAGACACATTATTCTCTATCTTATGGTGACAATTTTTCTTTGGGGGCCCCAGAGATTTTGTAATGTATTATGCACAGTTCCTTGTTCTGAACTTGGGCAGTCTAATTGTTAGGTTTTCAATATGGGTGGGTATAACTAAGGACTATAGAAAATACTGTAAGTTCAAAACTAGAAAAATGAATCAGTTTCTAAACTTGAAAAAATATTCTTTTGTGTTCTACACTTTACAAATGTGATGCATGAACACTTCCAACTCATCTACAACCCCCTAATGAATTGTGTTCCCTACTACATGCAAACAAGTGAGCGTGTCTGAATTAAGAAATAAATGAACCTAATAAAAGTATCAATGGTGCAAAGCTAGAAGGCACCTGTGATGTCATTAGAAACCTACACACTAATGATGTCACTGCTATCAAAAGGGCAGCCAAGACGTAGAAGCCAGTGAAAGAATAAGAGAGCCTGAGAGTGACTAATGATAGTTTTCTTGGAAAGGGGACAAAACATTTCAAATTGCTAGTAGCATTTGTCCTTCCCCCACAATGCTACAAAAAATTGCCCTGCCTGCCATTGCCCTTTTTATACATATAGCTTTTATGTTCTGAACCGTTTCCCTTCAGCAGCTGCTGTAAACTACAGCTCCCAAGTTCATCCTCAGACAAATCTCACAGACAGAGGATGCTTATGACTGTAGAACAAAACAAGACATGAAGCACAAGTTAGAAAGGTTTTGGTATGGGCAATGTAAGTAGGCAGGGGTCCCCTTTTAATAAACAAGAAATACCTGGGATAGTCAGTGAGTATTGTAGGGATACTGGGGGTTATATTTCAACAATAGCTAGTTGGACATCCTTGATGTGAGTAAGAAAATGATAAGTTATTATGCATATTTTACAGAACATTTAGCTGGCTCTCTGAATGGGGCTTCAGGGTAAAATCCCATCTCCCCCACCATAATATCTGCCCATCTTCATTGTGGTCCTTAGTTCTCAGCCAGCTGGCAAATTAAAGAAGCACACACAAACACAATAGCGCATTCTTGTAATTCCTGCTCTTACGGTTCGCATTAGAAATATCCACAATCCAGAACTCAGTGTCATCCCAGGCAAGGATGTGCACAGCCTCAGATTATGTACTTAACACCCAGCGAAAAGAACAAACTTGGACAAGTGGATCCCCAGGTCTCATGAAGCTGCATAGCACAGAAGCTCCTTGTAGTGCATTTGGGATTTGGGGGCCTAAGGGCAATGAGCTTCATGATCTCATCCAGGAAAACACAGTTATTTTTGAAGGTACAGGACAGATAACACTGCTTTAGGGATCAATACAAGAACACAAATTAAATAAAATGCTGCATGCAGAGGTCAATGGCTAAATATAAGATGCAGCGCTGACTGCTAATCACAAGAACTACATCATGGTTTGTTATAATTATCATGCAACAATCTAAAAGTGTAAAATATAAAATATATAACTTCTCTTAAAGTGCATAAGTAATAGTAATAGGGTAACAATACCTTGAAAGCATTGCCATGTTCTCCTGTGTACTGCCTAATTCCTGCAATCTGGTGGTATCCTCAAGATATTATTTCTCTGTATCACCCAGGGTGCCTGATATTTCCCATGGAGACTGAGTGGTACTAAGCACAGCTGTGCTCTACATCCTTGGCCCCATCCCTTGCTCGGCTTGTTTTCCCGTCCCCCCCAGTCTCCACCCCGTGTTCCTGAGGAGCACAAGCCCACAGCTGGGAAGCCTTTAGGATACTGTACACAGCTGCTCGCAGCACCATGAAATATGAACTTGTGTTATTGTGATGATGAAAGCACCCATCCTTTGCACAGAATATTTCAGTTCTACGCAGAAACTAGGACAAGTCAGTGAGCGATGCACTTTATCAGATCACAATTTACAATTGATGATTTCAAAATGTTACTGTAAGTAGCGGAGGTTCCACGAGTCTCTGTAACTCACCCACCGGCCAGGAAAGTGACTGTAATTCATATTCACCACTCACTCATTCCAGCAACTGTACAATGGGAATCCATGGCCCCATACTGCACAGATTGAGCCAAACATAATCCCAGCCTTTGTGTTCCTGTGACTTTATTATAGTGATGGAGAGCTAAACACAATACCATTTACTCATCTAAGATAACAAGTTTGGAAAACTATGTACATTTTATGATTCGGATTCTGTGTTTTATTAATTTCTTTTGCTGGGAATATGGTACTGATATGAATAAATCCACATATAGCGAATTTGTATATACATTATATTTATATTATATTATATTTATAAATATATTATATTTATATACATTATTTGAATTAGTAAGTAAGTGACTTAAAGGGGCACTATCGCTTTTCCTTGTTATAGACTGAGCTTTTATCTTTAAAAATGCATTGAGTTATATTTACCTATCTGCATATTATAATTGAACCCAAAATTAATTATTAATAGATTCTGCCACTAGGTAAAAACTAGTGAAAACTAAAGAGATAGATACAGAGTCACCATCAGACATCATGGGGCCCCATAATAATTAGCAGGGTTCTCTCCCCAGGTGCCCCAGACATGTCACCTTACTTGAAGTTTCAGGGGGTCACCCTGATTTGCCCCCCTCACCCACAGTTAACAGCCCAGTCACCCACTGTCAGAACTTTTACTAATTAATTTTTACTAATTAAATTTGCCCACTGCTATTAAAAAGCAAAAAATTTCATCTCAGGTTTTTAAGAAACAGGCAGAGCAGGAAGCTTGGTCGAGGGCGTGATGGGATTCAGGCATGGCTGGGCAAGAATGGCACGAGGCTAACACACAACTGGTTTATACAACCAGGTTGGTGTCCCTGGTGGTCCAGTTATTAGGCCACTGCCCACCTGGGCCCTACCAACTAAGTAGAATGGGGCCCCAACAAAAACAAAACACAATTACATTTCATGCCCCCAATTTGCCCAATCCTACTTACTCCCATCTGTCGGACATTCTTGTCTTTAAGGGCCCCCTTTGTCACAGGGCCCCTGACTGTACTCTCAGCTCCCCCCCCCCCCCCATTGCAGCTGTGGACAAATATCTGCTAAAAAATCCCTGTAAAAATCCCTGTACAAATCTATAAAATGATAAAATAACACCCAGCCAACGCTCCTCAGCAGTGCCGATAATTACAATGAGCCGGGCCCTGGTAATGCAGAATGACTGAGCCCTTAATATAAGGGGCAGAAATGAACATCACATAAATAGGGACATCCAGCTGTTGTTGAACTGCATCCCTACAAGCTGGAATCCCTAATGTATATACTGAAACTATCTAACAGCTGTTACACAACAAGTGCCCCTCTGTCACCAATGCTCTATGTGCCCTACATTTGCTTGGCAGTTACTAATGCTAAGCGTATAGTACATGAACCTAATTACATAAAGGGTTATAAAAAAGACGTAGCAAGTGCCCAGTTAAACAGTCACATGAGGATTTATCCTAATTACAATGCATATTTGGGACAATGCCCATAGTAAAACAACCATTGCAATAGCACTAGCTTCTATTTATAAACACCATGAGATCTAACAAGTCAATGATATTGTACTGATCGTCATCACTTTTACCAGTTTCAGAAGCCAATATCCAAGCAATCTGGCTGACTTACAAGTCAAAGCGCCAAAATACATAACATGCAAAGCTGGTAATGAGACTGGAAAAGTTTTACCACATCCTCATCTGCATTGCTGCCTAATAGATGGCACTGATGGTGTCTATGCACCTGTAGCCAAAAGAACTATAAGCAGACACAAAAGCTCTTACAAAGAATAATACAAAGCACAAGCCACTTTGCCCTCAACCTACAATCAACAGTTTTTTGGGACCAAGAATCTTGCAAAAGAATCAAAGGGAGCAGAATGGTGCACCACCTAGATCTGCTGGACCAGTATGCAGCGCAAAGAAGATGCAATCTGCCATGATGTTCAGTTTCTGATCATGGTGGGTGAAAAACCCAGATGACTAAGGACATCAGAAGGTGTATGTTCCATTTTGAACAACTTCACTATAAAGCCCCTGGAGACCCTATCATTCCAAGAAAAAATTCTTTGGCAAACCCAAGTATGTCTTAGCATGTATGGGCAGTTAGAATATTGGAGAAGCAGTTGATGACAAAAGTGTTAAACTGTAAAAGGTGTGACAGGTTGAGCGAATGTGAAAATAGTAGATAAGAAAAGTATGCACTTTTGGCCAGCCTGTAGGGAAGAATTACAAGAACATAGCGTGAGTTTTTTTTAGGAGGAAATCAGCTTGGGTGTGAGGTTTCCTATTTAGGTGTGGGAGACAAAAGGTGAAACAAACCATCAACTAAAAAATAAACTGAAATAAACCTGATATTTTCACACCAACAGCCTGTATAGATGCAAGATTAAATTAATAATAATAATGAATTGGGTCTATAAATACAAAAATTTTACCTTTAGGTCCCTGACCTAGAAACTTTGTGCCAACTAAACCCTAATTACAATAGACCAGGGCTAAAGTGAGAAGCGGAATGGGGCACCTTTAGAGATATCTTGTCTGTTTATCATGTCAATACAGCAATATGCTATGTCTGCTTTATATCAAGAGATGGGAAGATATGTAAAGGCTATGCTTGGTATTTTGCTATTGGATTTTCTTTCTACATAGGGACAACAACTGAACCAAGACTGAGCCAGATTGGCTGGGAGATGCTGCTCTCAAGAGCTTATTAGAGAGTATTTGCCATACTTAAAAGTATAATGTAGAGTTTAAGGAGCATTCCAGCAAAGGCCCAAACCTATAACATATGTCCATTGTGTGATAAAAACAGTAGTTGGACTCATTTCCTAGTGGTATAGGTGTACAATTTGACAGTGCATTCTGAACTTGACTGACACGTATCAGACTGGGCCCCCTAGGGCCCCACCAAAGGAAGTAACACCAACCTCTCATACTTAAATATAAACAGTACTGAAAGTAATAGGTGTCATTTAGACCTATGGTGCAATTTAGGCACAGACTGGTAATACTGTATATAGATTCTGGCAAATGCCAGAGGGGCTGCTGTAAAATGCCATAGACATTCACTATTTATTGGGCTGGTGGGGGCTGTTTGGGCCTCTGTGTACTTCAAATGCCAGGGCCTATTTTAATCCCAAGTTTTAATGAACTTTACTTTGAAGGGTCACGCTGATCTCTAGAATGTAGAATGTGTAGAACTGCTGAAGACACAGGAAGAATATTCCCAGCATATTTCGGTAGGAATCTCTCCTCCGATCCGTAACACCCGAGCCCTAATTATGAGTTTGTGCGTGCATGCGTGTGTGGTCAGAAGCAGCAGACACAGCCAAATGACTAAATAATGTCTGCTTATAAGCAGTTTTAATCAGTCTAATTAACTTGGATTGGCAAACATAGTGGTAATTAGCAACTCAACTCAGCTGAATAGGGCATATTTATTTTTCATATTTCTTATCGCTTCACTTTCTTAGAATCAAATACTGTAGGAAAAAAGGCTAAAAGGCCAAAACTCTTCATTATTCTTCTAATTCTTGGTAGCATCTAATAATTTATAATCCTTTTTCTTTCATTAGTGCCGCTAGCATCTGCAATGATATGGGGGAAGGGAGTTGTGAGTACTATGGGTTCATATTCTAAGTATGCAGCTAAAAGCCTACTGTACAGTAGTTATTAGGGGCCTGTCCAGACTCAAAATAGGCCTTGGCATTTTAAATACACAGAGGCCAAAAAAGCCACCCCCACAGGCCCAATAAATAGTGACTGTCTATGGCATCTTACAGCAGCCCCATTTGTCAGAATCCACAGATTGCCAGTCTGGGCTTGCCATGGGTAACTACTTCTGGGTAAAATTATGCCAGGTGTGGCATTGCCTAAATATATAGCCTGCAGCTCAGTGGCAGTGGCACAGAGGTTATTAAATTACCAATGTTTTCCCATTTATATGCAGGACAATTAGAGAGGGAAGGGTTGTCCTTAGTGCAAGAGGAGACCATGTTATTTGGGACATGTAGTACAACTGCAGTCGGAGGCCTGGTATAAAATATTGTTGCCACCATTGTGTTTTACTTTACACACTATCCCACATTTACTGCCTCTCTTCCATAAATCTTACAGTGCTGCACAGGGTTGGACTGGGCTGGCGGGACACTGGGAAAAAACCTGGTGGGCCCTGCAGCCCCTACCAACCCTGACCACTCCCCCATCTGGAACCGCATATTCTGGCACTTTCAACCCAGTTGTGAAGGAGGTTCAGTACCTGGTGCAGGGGGTGCAGTGGCTTGCCATTGGGCGGGGGGGGGGCACAGGGCATGCAGTTGGCTTGTTAGCATACAGATCCCTGTGCCTACAACCTATATCCTGCATTTAATCCAAATTCTTAGTATATCTGAATTTTCTCTGGTGCATAAAATAGCAGAACCATGGTAACTTGGGGAAAAATATGACACACTGTCCTAAGTGCTAAACTGGCACCCCTACTAGCTTAGCTTACGGGGACATTTCACGCTAAAATTGAATTTGACTTCCGTATGGACTTGCAGTTAAAAGTAAATGTTACACTCTGACCTGATGCCTATCTCCCAACTGTACCTATTTAGGTGGGATTTGGGGATGTTGTAACTGGGTGTGGCCAGGGTAGGTGGAATGCATTGGGCCTATATCTACATGATTTCTAACTTAAATTGTTGGGAGGTAGTAGTTTGCTGACCTCTAGTGGACACAAAACAAGTATCTACATTTTTGACAAATTAATGTGCATTCCCAATTTCCAGTCATTGCTATAAAGTTGCCCACACTTTATTTGGGGGAAAGCTCCTTTCCAGTGGATATGTATGTTTCCTATATTATTATTATTATTATTATTATATGGATACTGCCCACAAATGGTGTGATCTTATCTGCCTGTGAGATATATAAAAAAGTATGAGCTGCTGCCTTGACTCAGGAGCATGTATATGGCCAGACTGTTATGTGACCAAGGATCAGTATGTTACAAAACAAAACAGCTTTCTTCCAAAAACAACAAAAATAGCTTCCAGCCGCAATAAGACAGCAGTAAATAACACAGTAACAGTAGTGTTGCAGACCTTGTGTGTGGTCAGGCACATAGACCTCTATGCGTCAAGTTTCCAGAAATTTCTCAATGTCTATTTCACTCCAACAGCTTGAGAGACTGACCAGCCAAGGTTTTAATGGCTACTGAATAGCCACCTGTGGCTAACCTGACCCAGCTGGTCAGCCTGTAGCATTTACTCTGCTACAGGGTCATTTAAATAACTTTTAGTATTATGTAGAGAGTGATATTTTAGGACAATCTGAAATTGGTCTTCATTTTTTACTATTTGTGGTTTATGAATGATTAAGCTGTTTGTTCAGTAGCTCTCCAGTTGGAATTTCAGCAGCTATATGGTTGCTATGTTCAAATTGTTCCTAGCAACAAGGCAGTGGTGTTAAGATGAAAAGTCAAGAAGATACAAAAAGAGTGGGCCTGAACAGAACAATAATGAATTAACAAAAACAATAAAATTGTAGCCTCAGAGAACATTAGTTTTTGCCTGCTGGGGTCAGTGCCCCCCATTTGAAAGCTCAAAAGAAGGTAGCAAATAATTAAAAAAACAATAAAAAATGAAGACCAGTTGAAAAAGTTGCTAAGAATTGGCCATTATATAACAAACTAAAGCTTAACTATCCCTTTAAAGTGGCACAGATACAATGAAGGGTTATTTACTTATGCCACTGTTGCAAATGCAGAGACACTAAGGGGTGTAAAATTGTACCCTTAGGCTGATGTCCCACGGAGCTTGCTATTGTGGGCAACTAACTGATCTGAAATGCCTTTACACAAACACAAATAGGAATTGCTATTGCATTGCTTCGGTTGCACGAGGTCACGCAGTTTCCTCCTGTAGGTAACTTTACAAAGCAATGCAAAGCTCTTTTTACTGGTGCCGGTAGATTTAGGTACGGTTAGTCACAGGCAACTAACATGCTCCGTGGGGCATCAGCCATACTGTAAGTATGAATTCTCAAAGGACTTGTGCCAGGTGTTTATCTGCAATCTGCACCTTGCACCAAAGAGCACAGTGAGGGTAGGCAGCCTGTGGAGTCTGGCAAATGCCAGAGGGGCTGCTGTAAGATACAACAGTCACTATTTATTGGGCTGGGGGGATGTTTTGTACTTGGAATGCCAGGGCCTATTATGGCTCCCAGTCCAGTCTTATGTTCATCAAGCCAAGAGCAATGACTGATCTAGACCAGTAGGCTTGAAGACCACTGAGCAGTCTACGATGAATACGTACATTCTGGGGTTATTTTTCAGCCTGTGTGCTAAAGTCTCCCAGTAGGGCCAAAAGTGATTTTTTTAAAGGCTAAAAGGCTAATAAGCAGAATGTAATAGCATGTGCCAGACATACTCTGCAATATTATTTCTCATTACTGGCGCTGCCCAGAACACATTCCTTGTGCAACACATGTTTGTGCGAGACAGTCATTCGGCAAGGAGGTATTTCTCTGAAATGAAACACATGCTGACGTAAAGCTTTCAGCACGGGAGAAACTCCGCAGAACCATGGGCCGAGCCAATAAACTCAGAAAGATAATCAGATTGCCTGCTCCGAGCTACTCCCACGCTAGCAAGAAAAGAATAATCTGACCTCTAGGTAGGTCTGATCTAAACCAGCTATGAATAAACACTACATGCACTGCTCGCTTTATGTGTAACATGGATGTTTAAATAACGAAGACATTTACGTATAAACTAAAATAGATGGCATTTAGAAGCCCAGTGCTTCGGTTACTCTAACATAACATTTCTGTGCCATTTATAGACCAATGCCAGTAGCTAGATGCCATATTAATACATCATTTGTGTTATTTCCATACCTTCGTGGAATACAGTTTCCTACATGCTATAAAGGTTTTCTCTGGGTACTTCAGTTTCCTTCAGGCAGGCTGGCCTCTGATAAAATAGACCTTACTGTGTGTGAGACTGTGATAGGGACCTTAGATTGTAAGCTCCATTGGGGCAGGGAGTGATGTCAATGCTGTATAATCTCTGTACAGCACTACAGAAATGTGATGGCCCTATATAGCATAAGTAAATCGGCACAGCACTAGAGAGCCCTGTATTTAACTCCTGGCGTTGAGTAACGGGGCCCCCTTTATTGTGTTGAGCCTATAGGCATCAAAGTTGAGCCAATTAACTGCCAAATATTGTAAGTGCAAACTCCTGTCTCCCCATGTGTTGCCCCTTATGACATTAAGTGGCTAAATCACTAACCCATGCAAATCTTTGTGGGCACAATAACCCTGAAATCCTGTTCTGTGGGTAAAGATACCACCTTTTGGTTAACTTTTCGTATGTTATAGATTGGCATATTCTTAGCAACTTTTCAATTTCTATAGTTTTTGAATTATTTGTTTTTCTCTTCTGATTTTTTCCAAATTTCAAATGGGGGGGGGGCACTGACCCCAGCAGCAAAAAAATATTGCTCTGTAAAGGTGGCCTTACACTGTAATAGAGCCGTTTGTTTGGCAAGTTCACCAAGCGAGCGCTTCTTCTCACCTACAGGTCAAACCAAAAGATTGAATTAAAAGGGCTGACATAGGCATCATTAGATCAGGGACCGCATTAACGAGACAATGTGGTCCCCGATCCGATGGAAAAATCAAACCTGCCCGATCGAGATCTGAACAACTTCAGGCCAGATGTTGGTCAGTGAGGCCTGTCGTGGTGCCCATACACGTGCTGATAAGCTGCCGAATCTGTCTAAAGGACCATATATCGGCAGATAAAAAATAGGCCTGTGTATGGCCACCTTAAGGCTATATTGCTATTGTTACTTTTTATTACTATTATTAATTATAATTATTATATAATTATTATTATTATTACTATTTATACTATTATTTATTATGTATTTTGGCCCTTCTTTATTCATATTCCAGTCTCTCTTCTAAACTACTGCCAAGTCACTAGGTTATATTGGACTATAGCAACCAGATAGCTGCTGAAAATCCAAAATGGAGAGCTGCTGCACAAAAAGCTAAATAAATAAAAAACCACAAATAATAAAAAATAAAGACCAATTGAAAATTGTCTCAGAATAGCATTCTTTATTCATCATACTAAATTTTAAATTAATGGTAAACAACCCATTTAAAGGGTACCTATCTTATATAGCAAAACTTGTTGCAGGAAACAATACTATTTTGATCATAAAATGAACGTATTGAGCACTATGCCACCCACACTGTAAGGCAGCCCCAGCTTTATGCCTTTGTATGGTAATGGCACTCCTTGGTGACTTGTAATATCCTTATATTTTACAATATTATTATATTTTATTCCCTATATATAGTGCTAGACATACATAGGTGCATCATTTCTCCTTCTCCTTCTGTCTTCTCTACAGATATTTCTCAACCAAGCACTTCCAGTTACTGTCTAGACTACTAAATATGTGATCCTGGCTTGGTGAATGTAACATGAACATTTCCCTTCCTTTGTTCTAAACTAGGACGTAAACCACGGCTTCTCTTTCCTGGACACTGCTTTGCAATAAACAGCTGTCAGACTAAACAGAGATGGGCAAACATTGCATTTACAGGTATTAATACTGCACAATGTAAACCAAGTTCTACCAGAACGCTGCTGACATCATACTTCTAGGGAACCCGCATGGAGATTCCTGTTAAAGGTCAGAGCTTTTCTTTACAGAAATAAAGTGCTAGTTTTATTCTCGGGAAGGTAACCCTGTGTCACACAGCTGTACCGGCAGGGATAAGAATGTATCAAGGGATTATGTAGCACCTAATATAAAAGCAAATATGTATTGAGTGATAAGTGGCCAATTTGTAAAGCAAATACTTCTAAAGAAATCTTCCAGCCCACAAAGAAAGTTTTGGTTTATTAATACATTTCACCATGCAAGCAAAGTAATGTTTACCAAAATATATCTTTTGTATATACTTTATCCATCACTCTATGTCTATATTACTCTACCTATCACTCTATACAGCTCTCATACATATCATATATCTATATTTATCATTCTATTATTTGCTCTTTCTATCTCAGTATCAATCAACTTTTCGGTCACTTTATCAATCTATCTCTTTATTGCTTTAGGGCTGTGACACACGGGAAGATTAGTCGCCGCGCAACAAATCTCCCTTGTTGCGGACGACTAATCTCCCCGAAATGCCATCCCACCGTCTAGAATGTAAATTGCCGGTGGGATGGCACACGTGGCGCCGCAATTTGCCAAAGTTGCGGAAGTTGCCTTGAGGGGAAACTTCTGTGACTTTGGTAAATCGCGGTGCTGTGTATCCTATCCCACTGGCGAATTACATTCTAGCTGGTGGGATGGCTATTTGGGGAGATTAGTCGCCCGCGACAAGGGAGATTTGTTGCGCAGTGACTAATCTCCCCGTGTGTCACAGCCCTTACCTATCACTCTATACAGCTATCTCTCTCTATCGCTCTATATATCTATACTGTAATCTATCTGTCTATCACTCTATAAATGACTTTCTATATACAGTGCATCTATCTCTCTATCGCTCCATATATCTATAATCTATTTGATCCTTTATCTGTCTATGTATCACTCAATGTATTGCTCTTTCTTTCTCTATATCATTCTATGTCACAAGGAGGGGGCTGTCAGGCTAAGGTGAACTCCAGACTAAAATAAAGTGATGAATCAACCTATCAATCTCTTTATTTATCCATCTATAATCTACGTATCCTACGCATGCACGTTATTCCCAGTGGCCTGTGCAAAAAGGTGATCAAACCTTTATTAGCAATCCAACATTTTGATCCTTCTTTCTAGAGCATGACTGCAAAGTTGGGCTACTTAGGAAGTATTATCATCACTTGGGTACTTTCTTTCTCTTATTTAGGCTCCTTCCTTGCAACTGTTTCCATTTTATACAAAATGAATAGAGATAAGATATAAACACAAAGAAGCACTTAGTATGAACATACAGCACAAGGCAATAACAAAGGCATCATTAAAGGAACATAAACACCTTTATACAACCCATTGGGATCTGATTTCAGTGGGTGCCTTTTTTCCCTGAAATGCTTTTTTATCAACATCGATTACCCACCGATTACCCAACTAGGCACCTAATGGGCACCGGGATATGGGTTGCTAACAGCTTTCTCCTGTGTAAGCAAACTGCAACCTGAACTTCCTATAACTCCCTTTAATGAACTGAGCACGGGCAGCTACACACAGGGAGAAACAGTCACCCACAGGGTCCTGCAAATTACATCCTGATGGATTGTATTCATTTCCTATATTCCTGCATTATGTTCTATAAGGAACATACCTCCTGCTGTGAAATATATTGAAAATAGAAGTAAAAAGGAGGTGTGCACTCACAATCTACTATACAAAAAGTAGTGAATTAAACTGTTTCTAAAAGAGTTAATTTGCTCTTTTTATATGAGAATGGCAGACCCTCCATTACCGCAACTGAATGGATGCTGCTGCAGGATACAGATGTGGATATTTAAGAATAATTATATATATATATATATATATATATATATATAGTCTCGTAGAAAGCACTCCAGGGACATATAAAAAATCAAAAAAATTTATTTAGACACAATATATATATGATAGAAGTTTATTTCATATAACAGAAAGATTCTGGAGTTCTGTTCAGACACACAAATGAGCAGTGGCTTTCTGTAAATAGTTCCCTGGCTGATACATAGAATGTTTTGGGAATACCCCACCAGCCATATCTACTTCCTGTAGTGGCAATAAATAGCTGATATACAAGGAAATACTCTCTGTTGTTCTAAACATTGCAGCCAGGTATAGCTCTCAAAAAACCCAAGAGGGAAAAAGTGAACGTGTCCCGACAACATTAAGTCAGAACTGGAGAGAAAACAGCAAGCACAGCATAGCTCGAGAGCACAAGCTGCACAGAATGCAGTTAGACCTGTAAATACTCCGTCATAGCAGTCAGAGTGTGACTGGCATGACATGCAATCTGTCAACAATGCACAATCGATTTTAGATATAACTGAGAGAGCAAATTGGACTGAAAAAGTTGCAGGTCTAACCATTGCTGGGTGCACTATGGCGGAACTGTAATAACACCGCAACCAATCAGCTATTAGCATTAATCATTGCACTGTAGGTAGAATAATGAAGGCAAGTCTCTAATGCTCTGGGTTAGTGCAATTGGCCCTTGTGGATAATGTAGGACTTAAAGCCACCAATGGACTGACTACAATTCAAAGTGAAAGTTGCAGAAGTAAAAATAATAAATGAAGACCAGTCGAAGGGTGTCTCACAATACTACTGTCTGTATCATGAAATATCATTTCTATCTGAACTTCAGTTCACAGAAAAGAAGACAATACTTACGCTAATGTGATACTAACCATCAATCAAACAGAAGTTTCAGAAATTTCAGAACAAGATGACTATACTAGGGTTTTCATTTATAGACCTCTTTGCGTGTCAGTGACATTAACAGTCTATGTGCTTTCTATGCAGTTAGTCAGTTAACCCTAGATTTGCTGACACTCTGACATTCAGTGAGCCAAAGGCCCGGTAATAGCAACCTAAAATTGCTAACATCAGCTCAGAATAATGAATTTATAAACATTGCCGTAGATTACCTTTTACTGCCAGTATCTACAGCATGTCACAAAGGTGTCTGAAGCAACAGCACTGTATGGAACTTTGGGGTTTATAATTTACATGTATAAATCATTCAGAAACCCTTACACAACTAGTGCCTTGGGGGAATTTCTGAAGTGCTGGACCATGGCACCTCAGCATTCCCTGCTCATCATCCCCCCTACCCCCTACCAACTTGCGCAACAAATCCCCTCCCGCTCTGATTAGCCTCTGCTGATGGCCCGAAACTAGGGGTAGTCAGGCAGGGAAGGTTTGTGCCTAATCCCCCTTGCACTCAGGTGGGTCTATTCACACAATTTGAGGCTACAATGAGGTTGGAATTGTGCGGGGAAGCAGCATTCTGGGTACAAATTGTGATAAGTTGCACTTGTGTCTGAATGAGGCAGATGCTAGGGGGTATTCAGGGGGACACCAACCTGCCAGACCAGGTCCTTGTGCTCCAGACTTGTGCTTTCTCGATGAATACAGTGCTGCCTGTGTTGGGCTGCACAGTGTCCACTAGTGCTGCAATCCATATTAATCCATAGCTCGGTACAGCTTTAGTTATACCTTGGACATGGATACTTAATGAATGAGCACTAAGGCGTACGGTTTTCTACCTCTTCCATATGGTATATTAGTAGGTGACCTCTAGTATGCTATGCCCTCATATTCTATTGTCTATATAAGGGAGCAAAATGATCGCTCTGCTTATATTTAGCCAGCATATTTTCCACATAACTGTGTACAGCTTGCAGACAGGGCAGAATAATGGCTAAAATGACCCTCTCAATCAAAACTGTTGGAAAAAGAGTGCCGTTTAGACACCTGGTACTACTCATGATGCCCAAAGCCATCGCTTATTCAAAAATAAGGATTCCCTGGATAGGCAATTCATCTTCCTCCTCCAGGGGAGGGATCATGCTGAGAGCTGTAGTTGTGCAGTAGGGATAGCAGTACAGATTGCTTTGCCCTTCTGTATTTTATCCTCTGCTTTTGCACAATTGCTCTGTAGATTTGGCTGACATTATCTGACTGGCTGTTGGTGACATAATGTGCATCTCAGTCTCCGTTCCCAAACAAGAGGCAGCTGACGTGTCTGGCAACACAAGAAACTGACATGTTTACAGGGAGAGATTAAAATGCCACAGGAAATGTTTTCATACAGAAATGGAACGGCGTATGAATGCTTTATTCTTTGTGGGATAGATAGGGCTCTGTAAGTGGGCATAGCCATGCGTAAGTGCAATAACATGTCGTTTCATACCTCATTTATTCCGCAGCCACTGGGCGATCGTGAATGAAAACACGGCGCTGATCAACATCAAGTGTCAGAGGACAGAAACACTCCACTAAGTGCCTTTACATTGATTTTTAGGTGATTTGTACAGGTATGGGATCCCTTATCCGGAAACCCGTTATCCAGAAAGTTACGAAGTACGTAAAGGCCATCTCACATAGACTTCATTATAAGCAAATAATTATAATTTTTAAAAATGATTCCCTTTTTCTCTGTAATAATAAAACAGTACCTTGTACTTGATCCCAACTAAGATATAATTACCCCTTATTGGGGGCAGAACAGCCCTATTGGGTTTATTTAATGGTTAAATGATTCCCTTTTCTCTGTAATAATAAAACAGTACCTGTACTTGATCCCAACTAAGATATAATTACCCCTTATTGGAGGCAGAACAGCCCTATTGGGTTTATTTAATGGTTAAATGATTCCCTTTTCTCTGTAATAATAAAACAGTACCTGTACTTGATCCCAACTAAAATATAATTAATCCTTATTGGAGGCAAAACAATCCTATTGGGTTTATTTAATCTTTAAATGATTTTTAGCAGACTTAAGTTATGGAGATTCAAATTACGGAAAGATCCCTTATCCGGAAAACCCCAGGTCCTGAGCATTCTGGATAACAGGTTCCATACCAGTACAGGTATTGGACCCCTTATCCGGAAACCCGTTATCCAGAAAGCTCCGAATTACGGAAACACCATCTCCCATAGACTCCATTTTAATCAAATAATTCAGAATTTTAAAACTGATTTCCTTTTTCTCTGTAATAATAAAACAGTACCTTGTACTTGATCCCAACTTAGATATAAATAATCCTTATTGGATGCAAAACAATCCTGTTGGGGTTAATTAATATTATATTGATTTTTTAGCAGACTTAAGGTATGGAGATCCAAATTACGGAAAGACCCCTTATCCGGAATACCCTTGGTCCCGAGCATTCTGGATAACAGGTCCTATACCTGTACTACACTAATATATATCGAAAGATCATAGATTGTAAGCTGTTTGGAACAGGGACCTCATGCCAACGGTGTATTTATTCTCACTGTAATTTGTTATATAGTTTTTGAATAGTTTTTGAATTATTTGCTTTCCTCTTCTACATCTTATCAGCTTTCTGATGGGGGTCACTGACCACGGCAGCCAAAAATGGTTTTGCTCTGTGAGCTTACAGTTTTATAATTATTACTTTTTTCCCTTTTCTTTATATTCAGTCCCTCTCCTATTCATAGTCTTATCTCTCATTCAAACCACTGCCTGGTTGCTACGATAAACAAGGCCCTAGCAACCAGATAGCTGCTGAAATTCCAAACTGGAGACCTACTAAACAGTAAAGAGTAAAAAATAACATAAAAAAATGCAAAAAATTAAAAATGAAAACCAATTGCAAATCGTCTCAGAATATCAATGTCAATATCAATGTGGCTCTGATCAAACAGCGTTTTTTCTGTATGTAATTTGCTCTGTGACTTAAGAGGTAAGGAATGATTATGTTCTGGTCACAGAAGTCATGAAATCAGACTCTTCATTGTCAATATTGTGCTCCCACGGACACGAAAGGCAGCTGACAGGCAGCTGAGAAGCATCTGATGAGCGTAAGACAAACAGAGCTTTAATCATATCACTAGGCAGGGAAATAAGCAGCTATGGGCTGCAGCTGAATTCTACATCATGGGATATATAATAGTGTCGTAACAGTGATAGCAATGCAAGTGCTGACACTGACCCTCCCTGACACTAACCAGGGCTAATGCTTAAATGTTACAACTTTACCACAGCTGAAGCTCTCTTCTAGGGTTAAACAAAGATGCCGTTTGCAATGGGGCCCCAACCTAAAGTGGGGACCAAAACTACAAATCAGCTAAACTGCAAGTGACATATTATTATACTGTATACACTACTGTAAAACATAAGGATATTACATGTCTCTGAGTTCCACGACCAGTATAAAGGTATGAGGCCATAGATATTACATAGGTCATAGAAAGTGGCACCTTAGATGCTCAAGTTCAATGGTTCATTCTTTTTTATGTTACAAGCAGTCATATCACTGATTATACATGATGAGATCACAAAGCACAGTTAATATATTTTACTGTTTGATAGCTAACAGTAGCACATATTATTCTTTAAAAGATAAGCCTTAGGGTAGTGGTTCCCAAAATGTGGGACTGGGGGGGGGGTGCTTGGAGCAGTGGTGGTGTGGCTCAGCCTGAAGGCCAGTTAGGTAGAGATTTTGGGGAAAATGCATATTTGTTCTTCGAGATACACATGAAATAAACCAATACATCTATATTTTTCTATATCTGTAAGCTTGTAATCACCTAAGGGGAACCCAAACCAAAGGTCAGACCTCCAAGGGGTGCTTGAACTGAAAAAACACTGGCTTAGGGGAACAAAATGGCACCTAAAAGCAGTAAATCAAACATAATAAATGAATGTAAACAGGTCCAGACTGGCAATCTGTCAGTTCTGGCAAATGCCAGAGGGGCGGCTGTAAGATGCCATAGACAGTCATTATTTATTGGGCTGGTGGGGGGCAGTTTGGGCCTCTGTGTATTTGAAATGCCAAGGCCTATATGGAATCCCAGTCTGGACCCGAGTTTAACCCTTTAAGAAGTGTTTCAGCATTCACCTGAATGTGAAAGGGAAACAAGAATGGCCCATTATGGAATACAAACACCCCCAGGAACCTGCAGGAGCTTACAGGAACAAATACCTGCAGGTATATTTGGCTGAGATTCGTGTCCCAGTGCCCAGTTACTATGACATTCTGGAAGATCTTGTGTCCACCAGTGTATGACACCTATTTGTGAATATTGCTATGTGTTGGTAACTAAAGCAGTTGTTTACTGACACTGGGGGAAGCCATTTCCATTCACACACACCCCCTTCTATGCCAGAGGGCTATTATTTACAAAGGCGAATGCATACACAAGGATTAAAGCAAGTTGAATACCTATCACCCTACAGAACCAGAGTACATTAATTAAGGGAACATTTTTTCTATCTGTGAGGTCACAGTAGAGATTCCCCTTTTGTTTAAATGCTCCTTGCTCAGCTGCTTTCCATAAATGTCAAGAATAACTAACGTTCACATGATTGCCATGCTGACACATTAATGTATTGGCCAATGAAATGCAGAGCATGTTGGGACTTGCATGATAAAGCACGTTGGGCCTATGTTTGGTATTGGGACTGATGTGTTTGGCAGCTTTGTGTTGCGCTTGTTGTTATGGCTTGTGTTACACGCTACCCGTCAGCCAGCCATTCTTTTCCGCAGGATACCTGGCACCACATCAGGCTCTCCTGTTCTACATTCATATTGCAGGTAGCTGGGCACAAAACATCAGCGTACAACAGTCTAATTAAATCTCAATGACACCAAAAGTACTTGCTAACTAAAACTACCTATTTAACTCTTACTTCTTTCTGCTAAATTTGGAACCCGTTATCCAGAAAGTTCCAAATTGCGGAAAGGCCATCTCCCATAGACTCCATTATAAGCAAATAATTCTAATTTTTAAAAATTATTTCCTTTTTCTCTGTAATTATAAAACAGTACCTGTACTTGATCCCAACTAAGATATAATTACCCCTTATTGGAGGCAAAAATCCTATTGGGTTTATTCAATATTTAAATGATTTTTAGCAGACTTAAGGTATGGAGATCCAAATTATGGAAAGATCCCTTATACGGAAAACTTCAGGTCCCGAAGATTCTGGATAACAGGTCCCATACCTGTACTAGTGACGTATTAATATTCTTTCACTACACATGGTGGCACTTTCTATTTCCCATCATTTAGCAGTGGGAACAAGAAGAATACATGTCCTTTTCAAGGATATCGTAGGGGCCCTGTATCCTTTGGATGTTAGGGCAGTGCATAGCGAGGGAAGTCTGTGTAGCATAACCTTTATTAATTGCAGATACTCAGATCTGTACTCAGCATCCCGGCGCTTTAGTGATTAGGTAGATGGGGTAGTAATTAGTATCCACTATGGATTATGGACTTCTGCCATTATACATTTAACCTGTGCTTGTAAACTGGCCCCATAGTGTCTCCCATATAATCCAGCGCTATCTTCTGTGAGGCACAAGTGATAACATAGCCACAAGTTTTAAATTTAGATCGTCAGCTCTATGGCGCAGGGACCTCCATCCTCTTGTCTCTTTGCTTTGTGGAATCTTTGATGCAATTGTACTTTTTACTTATTTGTATTTATTATTGTACTCTGTAATTATTTATCTATTAATGTTTGTTTATTAATTTATTGTTCTACTGTACAGCGATGCATACATAAGGGCTCTGGCACACGGGGAGATTAGTCGCCCGCGACAAATCTCCTGTGTCTCGGGCGACTAATCTCCCCCAAATGCCATCCCACCGGCGAAAACGTAAATCGCCGGTGGGATGGCATACGCGGCGGCACGATTTCACTGAAATCGCTTACGTTTCCTCTCGAGGCATCTCGCATGCCATCCCACCGCGACTAATCTCCCCGTGTGCCAGAGCCCTAAGCAGTGCTATATAAATAAATATAGACATACACACACACAAGTTTCCCTCTCACAACAAGTGGCTTCTCCCATAGCTATGGAAATTAGCCACTTATTATCTGCTGTTAGAGGTAGAAAGTTACCAGTCACTTACCTTATACAATGGGCTGGTGCTACTGTTAGGAGAAAACCGCACGGGGCAGCTGTGAGGGAGCGATCCTCTTCCTTCTTCTGTCTTTGCGCCGCTCGCGTATGTGCAGTAGAGTGAACTTTAACAAAAAATCCAGATTTTCCACTCTACTGCTCATGTGCCGGCCCCGGATTCCGTCTCGCAGCTACCCCAGGCCAGTGTGGTTTTCTTCTAACAGGAGCACCCGGGGTATAAAGTAAGTGATTACAATCACTGGGGTGGGGGTACCTAACATTTTGGCACCTCCCAGTGATTTTACCTCTCCTTCTCCTTTAGGCTGATGCCACACCAGGCATTTGGCAAGCTGAAAAACACTTGCCGAAAATATGCACCATATGCCCCTACCTGTGCCTGCACCAGAATAAATGGAATACACTCGGGTGCAGGCACATGTAGCCAAAATACACATAAAAATGTGAGACTTTGCATTCTCTCACATTTTTATGCAGATATCGGCTACATGTGCCTTCACCTGAGCTTATCTCATTCATTCGGGTGCAGGCACAGGTAGGAGGTGTAGGGCAAGCGTTTTTCAGCTTGCTGAAAAAATACGCCGTACGCCTGGTGTGGCACCAGCCTTAAGTCTATCCATTTATTCCTTACCTTGGGAATTTCCCATGGATTCTGGTATCTAGACAGGTGCACAGGCAGCAGTTTACATCAGAAGGTGATATGTACATATTATGCAATGTCACATAGCAGTAAATCACATATTTACTTTCATCATTCTAACTGAAGCTTACAGCTGCTTGGGATATTGTCCATATTACAACATATTACACAGCCCCATGGGACACTAAGCAGACATTTATTTAGATCAGAATATTACCCACAAAGTATTGAATTTCAGTTTTTATTCCGCAATGACATTAACCAGAAGAAATGCAACATAACTGAGTTAACAGCATTCCAGCGGGTGGTTACATAAAAGGCAGAGCAAGGGTGTCCCCTAACTTGTTCCACTAGCAAACCTGGGAGTGCTGGAAGACACAAGGCACCATTGATGCTGTACTTTTTACCTGTTCATGACACACCTTAAATACAGGACTCCCTGGTATCAGTTTACCTTCCATCTTACCCACCTACCACACCATTATGTGGCAACCTGGCAAAATCTGTCCAAGCAAAGTTATTGGCTCTTTATCATCCCGCTAACTGCACCATATTGATAAATGCCATCTACTGACACATTGCTATGAATTACTGGCCAGTAACGTAGTTAGGTTTTTTAGCAGTTACAGTATAAATAGAGAGGAATTGTGAATCTGTGTTCAAGTGCAAAGAAAAAAATGTAGCTTGGATCCCAACCAGGTACAAGATTAAAATATATGTGAGACTGACACATTGCAACTCTAAATAAAAAGGTCACCACATGTGTTATTATGTTTTAGTTATAAATATTCTGGCAATAAAAATAGCCTGTATTTCACTAAGGGTCCTGTCTGAAATACCACTGACGGGTTGGTTACACACACACTATCTGTATTTATAGTTTTAACCAATAAGGTAACCTTTTGTGTGTGCCCTGTGGGTATCAGGGTGCAGCAATCATTCCGATCCTCTGACATGTTTTATCACGGGCCAGACAATGGCAATGTGCTTAATTATTAACACGTGTTCTGTTCGGGTTGTTACATAATAAGGCTTTACATATTGCAGCTCCACCCTATCTCTATGGAGGCAAGCAAAGGGTTGATATTGGAAACAGAAGCTGCATGTATAAGGGAAGGAGATTATTCTGATTAATAAGATGGTAGTGCTTAGTGGTGAGCACTCTCAGAATCCCTGCTCCTTGATGTGTATCAAATCATTCCAGCACAGAAAAGAATTTGTTAAATAGGAAATTACATTATCTTTATGAGCAGTTTGCAGAGGCACCACTTGCAAAAAGCACTGATTATTGATGAACCAACCCATGTGCTTTGGACTTTTTAGCTTCCCAGCTGTCAGTGTTCTAATGCTTACTCTTTAATGATCCAATTCTCTAGTCCAGTGATCCCCAACCAGTGGCTCCCGAGCAACATGTTGCTCACCAGCCCCTTTAATGTTGCTCCCAGTGGCCTCAAAGCAGGTGCTTATTTTTAAATGTTTGAGGCAAGTTTTGGAGGCATAAAGACCATGTTTACTGCCAAACAGAGCCTCCTGTAGTCTGCCAGTTCACATTGGGCTACTAAATAATCAATCACAGCCTTTATCACCCCCTAAGAACTTTTTTCATGCTTGTGTTGTTTCCCAACTTTTTTTATATTTAAATGTTGCTGACAAGTAAAAAAGGCTGGGTCCCCTGCTCTGGAGCCTGGTGCTAGCCCAAGAAAGTTGGTTACACTCTGACAGACAAAGCAAAACAATGGTTACAATGGGTGCTTATACCTTTTCTCACTTTACCAATTTATATGCTAACAAAGTCACCAGTTCACAGCACAATTTGTTGTGTCAGCTGGTGTCATACATCGCGCACAGATGTACTAACACTAGTGAGCAGAATAGCACATTATTAGGGACCGGGTGGAAAAGGGATTATCCTGGGTGATTATCCTTATTTTCAAAGTGTATCTCAGAAGTGTATATCACTATCTGCCTGATATTAGGGACATCAGGGGTGTTTTGTCTGCAGACAAACATACAAAAGATGCAGCTGCAAATGCCCCTCCAATTGACCATAATGAGAACCCCCAGTACTGACAGTTCTCAGCTCCAAAAGCACCAATGGGCATTATTTGGTTGAGAAATGCCAGTATTGGTGCTTTCAGGTAGTTTGGTGGCAGGGGCTGTTCAGGATCTTCACTTTAGTGGGATAACTGATGTGTAAATGTAAAATATGAAGGCAAAGGCATCTGGTTCTGCTGCCACCTGAGGCAGAAGACTGAATGCCGCCCTCGCTGCACCCCTGGGTTTATACATGCTTACCTCCCACGCGCAGGTCAGGGTGATGGGAAATAGTTTCACTAATGCAGAAAATGCAAATGTGCTACCTACACTAAAACAGCCATTTCTGCAGTTAAAATGACAGGCGCTGGTAAAGTAAATATGGGTTCCCACCTTGCTCCATTGCAAAGACAGCACTGTGTAGGAAGGTCTCCTTCCCAAGGCTCTAAAAAGATCTTGCTGGGGGCAGTAACATAATCAAGCCACTCTTGACTGGTTCCGTTTTCACTGCAATGTTTTGAGGGCACAGTGGGGTAACAGGATTTCCCCGTGCAAGTTTTTGAGTTGGAAAATGTCACTGAGCCGAAAGCACACTTGCCTATAATCCCAAAGTCAGGGGGTTTCACACACAACATGCCCTGTGCATTTTCACACCCTGTACTCGTTGATACAGGCAACTTTTCACATCATGACTCTCACCAGAGGAGTTTTGTGTCCTTTATTCCAATCAGCATTCCATCTATTGACTTCATTTATTATTTTTGAGATGTTTATTTCTACCTTTTTTTTGTTTTCACTCCTGATTACTAGAAAAATATTTGTTCTGGTTTGGCGCATTCCAATTCCCCATGTATTACCCATTCTTCCTTCTCACAGACCTGACACTGTGTGATCTCACTGTGACGTCAGTGCAAACCATTCACTTCAATGAAGAGAAAACAGCAGCACAAATAGTAATAATGAGTGAACAATCTTTATGGAAACGTATTTCTTCTGATTCACCTTTACAAATAAATGGCAAATATGTTGGGGTTTACAAGGCCAAAATGTGCAGTGCCTTCACCAGATATAATGAAGTGGATTTGTCAGTGCAATTTTACAGCCATTTAAAGAAATAAAAAAGGTAGCTTTATCATGCTACACCAGGCCCAGATGGACAGAATTCTTGATGCAAACTAGGCAAATTGCTGTACTTGCCAGTAATTGCCTCCTGCTTGCACCAAGTCAGTTAACTACAACAGCCCCTAAGTAGGGAGGCAAATGCAAAAGCCAAGCCTGGAGTCACACAAGACAGAGTCAGCTGGGGAATTCTATAGGTTGTGTTTTCCCCAAAACATTCACTTACCCCCTGGGAAATGCAGAGTATTCTGTTTATAGTACCAGACAGGACAAAACATTGGACGAAGCTCAACCATGCATATCTACTTCTGGCCACCCACACACTAAATTAAAGTCTATCAAATATATCTTAACTCCCCAAGATACTGCATTCACATGCATGGTCCAGGCCTTGGGCTCTTGTCCCACTGAAATTACCGATTTCATTGTTTCCTTTGATGCATGCCACTTGGGCAACAGGAGCATAATATAGACCGGTGATCCCCATCCAGTGGCTCATAAGCAACATGTTGCTCCCCAACCCCTTGGATGTTGCTCCCAGAGGCCTCAAAGCAGGTGCTTATTTTTGAATTTCTGACTTGGAGACAAGTTTTAGAGTCATAAAGACCTTTTCTACTGCCAAACAGCCAGTACCCAAATAACCAATTACAGCCGTACTGGTTTCCCCTTAGAATTTTTTTCATGCTTGCGTTGCTCCCCAACTTTTTTAATTTAAATGTTGATCACGGGTAAAAAAAAAGGTTGGGAACCTCTGATATAGACTCACAGGAAACACTGCAGCACCTACAAATATCTTATTTTTCTGGAATTTCCATACATACAGTAAACCATTAACAATGTAACAGTTGCTTTCACTCAATTAAGTTGTATAAACTGGTGACAACAATATTAAAACCACAAAGCATATCACTTACTGAGATACTGACACCAGAAATAAAAGCTTTTTTACACCTACCATAAAACTGACTTATTGATCTGTTAGCATTAGAAGCTATAACTGACAGGCTGAGAAGGGACAGTCAGGTCGGCAAAGCAGTCAGGTTTAGGCACTTCAAGTAACAATTATTTACAAAAGCAGCTCTATCAGCGAAAAACAAAACGACTTATAGATAATTTGTAATGTACATTCATATTTTAAAAAAAAGTATTTGTGTCTGTATCACTTTAAAACTAAAACACAATCTATTGGAATGTTCTAACCAAGGGTGACTGTGCTCATTGTAATTATGCAGCTGCCCAAGGGCCTGTCCCTGTGTATTCATAAAACTGTCACACCCTTAGGGGAATCAAACTGCAATGTAATGTATAAGTGGTATTTTACTTTATAGCTTTACAGCTTTTTTCATGGATACAATTTTTTTTTTTTAAATTGACATAAGATGCAAAAGTCTTATGTAATTTTACTTTCTTTGTTCATCAGCCACAGCCATTCCAAGCATCAGTGCAGTAAATGTTAATGAGACATTCAAAGGGTTATTGATGCTGAATTGTCTAGTGAGAGAGTAATGTATAGCTAGAATCATTGCCATAAAGCAAGACTGGGCTGTTGTTGTTTACCAGAAAAGAACCCTGAATAGGGAATGGATTCTACCTACTATAGTATAAAAAGTAGCAATTACTTTTTCAACAGAAAAGTAAAAACATTTTTCCCCAAAACCATATGACTTCACACAATATTACACATTGTTTCCAAACAAAAATAAACATATAAGCATACCTTTAAGCATTACTGTCCCTTTACATCCAGACACCAACATAAGACTAAAACCCAATGCCTCATTAACCTTTTTCTGCCAAGTATAAGACTAATTATCACGGCGGCTATTAACCCTGGAGCTAATAGCCCTGGAGGAACCACTAATGTGCTTGTTATGGAAACACAAAATACAATAACAATGAAGTAGTTTCCTGATACAGAACAGCGGAGCATGAGACCTTTCCCAAAATCTGCAGCATGGAACAGTAAATTGCAGAGAAACAAACAGGGAAATAATCAATAAGCTTAAGGGGATTTCTGGCAATTATATATATACATTAATAGCACACAGCTAAACTGTTAATAATTGGCATTATTATTGGATAGCGGATGGCTAATTTATCAGTAGGGAAAAAGTTGGGTAAGTTGGAAGCTCCACGCTGTTGTCTTTTCCTCAAATCCAAGGCTTATTTTAAATCTCCCCTTTTGTACACAAACACTAAACTTGTGGCCATACGTGAGGTCGCCAAACGAGCAGATCTTCTCCCGATATGTCCAAACGATTGAATTAAACTAGCGGGCATAGGCACCATCGGACCGCAGCAACGATATGATGCAGTCCCCGATCTGATGAAAAATCAAACCTGCCTGATTGAGATCTGGCCAATTTTAGGCCACATTTCAGTTGGGTAAGCCCGTCGGGGTGCCCATACACAGGCAGATAAGTTGCTGAATCACTCTATAGCACCTAAATCACCAGCTAAAAGCCTGTGTATGGCCACCTTTACATAGTAACATAGTAGATGAAGTTAATTGCCATTATTCATTATTGCCAATGTGGCCAACCTGCCCTTTCTGATTATTGACGTGTAACTGTGCCTACTAACGCTGGAGAACCATGGATTTACCATCACCACAGAACTGTTGTTATTTTCGGGGTTCCCATGTCAGGTTGCTGCAATTGGTACACCAGACTTGCACCCAGTGAACACAGAAAGTGATGCAGCTCCCACTGCACCCGACTTTGTAATTGCAGCCTGCCAGAACCAGGCTGTTCTCAATTCACTCCCCTCATGCTCCGGCAAACATGTAATAATCAATTAGCAAAATGTAGTAGCAGAGAGACAGGACCCTTCAGAGTTGAACTGCAAATGTGCAATTTATTACACAATAATTTGTGTTCAACTCTGCAGTGTCCTGTCTCCTTACTACTACATTGCACCCCACTTGTACCTGATTTGCATCAAAAACAAGTGCAATGGTGCCCATTTTGATGCACTGGGCACCACTGTATTGGGTGCAGCTTTGAGGCCACAATTACACTGGAATTATGGGAAAGTGGTGCATCATGGGTAAAAAGCATGGCAATTTGCATCCAACTTTGCACACTCCGCATGTGTTCCTAAAGGTCTTTGTCCCTTAAATTCCAGTAGCTTCCAAGAAGCATATAAAGCTTCACTGTGTAACCAAATTGGCATTCAGGCTCCCCCTCTGCCTAAAATGCATTTTTACATTTATTATCTGTAATTTATATAGTGCCGACACATTTCCACAGCGTTTTCATTTTTACATTCACTCCCTGCCCCAGTGGTTGCTTACAATCTACGGCCCCTATCACACACACACACTAGGGTCAGTTTTATCAATCAGCCAATTAACCTGCCTGTATGTTTTTGGCGTGTGGGAGGCATGGGGGAGGAAACCCACATAAGCACAGGGAGAACATGTAAATTCCTTGCAGAGATTGCCCTGGCTGAAATCAAACTCAAGACCCCAATGGTACAAGGCAGATATGCTACCCACTCCTGAAAAGTTGTGGGTCATACAGTGAGTATATATATGTATAAAGCCTGGTCTAAATAAGTAAAGTATCACAAATGCAAGTGTTTTTTTTTGTTTTGTTTTTGAATTTGTAGATAATTGATTTTAATACTGCTGGGTGAAACAACAGTACCCCGGGGGCTCAGAGATGCTCCATTAAGATATATTGCTCAGTAAAGCCAAGCAAGGATTTTGCCATCTTTTATAATGATTCCATCAGTGGGGGCGCTATTTCATTTGCAGTATATTTAGTTGACCAGATAAGCAACAGAAGCAGTATGGCAGCTTCCCACCCATTATTAAATATAAAATGCAGCTGGGAATAACCTTTGCACAGGTGTTACACTCTTTCACTTTATTGCCATATCATTAAACTACAATCCATCCCAAATGTAAAGCAAATAAACCATAACATTCGTTGTACCTTTTATGATTGCAGCAAGTTTGCTTTAGCTGGAAATGTTTCCGCTTTCTGGTAGAAACTATGTTGTACCCAGTACATACAGGTACAGGCAAACCTGACGCAGCCCAGTGCAATATGTAGTAGGTGGCACTAAGAAGGTGGCATTTATAAGCCCAGAAGGCTGATTACTAGAATAATACAGGAATATATAGCAGTCAGATAAGTGGGAAAGCTAAAATCCCGCAGTCACTCACCTTGCTGTATCTTAGTCAGGAGCTGCTGCCGTGCCAGGATCCTGCTCATTCTATACGGGGATCTCCTTCTCTTATCAAAGTACATATAATACTCCTGGCCATCAGGTGACACAGAATTTAACCGCTTACAGCCTGCCGCTGTACTTTGGGGCTCCTGCTTCCACATCTCTGCACCTCTGAGTGTGTTTCACTACAATTCAAACCCTGAGCTTTCCTCCCACTCCCGGTTATTATAATGCAAGTGAGAATGGGGCTGCAATGGGAAAGTCAATCCAGCCAGAGAGGAGTGCCAGCAGCTACAGTACAGCTCAGGATTCCAGGCCTCTCACATGACCCCCATGGGCCAATCAAAGCCTGCATATTAAGTAAAAGTACACAGAGTAAAGGCAAAGTCTCTCCAGGCATGTGTAATCCTTACAAATGCACATATTCAAATGACATACCTTGGGGCTGACTAAGCGCCCAACACTTGTGGTTTGAGGCTACGAGACAAGTGTGCAACAGGAATTAGTGCTCACAAAAGAATTCCTCCTCCATTGTATTGTGTGACTGGCAACAAATGATAGTGAAACTGTGGCTGCTGTGCACCTTTGCACCCTTATGATCATGGATTTTAAAGACCGAACCACATTTTATGTTTAACTGACAACTAATAAAATGATCAAATATATATATTTTTTGGGCAAAGTCCAATATTCCACAGAAGTCTTTCAAATAATATTTATATTTGCTTAAATACATCACAGCGCCACGGCGGTAGCTACTGCAGCGCCTCAAGGCAAAGTCATAATGTAAAGAGCTCATACCAGATTTCCAGAGGGAGAATTCAGTTACCTGTAACGTGCCCACCTTGCACTTGCCTACAGCATTCAAAATATTATTAGAATAGTTTTTAAATGTGTCATAAAATACAAACAGCAATACATGGAAAATAGTCCTCCATTATTACCTTTTTCACATATATCTACTTGCTCTACTATAAGCTAATCTACACACATGAATACATATACATTATATATATATATATATATATATATACACATGCATACATATATATATTATTATCCTCTATTTATACAACATCTCTATTTAGATATTATATATCATTCACATCAGTGGAACTTACAATTTAAAGGAGACATATCCTATAAAAATTAACAATGTACCAGTGAATTATACTCCTCTAGATATAGAAGGATTGTGCTAAAAAAGTTGTGTTTTGGACTGATTTATTGAGAAATTTGCCCCAAACCCCACTAGTCCCGCCCATCTGTTCCACTTCCTGCTCGCTAAATCCTCTGGATGTGCATGGGGGCCACCGGCTCTCAGTACACTGCACTGTAGGATAGGAACCAATCAGCAGCTAGGCTGACCTGATAGGGAACTGAAGCCTGTATGTACTTGTGTGAGTGCAGGGCTGGGATTGGCTCTCCCCCTCCTACTGTGCTTCTGGCAGAGACCGTTAGGACACGCCCACTCTTCATTTCAAACTCGGACAGAGAAGTGATCTATAGGGAGCTCCAATAAAGGGGCCATTTTTACAGATAGGATTAATTTTTAGCACAAAGTGAAACCAGCACTGTATATTATTCATAATTGCCTACAAAATTACCTTTTTTTCCATTTATACAATATGTCTCCTTTAAAGGTGGTCATACACAGGCCAATAAAAGCTGATGACTTAGTTCTCGGCAGATTTATTGCTAATATATAGGGCTTTCCAACTGACCTGCGTGACCAAAAATCAGTCAGATGTTAATTGGACAGGTTTAAAAATCCTGTCAAACAAGTAGTGTTAAGCTAGCCATACATGTAAAGACCCATTAGTTTGGTGCGGTCGCTAAACAATGACACAAGGGCCAAATGACTGAATTGTCACCACCCGCTTCCTCCCCTGCCCCTTAACACGTTCGCCAATGCGCAGCAATGACATTGGGCACTACAGGAGGTTCAGAACTTCCATGTGGCAGGCAGAAGAGGTATGCACCCAGAGCCCCCTCACTACTGTGCCCAGTGGCATAACTACTCTGTGCTG
The DNA here is from genome assembly GCF_000004195.4 of Xenopus tropicalis. Classification (NCBI taxonomy): domain Eukaryota; kingdom Metazoa; phylum Chordata; class Amphibia; order Anura; family Pipidae; genus Xenopus; species Xenopus tropicalis. The sequence continues at coordinate 152,910,771 of NC_030678.2, read as the reverse complement.
GGCCCCCCTGCAAAAAAATCTTTAAAGGTGCCCACTGCAGAGTAGTGACTGCAGGGTCTGCTTCCTCTATTGTTATGCCACTGATTGTGCCCTAGACATAAGCCTCTTCTGGCCCTGGCACCAAACAAGTTTCTTGCAGATAGTGCCCATGTCCATGAGCATCTTTAATGAAGGCTATGCCTCCCGAAACCAAACAAACACCCTCAGCCTATGCCCAGATTAGAACTGAACAGACCCCGCACTGCAAGGCAGCAGTGCTAACCCCTGGCCTTTTATACCCTAAGGTCAATTCCATCAGCAATCAATTGACTTGCCGGTTTGTGTCTCAAATCGGGGAGAAGACCTGGATTACCAGGAAGAAACTACTGCAGACACCGGAAGAACATACAAACAGGTTGTGCCCTGTTTATAACCAAACCAACTTACTGCCAGGTAGTCGTATCCGCAATAAAATGGTTATATGTGATTACATAATATAAATTCCTTAAAGCTTCCTGCAGAGTTAAAATGACTGAAACCAAGTAGCACCTGCTGCATCAATGTATCATTAACATTGGCTGTGCCTGTATGCACTATGTGCCCCATCTGTACCAAATGAAAGTAATCTTGCATATATGCATAAAGATTAATCAAACAGCTTGTCTGCCAATGTCTATTGGTTTTACTGGATTCACCTCCTGGCATTTTAATAGGGAAGCACTTGGTACAGAGCTTTTGGGACAGCTACAGTGTGCTTTGTAGTAGGGAATACTCCCACACTGGCATTTTACAAATAAGGCCCATGTTTGAAACAACACGGACACCAAGCTAGTGATATCATTGCGCAAAGGCCACTATGAATGCTACTAGAACGTGGATCATCACACACTACAGGAATATAGAGCTCAGCACATAACAACCCATACAAGTACAACATATTCCCTCAGAACTGAATAAAGCAAGCCATGCCAGCCATCACAGTAATTTCAGCAAAATAAACTGCCCCCTTTCCAAACATGTGCAGTTTTGTCATAGGCTACAAAATCAATAAACCTGCAGGGCTTGATGGGCTTTATATGCTAACATCTCCCTATGACTGCTGGGTAAAAAAGCATCAGGTTTGGGAGTTTCTAGGTTGCTTATTATTTGTTGCAGGAGAGATTTATGGGAGTTTTAAATGCTAATTCCTATTTTCTCATTATTTGTTGGCAGTAAGTAAAAGTCTTTGAAATGTTATTGTGGTACTAACATAAAAATTGTAATTTTAGTAGCCTACTCCAGCTTTTCTGGAGGAATCAATAACATGCACCAGTCATCAATATAATCATTTAAGATGCCAATAAACTGGTATTGTCTGAAAATTTAGGCTATCTCAGTGAAACTGACAGACCCTAAATTGGAGCAGCCTTTTTGATTAGTTTGTAGGGTTAAATGCAATACTCAGCTGATACGATCTTTGCTCAGCCCAAAAGCTCCGAACAGGACCCATATGATCTGATCAATGGCCCAAGGACTTAGCATGGTATCAGCCCAGTGTAGCCCATCATTTAAGTAGCCTGACTGGGCTCAGATCCACTAATTGGGTGCTAATTAGTAAAGTAAGCAAATATTTATATGTATGGCCATATTTAGTTATATACTGTATGCTTTCAGGCTTCCACCAGATAAACACAAAGCAAACAGTGCGATCCCCTACTCAAAGTCTCTGATAATAAGAACTACTGCTACTGTAAGCCTAATGTCCCAAACAGCCTCATTCAGATACCTCATGAACAAACAATATGATCTGTGTATTTGGAAAAAAAAATGGGGGGGTCACAGCGGCCAATAAAGGCTCTGATCCAGGATGGCTACAGATGGCTACAGCGCATTTCATACAGTGGGCCTTTAGTGGGCATTGGCAGTAAAGAGAAACCAGTGCTGGTTCAAATGCATGGGTTTGTCGCTTGTAGATGCTTCAGTCAACTTTTCCAAATGATAATCTCCTTTGCAGTGATAGGTCTCTATAAAATATATTGCATAAAACAGCTCATATGTGAAACCCTGCCTCATCTTAATAAACCATTTTCATAAAAATATACTTTTATGAAGTATGTGCCATTGGGTAATCCTAAATAGAAAACTGCCACTTGAAGTGCTAAGGGCCGCCCCCTGGGATCATACGATTCACAGTGCACACAAACAAACCAAGGGCACGCATACATGTTAGGTCCCATCAGCCAATGAATGGGCCACTTAATATAATATAATTTATCTGTTGGTTAAGTATTCATTTCCGTTAAGTGAACGGGGGATGATTGTAAGCACTTAAGCATGTAGGCCTTAACTAAGCGCAACAAAACACTTTAAATTGCCCCCTATGTCACTGCCATTGTTACATTTCTCTGAACAGCCACACCTAAATGAATTCCTAATTAGAGGGTTGAGGAGGAAAAACTACATTCCCACCAAATTAGCATTGCTGTCCTTGCATGCCCACCTTAAGTCACAGCGATTGGTTGGTTTACAGCCACTCTCGATGAGCCTGCCTTCCTATCAGCAATGACGACTAGGGGTCTGTATCCTGTCTGCCTCATACAATAACCATTCATTACAGAAATCAACTCAAGTATCAAGTATGGAGTCACATCCAGCTACCAAAGTTGCCTAAATATACGTCTTAAGTATTAACCATATACACCAAGCAATAGATCTGAATCCTCTGGAAGGTGGTGCTAGGAAGGTGTATAGACCAGGGATAAACAAACTGCACCTCTTTACTTTTTGGTGAACTAATACGCCCCAACTGCAGAGGTGTCACCCCAGGTGTATATGCCTTATTCCTGTCAAAATGGGATGGGATGAAGAAACTGGTTATGGGGTTACTGGGGTCATGGGACAACAGGGTACTTGGTCCATCTATCCCCAACAGCCGAAGGCAGACAATGCAGGGCATACTGCAGTGCCAAAAAATGTTGAAAATTACTGGTAAAATATTATTATTATTATTATCTTCACACATCAATACAAACATTTCAGTTTCTATGTTCCATCTCATTTTGGAAATGTTCATGGATCATAAAACTGTTAATAGTGAATGGAGGCTGCTTCGAGCTTCTCAGCAAATGATATTTTAAGTATCTGAATCATGGCTATGATTTACAATAACAAATAATTTCCTGCCTGCTGATACTATAACTGCTGTCTGGATGTTATTATAACATACTTTATGATCTAATTCTACTATGTTTGCACAGCATTAATCTTTTTTTGTTATTCTGAGAAATCAAAATTCATCAGTGTATTAAACTTTGCAAGCTGGAGTTGCAGACTCAGTAAACACTTTATTGCTGACTTGATCAAAATTATATACACGCATTCATAGGGGTTTCAAATGATCATTAAATGCTGTAATTAGAAACAACCCTGTTCCCACTTCTCATAGCAATCTATGGCAGGGGGTCCCCAACCTTTTTTACCCATGAGCCACAATGAGCTGTAAAAAAAAGTTGGGGAGCAACACAAGCATGAAAAATGTACCTGGGGGTACCAAATAAGGGCTGTGATTGGTTATTTTGGATCCCCCTAATTGAACTGGCAGCCTATAGGAGGCTTTATATGGCACTACATCTGTTTTTAATGCAACCAAAATGGTACTCTAAGCCAGATATTAAAAAATAAGCACCTACTTTGAGGCCACTGGGAGCATCATCCAAGGGGTTTGTGAGCAACATGTTGCCCCTGAGCCACTGGTTGGGGATCACTTGTCTATGGGAAACACATCATATAAAGCGCTATATTCCAAGGATGTATTTTTCTGACATGCTCTTAAACAAAGCTTAAAGGAACAGTAACACCAAAAAATGAAAGAGCTTTAAAGTAATAAAAATATAATGCACTGTTGCCCTGCACTGGTAAAACTGGTGTGTTTGCTACAGTAACACTACTATAATTTATATAATAAGCGGCTGTGTAGCCACGGGGGCAGCCATTCAAGCTGGAAAAAAGGAGAAAAGGCACAGGTTACATAGCAGATAACAGATACGTTCTGTAGAATACAATAGTGTTTTATCTGTTATCTGCTATGTGCCTGTGCCGTTTCTCCTTTGAATGGCTGCCTCCATGGCTACATAGCAGCTTATTTATATAAATTATAGTAGACTTTCTGAAGTAAACACACAACTTTTACCAGTGCAGGGCAGCAGCACATTGTATTTTAGTTACTTTTATACACTTTCATTTTTTGGTGTTACTGTTCCTTTAACAGGGTGCTTCACCTTCAAGTTAACTTTTAGTATGTTCTAGAATGGCCAATTCTAAGCAACTTTTCTGCTGGTCTTCATTATTGATTTTTTTTTAATTATTTGCCTTCTTCTAATTCTTTGAGTCTTTCAAATTGGGGTTACTGGCCCTGGCAGCTAAAACTATTGCTTGGTCAGGCTACAATTTTATTGTTACTTTTTATAATATATTTTTGTACTTAGGTCCTATCCTATTCATAAATCAGTGCACACACGGAAGATCGTTCGTACAATATGCGCGTCCTTTCGTATAGCGCCGTACCATAGTCTGGGGTCAACGGTTACCTACGCCACTACCGGTTCCGGGGCATAAAGTTCGTACGACTATTGTCTGTGAGTTTGTGGTGAGAAAATCGTTCGATTTGTGTTTTATCCAACTATAATCCTGCTGTTTTGATCTGACTGTTTATGCGAGATCGTTGAAGTGAAACGTACGATAGAAATCCGAACGTTCATCAATCGTTCGTTGGAGCAAGACTGAAATCTGCCCATGTATGGCCACCTTTACTCAAACCACTCCCTGGTTGCTAATCTAATTTGGACCCTAACAACCAGATAGCTGATGAAACTGCAAACAGGAACTGTTGGGTTCCACCTGCATTTGGTGCTTCCATGCGCCTGTGCCAGTACAGCCCTGTAAGAAAGAATGGATTGTGTTTGGCCTTGCACTCCCCTGCTGCGGAATGTAGGAAAACTTCACCGCAGGGGAACACAAGGCAAAACTCCCATGTCAGATATCATTGGGTTGCCACCTTTTGTTTTACATTTATACTGGCCTTGAGGTCATTGTGGGTAAATTTGTAATTCTGGCCACAGCCATAGCTGGTGATTTACTGACTGAGCCAATCAAATACCAGCTGGGTGGTAACCCTAGATTATTATTTATTATTATTAACATTTATTTATAAAGTGCCAACATATTCCACAGCGCTGTACAATAAGATATCAGTTATAACCCTATGCATATAATCAGAACCACAGAATAGTACATGAGTGAGTCAGAAACCATCTAATAAAATCTGTTTTATTCTCGTCCATTATCTATGGTGAGTTTCAGTATCCGCAATGTTATCCAGACAGCAGCAGTGCAATAAATGACATTAGGTCTCGCTGAGGTTAAAGTACATCTGTTACAGCTGTACTTATGGGAAATTACTCTCACTATGAGCACACAATTAAGGAACAACATATTTATTGAGACTGGCAACAAAGACACATAGACAGACAGTAGGAAAATAAAGGTAAGACAGTCAGAGGCCGTGGGGGAGTAAATGAGAAAACGGCAGCTGAAGAATATCTCTACAGTGCCACCTAGTGACTTGTTTAGAGGTTGCATGTCAGAAAATGCACCTTCACGCTGCACAAATGTATTATTGTAAAACTCAGATGCATAAATACTACAACATTTTGCTTTTATTTTTTAATACCACATTTACCTTTAAAGAAATGCACTGGAGGGTTTTGGTTTAATTTTTGGCTGTAATCTTAAACACCAGCTTTTATCTCAGCAATTCATTATAGCATCTTAAGAGCTTATTCTAGCAGCCATCATCAATACTAACTTAATGCACTTATTGACAGCATAAGGTTAAAGACACAGGGAGAAATAAGAAAGTGCTGTAATTACGACGTGCTATGTCTTTTCTGCAAGCAGCAGACCACTCTAGGAGCCATAAATAGTACGGCTGGATTTTGAAGCCTCCAAACCACACATATATTACTTCCAATTTAATCTAATTATGAGGATAAATAGCAGACAGATTCTACTCTCTACCAGCGATGACATCCATCATGCTGACAGGCTGCTCCCAGGTGGTCATGACACTATTTTCTATAATGAAACAGGCGGCTCTTACTATATAGAAGACAGCAGCTCAGACTATGTGCCTGCAATGCAAATCAGTCTCCATATATACTGCTTTTTTATTTTAACGTTAAAACCTTCTAACTGCAAGGAGTTTGTATGTTCTCTGCGTGGGGTTCCTCTGGGTGCTCCGGCTTCCTCCCACACTCCAAAAACATACAGGCAGATTAATTGGCTTATGACTAAATTAACCATAGTGTGTATGAATGTGATAGGGACCTTAGATTGTAAGCTCCTCTGAGGCAGGGACAGATGTGAATGATGAATAATTTCTGTAAAGCGCTGCGGATATATGTTGCCGCTATAAATAACTGGAAATAAATAAGTAACAGGGCACTGTGACCCTTCTGCATTGTAATAAATGTACTCACCACTAGAGGGCTACAACTGGGGCAGGTTGTAAGTGCAAAAAACAGGCACAAAGTGACATCCTCCACACTTTGCACCCTGTCCTGTATGCAATACTGTATTCATGGGGGGGGGGGGGGGGGGGGAATGGTAAAACACAAAGGTATCCCCTTATCCATCACCTCACTTGTGCATTATTCAACCAGCAAGGCACAGGCTGCAAATGCCCAGTTCTTAGGGTTGCCACCTTTGCCATGGGTTAAAACTGGGCAAAGGGGGCAGATGTAATGACGCTGCCTCAGGGGCAGAGCTATGAAGGGGTTTGGGCAGGGGTTTTCATAATTAGGATACAGTTGGGTAGTTTACCTTTAAATTAATGGGAAGATGAAACAGATACAGTAACAATCCTACTGTAGGTAGGGTATTCATTTTATGGTCAGCCCAAGGCCTCTACATATTAAATCCAATCAATCTGACCCTTCCTCTTCTAAACATGTTTATTCCGGTAATGATCCACATAATAGTATAATCGATTCTTATGCAAGCTCCACTATGTGCGCTCTGATTTGCTGCAGGAAAATTCATGCTCAGTTTAAGGGAAAATGCATTATGGAAAGGATCAATCAGAATGATGAAGTAGGCCTTGCCCAGGGAGCAACACTGCTGAGCAATAGAGAACAGAGAGAGACCCACATGGCTGGAATTGCAGTTGGCTCCAAGTGACTTTGACTGCACCAGTGCTATTTAGATATTTAGTTTTGGGAAAAATCCAGCAAAATCTGGCCAAATGACCAACAATTTAGACTTATGTCATACGCTATTTTTGCAATACCCATACCTGGAGAGCAGAACATAGGGATTCTATTTGGTGTATCAAAGGGTGGGGTTTAGCTTTGTGTTGGCTGGAATTGATTAGATTGTATGGAATTCAGGTTTGAATGGGCAGCATTAAACGTTAGGGAAAACTCACCCACTCTCTTTAAGAAAAAGCTCAGCTGTTACCTTCTGGAGCACTAAAACATTATTTTACCCAGTCCTGCGCTTAAGGGCAAATGCCCATACCTGGTGCACTCTTACCTTCCAATTTGTGCCTGTATGTTACCCAACCACTCATATTGTAAGCTCTACGGGGCAGGGACCTCCTTCCTACTGTGTCTCATACCACATGGCACTTATATATATATATATACATATATGTATTTATTGTATTTATTTATTATATCACTTGTCCTCCCTGTGTGTAATTTTGTATTCTGTAAGACTGTACAGCGCTGCGTACCCTTGTGGCGCTTTATAAATAAAGTTATACATACATACATACATTAAATAAAGGGATGGTTCACTTTTAAGTTAACCTTTAATATATTATCTTCATTATTTATTTTTTTATAGTGTTTGCATTATTTGCCTTCTTCTTCTACATCTTTTCAAGTGGAAATTAAAGCTTACAATTGTATCGTTATTGTTACTTTTTATTACTTATCTTTCTATTCAGTCCGTGTCCTATTCATAACCACTGCGTGATTGCTAAGGTAAACAAGGCCCTAGTAACAAGATAGCTGCTAAAATTCCAAACTGGGGAGCTGCTGAACAAAAAGCTAAATAACTAAAAAAAAAATCAAATAATAAGAAATGAAAACCAATTGCAAATTGTCTCAGAATATCATTGCCTACATCATAATATGATACTAAAAGTTAACATAAAAAGAAAAGTACTTTAACGTGAGGGTGACATTCAGGTCTTACTTGATAAAACTGTGAGTAGAGATTGGACTTAGTAAGAAGTATTTGCACTGGGCAGGATTGGATAGTGGCCCACTTGCAAAAACTGGATAATAAGCAAACAACAAATTCTCTAATAGCTATGGCAGTGTGTCCAGCTTATATAGATGGGTTACAATATGTGGCCTATGTGCTCTAAATACTATGAAGAACAGCAATCTAAATATAGGTATAGGATCTATTATTGCATACCTCCCAACATTTGAAACATGTAAAGAGGGACAAACATTTTGGCCATGCCCATTTTTGCAGCCACACCCCCTAAATACTACTCCCATTTTACAAAATATGGCAGGTTATTTAAAGGTTGAACACATTTCTATGGGTTTTGGGGTCTTGTTTTATGTGTTATTACAGTTCTGATAAAAAGGGTGAAATTGCTCTGTAAGCTGCAAGTCTAATTTCCCCCAAGAGACCTGTTTAGCTTATTAGTTACAATTGTATCTCAGTGCAGGGGTTGCATGTTAAGTATTCTGGGCTCTCTGCCAAAAGCCTACTTATTAAATTAAGTTTGAGAAACATTGTATCTTTTTGTTCAGTACAAGAGATCAAAGGGAAATGAGGGACTTTTCAGTAAGAATCCGGGACTGTGGGCTGAGCTATTAAAATCGTGACTGTCCCATGAAAGTCAGGACAGTTGGGAGGTATGTTATCGGGAATGCTCAGGACCCAGGGTTTTCTGGATAAGAGTTTTTCTGTAAGTTGGTCTACATACCTTAAGGCTACTTAAAAACATTCAAATATTAAATAAACCCAATAGGATTGTTCTGCCACCAATTTGGATTCATGCAGCTCAGTTACCATCAAGTACAAACTCCTGTTTTATTTATTAATATTTTTTGTTTTATTTTATTTTATTATTACAGAGAAAAAAAAGGGAATCATTGTTAAAAATCAGAATTATTTGTTTAAAATGAGGGGATGGGCCTCTTTTATTTCAAGTTTTCTTGAAATCGGGTTTCTAGGGTCATTTCCCATCATGCCAAAAAATGACCTGTGCTTGGTTTCCTGTAATAACTGTGGGCTGGTGAAACACTTACTGCTGCCATTAATGAAAAGCAAGCCCTAGGGTTCTGATTATTGCTGTTTAGAGGTCAATATTCCCTGTGTGCGATACCCCTGGAACTGAATGCTGACTCCCCTGAAGTCAGTTAGAATACATCATAATGCACCCTCACATTCCACATCAATACAGAGACCGTACAGCATTATATCTCAGTGGAGCTCAGCGGTAGGGGCCCTGCACAAAAATCAGTTTTTGCAGATGTTTTATCATGAACTACCTATGAGCTGTATTCAAGCATCACTTTTTAATTTATGTTTTTATAGTAAATAAACAGAGGCTGCAGACAAATGTATACAATACATGACCATTGGGCCTCGGTGCTCTACTGTTGATGGTCAAATTGTACTAATGTACCTGGAACACAACATTAAGAGGCCCATACAGTTTAGGTTGCCAATGGCTTCACAGACAAACCGATGGCGCCATTGGCCAGTCAGGGTGTCCCACACATTTCAAATTCCATGCCTATATTGTTTGGTCATAGATGCTCAACTTGCATAAAAACTATTGGCGAGTGTGTATGGCGGCTTTTCTACCCAGAAAGGCTTACTTCTCCTTTAACTTGGATTAAAGGGTAAATGTCATAACTATGAAAATTCAGCTAAGGTTAAATCATTTGTTATTACAAAATCATTATTTTCAGGCTCATTTATGAATGCAACACTAGCAGCATACAGAAAGTTGTGTGGAAATTAACTCTAATATGCTCTATATGCTCCAATATGCTCTAATATGAATCCAGGCTAATTCGATCGCTTGGCCCTGGGGCCCGATCGAGATCTGGGCGATTTCAGGCCAGATATCGGTCGGGTAGGCCCGTCAGTAGTGCCCATACACGGGCCGATTAGCTGCCAAAAAGGTCTAAGGGACTAATATCAGCAGCTAGAATCGGCCCGTGTATGGGGACCTTTAGCCAGCTCTTCCCAAACAGATAGGCCTGCCCCTGAGCCACCCTGTCTCCCCCTCCATGAAGGGAGGTGGCACACGAGGAGATTAAAGTCGCCTGAAGTTTCCAAAGTCGCACGAAGTTTCCTCCTGCAGAGTAACTTGGGAAGTCCCAATCAGCTTGTACTAGAACAATAATAATACGCCAACCATCATTAGAACTTGTTTGGGTTTCTAAGAATAGAATCTGCAGTGATATGCGCAGTCAAAAATAACCATTTTTTATAACTTTGATCTCATTTGCAAACTATGCCTCTTGGTTTACATAATCATGTGTTCTTAATCCCTCTCCATAATTGTCTGTCAGCGAGCACCCAAACAGAGGGATCCTGTCTTTCTATGTATATTCTCGACACTCAGCCAGTACCCGAGGCTGCTAGTGACTGTTTCTCATTATATTTATGTATCCTTAGGCTACTAAACCCAGTTTATCTCCATTTAAACCCGACACTCGCAACAGAAAAAATATTCTGTTTAACATTCAGGCCCAGACTGGCAATCTGTGGTTCTGGCCAGAGGGGCTGCTGTGAGATGCCATAGACAGTCACTATTTATTGGGCCTGTATGGGGGGGGGGCTGTTTGGTCCTCTGTGTACTTGAAACACCAGGGCCTATTTTGACTCCCAGTCCAGGCCTGTTTACAGTGATACACACAGATCATCTTAAAATACAATACCCAGAGCTCTCTTTGCTTTGGTAGAAGTAGGACTGAATTTGAGATCTTTCTACCTTTAGGCCATGCAAAACCTCTGCACCCCCCATAGTTCCCGCTATTGTGCAGTATTTTACCAGGCAGGTTCAGGAGGGTTTGGGTCAGGGATTGGCCATGCCCTGGGTGGGCGTATTGTGCTGAGGAGAGCTGCTGAATTTTGGAGTGTGTATTAGGGGTGGATTGTAGGTGGACTA